>NC_138151.1:25381524-25824024 GCF_964199315.1 Orbicella franksi
CCACCGGATTCCTCCTTTCACCAACATTAAAGATAGCATATACAATCAGGCATGATAGCATAAAAACCTTAAAAATGTTCAGTGTTGTCATTGACTAAAAGCTATAAACATGCGCAATTCGGACAAAATACTGTAACCTTCATGAGCAATATGATAAGGGGCATCGAGAAGCAATTTGTCCCTGGTCCATTTTTTTCTGTATGTTTATTCGTTAGTATCGATGTGGGATTTTAGTTTTTGTGGTTTCATAGACATAGACATAGACATACTTTATTTAACGTGGGAAAGTACACACTTAGCTGTTCGCTAGTTTCCAGGTGCTCCACGAATTAAATTAAGTAATGTACAACATTATAGGAGCTTTAGAAGGTTTCAGTAAATAACTCAAAACGGCAAAAACTAGCCCGAAGAATATCCGCTCCCTCCCCGATTTGTTTGGAGGGGAGGGGTGGGGAAAACTTGATCGCTTAAAATATATGAATAAATCACAGAACATACCAAATCCTGTGGTTGGTGATATTGATGACACTGGAAATGTAGCTAGAAAAACAACAATCAAATATTATTCTGTTCAGATATAAACATAAATATTGTGTATATGAAAAACACTGAAGAACGAGGGCAATATCAGCTGTTTAATATCTGCAGCAAGGAGGAAGTTGAATTGTACACGTGATGTTTATTTCAAGAACTGGATACTGAAGACACTAAAAGATAATATACCGATAAGATACAGGCCTTTAGTTAATTCAATAATTGAAAAGCAAAATTCGAATATTACTATATTACCTGGTTTCTTCATTACAGTCAAGGCTGGTGTATAACTTCTACCAGCCTGACTGAAAAGCTGAAAAATTACTTCATATTCCTCATTCTGGAGGTCTAGTTTTAGCCCCAAAATAAGATAAAAAATAACACGTCCTGATAAAGAGAGGCTTGTAAAAACGAGTTCTGAAGTAATAAAGAAAACAGCCACCAAAATGCTTCAATCTCTTTCCTCTGAGTGCGGACATCACAATTCATTCGTGTGTGCCATTTATATCTAATTACTCACACTTTATTAATAACTGCGCTCTAGCAGGAGGTCCTTCCCCTACACTATTAGTTCCAGTACAGGAATACCATCCTGCATCTGACACGGACACAGACGTCACTGTGTATGTTGTTGTTGAACATCCTCTACAGCTTTCCCCTGCAATGTCCTTTCCATTGAACTGCCACTTGTGGGTATGCGTAGGCGGGTTTCCGATTGTTTTACAAGTGAAGATTGCGGTTGATCCTTCTTCTAAGGTGATGTTTTTAGGATGATCAGCGGTGAACTGCACAACTGGTCGAACTGAGGACAAAGAGAATTTTGTTGAAAACTGATCGATCTCCAACTTGTTCATGCATGTCGTTTGGAGTTGTAATTTGGACTGATACAAACTTCACTTTGTAATCTGAATCGAAAAAGACTACATGCTTTACATAACACGGCCGGAGTCACAGGGAGATTTTTAAGATCTCCTGCAACTAAATATGATAATTGTACAATGATGCAAGCGGAGTTGCCATTTTCAACTACAAAAACACTATTTGAATTTGGGAGGTAAACGCTGTATATGCATTTTCAGGTTTTTTATTCCAGTCAACACGCTATCTGGCGTAGTGACATCACTTCTACTTGCTCCAGATTCGGTTTCTGTAATAAATGCTTGTTTTGCAGGAGGGGGTTATTAGCCCTCTGCCCAACCCCCAACCTGGAGGGCCAGTAAGTTCTCTGTTGGGGTTTCCCTTCCCCAACAGAGATGCTAGATGGTTGCCAGCCAAAGCTAATGGATGGCCATCTACCCGGGTTTTGTTTTCCTTCTCTTAGATTGTATGCCCACCAGGCTACGTGCCCCATCTACCCGAAGCAAGTGGGCTCTAATTAGGCACCAGCAACCAACCCGAGCACCTCCAGGATATGTCAAAGCAGTCCTGCAATGGACATGCTTCTGGTAAGCATTGGTTAGGGGAAGCTTTTGAGACGCGAGCCTGATAGAGGATTTTGTGAGGGTTAGGAGCCGTTATCTTTAATCCCACCCTGTGGCTGTTTTTTAGCCATTTCAGGCCCCGTTTTTAGATTAGTTTAGGTATATTTGTGATAAACTGTATTTTTAGTGTTATACCTCTCCATACCTGAGCAATGATTTTTCTATTTTAGACTGAAACACTCGTGCATTTCCTCCTTTTGTGGTTACGTATACGTATGAAGACACATTATTTTATTCCAACAAAAACTAAATTGGAAAAAAAAAAATCAAAAACTTCAAAAGAGCAGCCGGCTGTCATAACTTAGTTTCATTCTTATAATAGTCGTGAAGTTCGACCATTTTCTGTCACTTCACCCTCCTCCCATGCCAAACAGAACAAACGGAGAGAGATCAGGACTTACAGCGGACCTCAAGTTTTGTAGTTTGACTCCTTTTACCAGCGTCATTATAAGCGAGACATGAAATATTTCCATATTCCCTCCAGGTTACTCTATCGATGGTAAGGTTTGCCAGGGTCTTCAAGAGTTTAGACTGTGAAACTGGTGTGACAGTAACCGAGTAGTTGTAAGGTGGTGTATCGGTGAGATTCTGTCCATTCAATTGCCACAAAATAGTTGCTGCTGGTTTGGCTTCAGCCATACACGAGTAGCTCACGGTTTCATTTTCAGTTTTTGTTTGTATGTTTGTTGGAAGCTGGCTAGAAAATGCTGGAGGAACTGTAAAAAAAGAACAAAGTACAAACGAATTTTCAATCAGTTGCCTTTCATTTTAAGTCGATGCTTTATATCAATTCTAGTTATATGATTACCCCCGATCCGCATGCAATATTATAAGGGGCAGGAAAAATAAGATAAATATTGCGTTTTGATTAGTTACCTGGCCTTATTGCGACCTTATTGCTCAGTCGAGATTACTTACTGTGTCCTGCAAGAACATGGTGTTCTTTATGCTGTATGATAGACTCTTTATCACAGTGCGTCTAAATCAAAAGTTCAGTGGTACCAACCTTTAACTGTTATCTTCAGTTCTTTGGTTGGCCCACCTCCTACTTTGTTTCTGGGCTCACAGGTGTAATTATCATTTTCTTCACTGATTTGTACAACGGGGATCAAAAACGTCCCTCCGGAACTGTTCACCGTTGTATTCCCTCGTTTAAGCGTGTATATTGGTGGAGGATAACCATTTGCACCGCATGTAAGAGTCACCGTAGTTCCCTGGACCACAGAATTACCAGGAGTTCCAGTCGTGAAAGTTGTGAAAGTAGGTTGATCTGAAAAATATGCACATAGTGATAATTAACAAATAGAGTCCATATTACTGTGCGTATGTTCATTAATAGATCACAGATGACGTCAAAATGTGGTACGAACAAAAACGTGGCACAAGACGCGATAGCCGAGTGTGTCACTGATGTTATAAGCACATTTTATAAAGTAAATACATTTTGATTTTGCCCAACGATTTTATTATTGTAAATTTTTATAGGCGATATACAGGTACGGGTGCTTAATATCAGTTTATTTTTACATCATAGATACACAGTAAACTGACCGTATCACTGACAATGATGGCAAAATCACTCACATTCCACATTAACTACTCTTGTAGACTCTTTGACACCAAGATCGTTTGCTGCTACGCATGTGTAGTTGCCAGTATCATTTAACACTACATTTGTCAGTGTAAAAGCGTTTTGCACAGCTCCATTCACAAGATTTCCATTAAATTTCCACGAAAATGAAGGTTCTGGCAAACCATCGGCCTGACAAAGCAATTTTATGTTCTGAGTAAGAGACACCACGGCAGGATCTGAAGTCACAACGACTCGCTGAGGAGCGTCTGAAAAGGAAGAAGACGAATAACATTGTGACACCCAAGCACAAAAACAGTTCTGTGAATGTTAGCATCATAAAATTTAGCACTATCGAAATACTGGTATTCAAATGGTTTCCAAACATTCTTCCAACTTTGCAAGTATTTTAAGGGATATACTATACACAACAAATGAAAAAGTTCTGAGAAGTTAACAGAAAACGTGAGGCTTCCCACAATGCATCTGTGTCCATTAAGTGTTCAATTTATTTACTCTAATTTATTAACTCTATTATATTATTATCTTCCGGCCCTCTGTAAAACGTCAGACAAAAGCAACCTTGTGAGAGAAACTGAGCGACGTGGTGGAGGGGGCACGGCGGGGCCAAGGAGAATGATAGGACAAACAGAGGATTTTGTTTGTTCGCATTTAATAGACTCTAACTGAGTCATCCACATCAACTGCGGATGTTGGAAGTCCCTGGAGGAGCCTTACTACTCTGCCTCGGCTGGACGCTAATCCAATGCGGCTTAAATGGGACTGCCAGACTAAAGTACAATACTTAAATAATCCAGGATTAGAAAAGTGGACTGAAGTGGAGGCCATAACCCCAATCCTATCTGCAGTATTAAGGGCACAAAATGGCAAAACAATAACGACGTCGACGCCGGACGTTTTTCGACCTCTGATGGCTCCATCAAAACAATTGGAAGCGTTACAAAATAGAAAATGGCAAACCAAGACAGGGAGAGTAAGTAACACGAAAAAGCACTAACACTTCACTCTAAGAAAAGTAGACTTTCTCCCTCCAATTGCAACATCGTTTTCTCCGTCACAAGAGTATTGGCCAACACTTCCCTTGTTTGCTTTTTTGACTGTAAGCCCACTCTCTTCATGACTAACTTCCTTGATGGCATAATGTTCAGAATTGTAAATCCGACTTCCATCCTTGAACCATCTGTACTTGGTAGCAAGGGGGAACGCCTCAGTACGACAATAAAATTCTGCATCACTTCCTTCCGCCACAGTTTGATTGCTTGCCAAACTGTCTACTTTGTGCTGGGGCTTGACTGAAAGACACAAGAAAAACTATGACGATTTAAAACTGGAAAAGCCTTACATGTTTATCAGAATCCGCGGTAGTGAGCAGATTAATTAATCACCGAATTACCATTTCTTGCAATAACTGAATTCAACAACTATTATCGTTCGAACACTGATTTTTTTGGAGGGGTCGGACCGAAATTTCAATTTTTTTTTTACAACACAATGAAACGAGCTGCCTTTTTTTCAGAGAAGTGCAAACAACTAAAATATTCAGAATACTATCTACAGCAGGATCACTGGTATGCCTGACAGTATCCCGAACAGGTAGATTATCATTTGAGGGCAGTTATTGTAGGGTTCTTTGCCAATGAAAAGGAAGAAGACAGTGCATTGAATGATACCAGAATTGCAGGCTTAATAAGTATAGCAGTAGACTGAACTTACATCTCACTAATACGCCAACGGTATAAGATGTCTTGTACGTGCTCAGTCCTGGAGCAGTTGCTACAGCTTCGCATCTGTACGTTCCTGTATGGTTCTTATTTGCTGATGTTATTGTGTAGTTAGAGTTGTTTGGATCTGTCTGAACCGTTGTATTGTCTCTATACCACGTGATCAATGGCGTGAGGGCACCACTGACTACACATACCAGTATTCGTGTATCTCCTTCAGTTAAAATGACTGGCTCCGTTGTTTGGAGTGTGATGTTTAGTTTACCTGTTATTGATAATAATCGATTAAACGTTCGTTTCTGTTACTTTAACGATGACTGTATATTAGATAAATATCGCAGTTTTTGGAGAATAACTGAGAATATCTTAGGTAACGAATTAAACCCAGGTGTGCAGGGATGCAATGAACTTGCCTGACCATAAGAAACAGGAGAGGATCTAATGTGGTTTTAAGCTCGTCAGAAACAAATAAGATTACATTTTTATGTTAAAGTCACTTATTTTAACGGTTTGGAGAGACTTCGCAACAAGATTGCAATGGTCTTTCTTCTCCGGTAATGAACATGCTCACAATATTTTTAACTTTTTTTTTTTTCTCTTTACTAAATTGACCTTCGTAGATTAAAAGACGAGATTTTAATATCACCTACTTTTGAGCTTTTCTGTGTTATAAGATAAGTAGCATATAATTACATTGTGTTTTTTATGGTTATCCTTTCCTACCAATCAGAACCGGACAGACATGTTATCGTACACGCATTACAGGTACTCTAAGATCGCATACATTGCAAGTAAGATCATCGCATATCGGTCGTAAAAATATTGCTGTCTTCCAGTCCTGTATTTTCGTTGGTTCCGGTAACCTGTAGCTTCTATTGTTTCAAGAAATAGCTAGGGCATTGTTTGGATCATTTATGTATTGTTTTGTGAGCCAATACCAAACGGTGTTTGGACAGCTACTACACAGGCCGGCCCCTATTTACATCCGACTTGATACCGACTTATTAGTTTAAAACACTTACCAATCACAATGAGTTCAACACGGCTTTTTATCCAAGGAGACAAAACTGATTTAAAATACACTTTATACTCAAATTTCCTTCCATCACTTTGAACAATGTTCCATAATTTAAATGTGGCTTTTCCAGAGAATGTCATTCTACCACTGAAGCCACTGGCTGGCGAAATTTCGAGTTCTTTGTTGACCGTCTTCCTGGCAATTAGTATCTCATCGCCATACATTAAATCCACCCACGTAACTGTTTCTCCATCTGCATCGTAGTCCCATGACAAAAGTAAGGAATTGGCGCCTTCATCCACGTAGACTTTGTCGTTGCTACTGGGTGTCTTAGTGAATGCTGGCAAGCAGTCTACTGAAGGAAGAATCAGTCATGATAAATTGAAAGATTATGATTCGGTGAGACCAATTCAACAATTCAGGTTAGGTTTACGGTTAGGAGTAGGATTAGGATTAGGGTTAGGGTTCTCATGCAAACAAATTCTATGCTAGCGACTCGGTGAAACCAATTCAAAAATTAGTGAAGATTAACAGGGCCGTGGTTACTAACAGGCAAACCGAGGCACTTGCCTCAGAAGTCTTTTTTTTTTTTTTTTTTCGCTTTTCTTTATAGTCATCATAAACACCCCAATACCTACGAAGATAACCATAACCGTGACGGTGTTTTGGATATCTGATATTAATTAGCATAGATTTTTACAATTTTGTTTTCCTGTTTTCTCTTTAGTTTTAGTTTCAATTGAGAAGATATAACAAACACTCAAGACAGTGTCTACATTTCCAAACACCTTGATGTTCGACAAAGATACTCCGCAATGCGTCGTATTTTCAACACTCTTCTCAGCGTTAGGAAATGTGGTAAACCACGGTTTTTCGTATTTGATACACTACTTAAGCATGGCCATTGCCTTAGTCATGATTTTTTCGTGGACATTACCTCAATCAATTGTTTTTATCTGGCTACGGCCCTGACTCACAAGTCTCATATGGTTACTCAACGTGAACATCGCCTATTTCTTTTAAAACAAGCCGTTGTCATATCCTTGCAAGATTGGGATTAGGTTGCCTTTGGTTTGAATACTCTTGCAGCTCTAAAGGATGCTTACAATTAACCCCCGCAATTGAGATGTATATATATTTATTCTCCGAAATCACTTACCTACAGACTGGAGTTCGCAGGCAGATAGTAATGCGAACAGCCCAAGATAGATCTCATACATCATTTTTGCTCGGAAGGTTTCCACATACTGCTAACACTTCTTCGTGAACTTAATTTCTCAGAAACTGACATGGAAAACAGCGCTCAGCAACGGTGGGTAACCTAGTTACTAATCTTGATACTTGAAAATTCTGCGAGCAGAATTGTGAGCAGAATAGCCGGTACGTGTACAGTGCAGAATTTTCCAATCGAATTCGAGAATAATATGATTGGCAGTTAATTTACGCCAGGTGTAATTTGTTGCTTGGAAACAAAGGTTACTGTATACTTTTAGAACACCTTTAGAGCTGTCTCGCGTCCAAGGGATGTAGCGCGTCCGCTTTAAAGTATAAATATCTAAACCTTCATATCAAATCAAAGCTTATAGAACTGGCTAAATCACTATGCCAAGAATTTTGAAATAAAATGAATTGTCGAATTTTTCACGTCTGTAAATGTGAGCGTCCGAATCATCTTTTGAGTCCCTTTTGAAAGCTACAAGTCACCGCGAATTTGTTTGCGTGCCCTCAAATTTTAATAGCAGCTTGTATGACATATAGACTTCAAAAACGTGTCTGTGGATTTTTTATTTCCAAATATATTTTATCCGAAAGCGATTCTTAGTATGGTTTCATAGCCAGCTCTATAAGCTATGATTTGATATAGGGGTTTAGGTATCTACAGTTAAAACCGGACGCGCTTGGACGTGAGACGCCTCTAATAAAGGTACTCGGCAACCTTGATGACTGTAATTCTACTATTAATTTTCATCTTCATCGCTTGTTATTTATAAAAACAATTAAACACAATAGTAAATATTAGGAACCTTCAGATTGGATGAGCACGAGATTAAGTATGAGGACGATTTTCGCGATTTATGCAGTGACTTTTCCAGAGCCCTCGTTCTTCATGAGAGGGTAGGTCATGGGATGTGATGGGTATGTGTGGTGATAATTGGGAGCCTGCAAACTAGCCGGGAAAATTCTTTTTCGTACACTATCTCCTATTTGTACTCAGATCTAAAATTCCCTAATGATAAATTTAAATTGAAGTTCTGTTCCAGCTGTAAATTTTGTATTTCTATTTAGGTGTAGTATATAACCTTCGTCTCCATGTATATGCACATCAGATACATTACCATTGTTTACAAATTCTGCCAAGACGACTTTACAGAGAAGAGTCGTCTTGGCAGAATCTGTAAACAAACTTATAGTCTGGTAAGGAAAATATTGTTCAGCAAAGTAAAGGTGACTTCAGTTGATCTTTATTAGGTTTGAAGAAACTAGGCGAGTGAATAGAAACTTAAATTACATTTTGGTGTTCTTTTAAAGGCAAAACGATACGGTGCGGGCAGAATGCATTGTAACAAAATGCCAATTTTTGGCCCTTTGAAGCAGCAGGTATAAATACGGAAGAGCAAAGATTGTTCCACCATAATTTATGAAAAACTTTATTTAAGACAAAAGCGGCAATCAGTGATGCGAAATTATACAATCAAATTAAAAATAATTACAAAATACAAGCAAATGCGTAATTCTACAATAAGCTACAATTCGTCTGCACCGGCGCCTGTTCTTCACAGCTGCTTAACTATTGTTACCATTTAACTAACGATAATAAACAGTGGAATGACTTATGGACATTACTGACTTGGAAGTTTGTTTAAAACTTTTTTTCAGTCTGCTGTGAAAAAATCCCTGGAACAGATGCTATGTTTACAAAGTAAATTAATTAATAAAGGCGTATTTTTTTTTTCTGTATTTTTCTCATTTGATTTGATTTAACCATTTCTGGAAACTTGCGATGCTAAAATATTGTTTAAAGAGGTTAAAACGTAAAAAACAAAACAAAACAAAACAAACAAGAAAAACAGTTGCTTAATTACATTAGATTCGGCAAACGTAACTAACTGCTAAATTATTGCTAGCATTTTACAAGTTCTAGGATACTTCAAGGCGCACCTGGTCTGGCTTACCACAGTTTTGAGGGTAAAAGAGCCCAATTTTTTCCACTTCTGTAAAACGCTCCATACAGTTTTTTTTTTTCTTTCTTTCTTTCTTTCTTTCTTTCTTTCTTTCTTTCTTTCTTTCTTTCTTTCTTTCTTTCTTTCTTTCTTTCTTCCTTCCTTTCTTTCTTTCTTTCTTTTTTTCTTCTTTATTTTCCTCATATTAACTGCATTCTTAGGTTTTTAGCCTCCAAATGCGGTACCTGAATGATAAGAACGTTGATAAATATAGTCAAAATGAATGACGGAGTGCTTAAGGGAAGACTGTGCGCAGTCAAGTTGTTTTGTTGGCACTTTTTCTTCTTTGAATTCTACCCTTATACCTCAAAGTTTCAGGAATAAGAAGTTAGTTCTGATTCAATATCCATGCAAAATAAATTAAAAATCTATTAAACGGATTTTGAGCTATGTTTGAAATATGTTTGCGAAAAATCTTTGCTGCTGTTAAGCGGTAGCGCTACTGCACTCGTCTGGTTATTTACTGGAGATGAAGTTAGATATACCTTTTTGTTCTTGCTGTATTATCCAATTTGTTTCCAGTTTGGTAAACTGCAAGTATTAATGACTGGAAAAAAAGCACTTGTTTTTTAATAAACGCCAGTTTCGGGCTTCGGATGAATAGCGTTTCCCCCAGGGCTAAGTTGTAAATGACAGTCCCGGCATTTCATCGAGAAACTAAAGGTATGAATATGCAGAAGGACTCGCGCAGTTTTTCGTCAGATTGAACTAATGATGATGTTTCAATAATGATTGATTGACTAAAGTTTCTTATTTCACGTCAGTTTGTAAAACAATCGCTGTAGACACCAATAACGCAAAAAGTCGAGGGGATCTTCATCGAGAAGCTGAAACAGAGCCCCCAAAAAGTACCACACTTTTATTTTAATTACTTTGCGCAAGTTCATTTGTACCCCAATAGGTATCAAAATGGTTGCACTGGTCAAGCCACTTCATCTCATTCAGGTTTACGTCTCAAGTATTTTATGCACTCCTGGTGGAAGAAGTAAAACTTTAATTTTACACGGTATTTTCAATCATGCGTCAACTAGATAAGATATAACAACACTAAGCAACTACTCTGACGACCAAGCCAAGTCATTTCTATTCCTTACAAGATGCCTTTGACACCATCTAGTTAATGAAAAATTCGACCATATCGAGGTATATAGTCTATCAATCAATCAATCTTTATTGTACCCACTCTGGCTAAAAAAAAATTACAATGTTATATGAAAATATTAACAGTAAAAATTAGAGTACTAGTTGCCTGGAATAACCATAGGGGCTAGCGGAGCCAGGCAGCCAGTTAACATCAGCATTAAACAGCAATAAAATACAGGTCAGCAAGAAAACTGAAGCACAAATGCGCACAAGCGCTATTTCTATGCTATGAAGGAAGTCTAAAATAGTTAAAAATGTATATATATATATATATATATATATATATATATATATATATATATATATATGACTACAAAACATCAATATAAGAAGAGCACACAATAGCTATGGCAACTAATAACAGCTACATAATATAAAAGAAAGACTTGGAAAGGTCACAGAAATAGCAATAAATATTTAGTATCTGTTGTTTTTCTTTTTTTTAAATCTACATATTCGTCTTCACTTTGACTGCTTGTATATGACCACTTTCAGTCACTTGATGTCGCCCTTTGTTGGAGGTATTGTCGCGTTCAGCAGGATTTGGCGCCTGAAACAGAAATTGATAAGCCGCCTGTTTAAAAAACATAAGGCAATTTTTACAGCTCTTATGCACGTTATTTGATCATAATGCGATGGTTTAAACAGTCCTTTAGACCAATATCAGAAAAAAAGAACAAGTTTCTATCTTTCGGAGCTCGACCTAAATATAAGACAATAGGTTTATATTAAGAGGGGTTTGGGGGTGTGTTACCCGAAGAATTTTTGTGTCAGAGTTTTTGGGATTGATTTTCGGGATCTTTTGTTTTAGGAGATTAGCCTCTTATCTCGGAATCGGTGCTGTCTCGAGACATTATCAAATCACTGATATAAAAAAAAGTTCGTTGTCCTTACCAATCAGGCTACAGTGGAGACGTGCAAAATACAAAATCTTGGACGCTAAGATCGCCTTATGCCCTATCAGCGTAGCTACGAGAACGAGTCGACGAATCGACGACGAAAGTCAGTGGCGTCTCGGGAAAATAACTTCCTCCTGTCGAGTCGCGACATCGTTAGTTGCGCTCTTTTCCCAAGCTTAGGGTGTACAGCTCTCGGGTGTGGCCAAAACTTGTGCCCGATTGCAGGCTAAGAGGGCTTACATTGCAATTTATTTCGCAAAATTGTTATACGATTTTCTCGTCCAAAGACTAAAATAACATCCGTTTCGAGTCTTCGTTGTCCCCTTGATGGCCATCAAATTAAGACAAGAGAGATTATCGCTTGCTTCAGATGGATTTTTGACTATAATGGCTTCTACATGTATATACTTTTAACTGCTCCCCGATCGGGGCCATAGGTAGGATATAAAGGTGAGATTTGCTTACCTTCCGGACCAGTTAAGTTGCTTGAGGAATTCCGAGTTTCAGGTCGCGTAACTTGCTCGGGAACAGATATAGGGTTCGTATTGCGAAGCACTTTAATGTTGGCGGGCTCTTCCTGAAGCTTAAAGGGGTGAAGGCTGGAAGTAACCTCCTCCATACTGGTCGCCATTGGAGGGGTGGGATTGTCACCAGTCGACTTGCTGAGACGTTCGATCACGCGACGTAAAATAATTTTTTGCCCTACCACTAGCTTCATGTCTGAAAGATCCTGCTCTGTTACCCTGGCGAGAAGGGATTCTGTTTTTATCTGGTGCCCAGCCAGAACTTGCATCAAGCCCACGGAAATGCCCTGATCGTAGCAAAACTGATGCCAAGAATGCTCTGCCTGGTCAGTTGGTATGTTCTCGTGGCGCGTCTTGGTAGGCAGAGTAGAAAGCAAAAGCTTGTTACAATGCGAAAGCGAACTTTACTGCGCAGACAACGATTACCTAACGAGAGTGTGTGCGTATCACTGATAAATGTAACAGAAACTTTACTGGCGCGATGCAAGGCAAAGACTAGCCTATGCATTCTTAAAGGAGGTTAGTCACTGCACTTTCGCCATGTACAAAATTACCTTTAAACTGAAGGAAACCTGAAAATAGTAGTTTACTGAGATAGAAAAACTCCAAAGGATAAATAATAAACCATAAAGAAACAAGGATGGTTATAAGAATGGAGAAAAATAACAAGGATTACAAACGACGAACTTGAAAAATTTAGTATATTAGGCTCCATTTTTCAAGATGTGCAAACCGTGACATAGATCCTTCAAGTGATACATAAAAATAGGGGAATCCTTGTTTACAATATTTGCCTCATTAGCATAAGCAATTCAGTTCCTAATGGAGCTACAAATAAATCAATTCTGAATTTCTGAAATGTATCGAGAAGTTGTCTTTTTTTGGAAATTCCAGAAAATTATTTTCCATTCGCCGCTGGACATTTTCGGAAATATAAACTGGAATCGAGTTTCATGTAGCACTCAACTCACCCTTGTTTTCTCCTCTGTAGTTTCATCACTAACATATGTCAAGTTCGCCAATCCTCTCTCCGCCCTTGGGAATGCAGAACTATGAAGTTCCAGTTCGGCTGTACCTTCATTCTATATGAATGTAAGCATTACTTGCTTAAATAACCAAACAGCGATGTCAATAAAAAAAGGTACCATACAGATTTCAAATGTGTGCTGTTGTTGTTGTTGTTGTTGTTTTTAAATAAACAAAGTCCTTTTAAAAAAAAAAAACTTTCATCATTAGCGTGAAATATCAGAAAATTACCTTTTTGTAATATACAAAGACTGCAGCTTCATTCCAGAATAAAGAAGCCTTGTTTATAGATACTGAATGTATGTATTATCGCTTAAATAACCAAAAGTCAATGTGCAAAAAACAATTGCTGATCTCAAATGTTTTTCTAAAAGACAAAGCCCTATAAAAAAAGAGAACAAACCTTGATCATCAGCGCAACGGATCATAAAATTGCCTTTTTTGCAACATACAAAAATTTCGAATCAATAAGCTCTTTGAAATTGATTTCGTGAAAAAAACTAACACTATGAAAGCACGACGTTTCGACTGATCAACGGTCATTTTCAATTTTGGTAGAAGAATAAAATTACTATCAGGTCTCGTAATGATGACGTCGTCTCTCCTGTTCAGTTGACTGATCGTTCTCAACATGGCTTTTGGTTGTGCTGGCCTCTTTCATTTTATGTAGTTGAGGGCAATTGAACGCAGAGTAGCAGCTTCTGGTTTCTTATTTTCGTTACTCAATTTCGGCTCCAATTTCCAGTCAGCTTTCTCAAAGCTTGCTTGTATTACCATGGTAGTAGAATTGCCATTGTTATGCTGCACCTCTATAGCATATGCGAAGATACTAAGATATGGGCGAAAATAATTTCCGCGCACGCGAAGAAGTGCAGCAGGAAGGAGGTTTCCGTCGCTGAGAGGAAGTGGGTGGGGCAAAAAAGGAACTCTGAACAGACCTCGTCGGGAATGAACGCGTAACAGAACGATCTCAAGTGTGCATGGCGTATTTAATAGTCTGCTCAATACCCATGGGTATTACGAGGGTTTCTGGAGGAAAAGTATGCTAATTTATGTAGCACGCGTGGCCATTCCGGCGCAATCATATCAATGAAAATAGGCGACAAGGGTTGTGGGAGAGCGAAGTCAAGTCCGCGACACGACACTAGCTGTTGGAAAAACTTTAAAAAGAAAAAAAATCAACGGATTTATGGCAAAATTCCTGAAGAATGCTTGCCACTTCACTTTGTTTGCATTCTAAAAACCATGTCACTCTTCCTAGCTAATGAACAGTATACGGCACTGATGGATGGTCAGGCAAGAAAGATCTCAGGGCTTCTTCAATCAATAATGTATCTTCATACAAGCTGTCTTTAATCTGACTTATTCATAACTTTACCGCCCTTAAACTTATGGTTTGCTCTTTTTGCAAATATAAATTGCCCTTTCATTGAAACAAAATGACATCACGTAAAAAAAATAAAACAACAACAACAACAACAACAATAACAACTTACCTCAAATACAGAAAACCTTGGTTCAGTCTTTCTCCTATGACAACACAGAGAGAGTTTCTGTTACTTCAGATGCCTATACATTGTATCGATACCACAAGTCGCGAAATACTTTCTATCAGTTTAAGATTTTACTTCGGTGGAGCTACACACGGCGTCAATCGAATCAATTAAGGTACCCACACCATTACAAAAATGCTCAAATTAGTCTTCATTTTGGCACACCACTTGAAGTAATCTTCCCTCAGTTAGAGAGGACTCGTGACCAGGATTAAGTAATTTGCGACTTTCTGTTTCAGAGACACTTTCCACCGAAGAAGAAATAATTTAAGCTTAGTTAACGGAATACCAAACCGGAGTTTGCTGTCCTTATACCTTGCGCTGGAGTAATCACAGGAAATAGCGCAGCGGTTTCCTAAATCTACGTAATCCACTAATCCCATGCTCTCCCGATCAACGCCAAGGGCGTACCAAATAAATGTAGAATTCAAAACATGTTTTTAAAAAAAAAAACGTTTCGTTCAGAACGATTTTTTTCGGAGAACTTCCTTTTTTGACGTGGACTTTCAAATCAGGGGATAAACAGTGTTTTGGTATGGACACCTTCAGCATGATTGTTACTCTGTAACCAAACCATCAAAACAGTAAGACGATTCGCAAACAAGCTCTTATTTTTGAAGTTCTTTATTTCTTATACAGTATACTGGAGAACTCATCCGGCTTTTAATTTCTAGCAAAGGAGGCTCCTTTTAGTCGCGACAATTTTTTAAAAACTGGATAATTACATTATGCAATTCAAGAGTTTTCATTGGTTTAGCCAGCATGGGTTTTTGAGCCATAATACCATGCAATACAAATATGGTAAGCACACGCGTTTTTAGTTTATTTTCATTATTTGGGGGACGTTTTAAATAAAACAATTATTCCAATTGGGCCTGTTGGATTTAAAGAGGATAGTACATGCAAGGCAGGGAGGGGATACGAATTTGTCTTCTATTGTTGAAAAATATTTCACGAGTAAATAAATGAATGAATTATCCAGATATTACTTATGAAAAGGACGGGGTGTTCTTTAGCCAATAACTTACCTCCTGTTTCTTTTATTTCCTGGGGAACAAAAGATACAAATAAGCGGTTATGTTTGTTATTGGATTACATGGTCCTTTAAAGTTAATATATCCGCGACGAAGCTGCCTCTGCCGTAATATAATTTACCTTTAATCTGTTGCATTGTACAAATAGCTCATAAAAACGAAAACGGACTGAAAATCCGGCCAAGAAAAAGTCAAACATAGTACTGCTACAAAATCCTATAACACGTGCTTCGAATTCCATTATAAGCAAAAGTGTAAGGTTTACCTGGCTTTTTGAACCACGGACCATGCATAGCAGCTAAGCCGACCACAATAACAGCCACAGAAATGCCGATAATAACTCCCGCCATAGCTCCCCTAGACAGTCCTCCTGCCAAAATTGTGACAATTATTTCATTTTCCCTTTTATACCTGTTATTACCAATGGTATTATAAACAATCGATTACTTGCTTTCTCATTTATCGACTAGTTTTGCTATTATTTTTCCAAACTCCTCTCTTTTGCTTTTGAACAGATCTTAATTTTCTTTCTTTTTTTTTTTTGTACGATTATTTCAGGAAACTAAAGGATTTAAGGCTTCAAAACGCTGGTGTAATTATATCGTATGTTAAGAGTCCAGTAAGAAAAAGTATTAAATATTAGTAACGTTGGCCAGGCTAAGTTAATATTATTCGTTATACATCAGAGGGCTCCGTCATAAAGGGCCTTTATATCGGATTCCTCTGTAGACCAGGCAACTCCAGACCTAAAGCTCTGAAATAACGATCCTTAAATTTAACTTTCGTATGCCAATCACGTGTTAATATTGTAAGTTGCAGCGTGTCGATCCAATTTTAAACACTCTCAATTTAGTAACCGAAAAACAAGCAAAACTAATAAGTTTACCTTTCGGAACGTCCTTTTTATATATCGTACCGTTCATACCAGTTGATGGGGCCCAAACTGGAAAAAAAGATATTAGTAATTAGAAATTAGTGATTGTCAAATTGACCTTACATAGACGTACAGTGGAGTATATGTCCTAGCAAAATAGTGACTTTCCAAAGGTCGTTAAACGAGTGTCATTTCACATAAAGCAAAATAAAACGGTTTTTTTTTTCGAAAATCATTTTTCAACACTTTTTTCAGCATTTTGGTATTTCTTTAGGACAGACAAAATGAAGGCTTAATTTGACCGATAAAAAATTGTTGTTGTTAGATAACAATTAATATTTCAAATGAAAATTTCAACCGAGAAATTTAGACAAGTATCGTCTCTCTTGTTAAATTGACCGTCTTGCCGAGTAAGCGGTGAAAGGCGGGGCTAATAACCCAAACTGTGCAGAACGAAGTTAGCGCTCTTCACTTACCTACTCCACTATATACGTAAACAGGATGTTGCTCCTCTGGTCGTCTCATATCCAACCTAAACCTGTATGACTTATCAGCGTTAAGATCAGTCACTTTGAATTTTGTTGTAGATTTACTCAGAGCACTTGCTCCCGGGACAGGCTCCCACTGACTCTCCCCTCCCTCCCGCATTTCAAGATTCAGAGTCGTTACATTTTTATCTGTAACTGTCCATGTCACTAGTATGACTGTGGCGTCATCTGCCATCCTTGCTGCTTTAACTACAAGAGGAACCAACAGAGGAATGACATTTAAATGCACTGATCAACACTATTTATTTAGGCAGAACGTACAAGAAATGCACACAGATTGGCATTTACATACAACTGTTAAAAGCAAATGTTCAAATGCGTTTTTTTTTCCTTTTTTTCTGTAGTGGTCAATGCGTTTAGCTACACCTACAATCCCGGAAAAATGTAGTTGGGACCTTGTGCTGGATCACGTATTCTTCCTAATCAATGTTGTTTTCTTCAACAAAAAGGGGAAAAAAATCACCTGATTAACAACATTCTATATGGGGGGGGGGGGGGGGGGAGAACTTGCTTCGTGTACCAACTTTTTTGTCCGGTATTGTAGCTAGTTCACAGGCATGAAAATGGGAAAAAACAAACAAACAAACAAATATAGCAACTAAACATTCATGTAATAGGTTTTAAAATCCCAACTGACAGGAGGCAGTTGGTTATTTACAAGCCAGACCGAGGAGTTGAATGAGGGTCTACCGAGAAACAACTCCAGCTAAGCGGTCAGAGCGGGACTTGAACTCGCGACCTCCGGATTTGAAGTTCGGCGCCCTGATCACTCGGTCACGCTTCCTCAACTGTAAACCAATTCATTCCAAAAATTCCAGACTTACCGCTTCCTCTGTCGGGTGGTACTGAAGACTCTGAAAAAGTGAACGAACAAAAGCAGATAAGAACATTTCATATATGAAAGGAGAACATTCAAATTTAGAAATGAGCTTCTTCATACCTGGTGTCTTAACTTGTTTCGAGGTTGATGCTACACCTTTGCCAGCTTGATTTGAAGCTTGAACAGTGAATTCATAATCTGTTTCAGGGAGCAGTCCTTGAATGGTGTACCTGTTATTGTAAGGGTACCTCACAGATTGTTCCACAAAATTGGCGCCACTTCCTTTCACGCGATAATGTATTGTAAAAACTTGATCATATCCACCACTGTAACCAGGAGTCCACCTTACCCTGACACTCACAGTTTTAGCGCCTTCTACTTTAAATGCCACCAATTTCACATCAAATGGTGCATCTGGAACTCCTGTGAGGTAAATGATTCAGCTTTCTCAATTTTACTTCCACCTTCCAAGTGTTAGTACTGCAGGTTTTGTTGTGGCAAATAAAATGTTTGCTTCCAAATAGGATTTTTATATTTTTTCCGACAATCTTAACATCTAACTGTTTTGTTGTGTTACGGTTTGCGTGACAACATCCGGGCATGTGCTGAGGGTTCATGGGATTAAATCAGATGATGCCCCCTCTAGGGGCATGAATTTCAATTGAACAGTCAATTGCTGTTGTGCCATTCATTTCTTTAACTCGCTAGGGAAGACGTGTTTTTCCCCTCCCACCCTCCCTCTCTCCTTAGCAATTTGTTAGGTTGTTTGTTTTAGTCGCAATTGCGTTTTTCAGTGCCCTCACCTTTACTGATGAGCCAAAAAAATAATTTTGCTCTTTGTAAAATTGGCTAAGATCGGAAAATAATTGTTTTACTAAAGCGGCTATGGGCCTTTATTCATAGCCATTTAATTCCAAGCTAGGCGTGTTATATTGCTGTATTGGGGCCCAGCAAACAAACTTCACGATATACAACACTGATTTATGCTGAGGAGGGATGAAGGGGAGAAACATAAAAATGGCCTGATTTAAACGTCTGCCGAAAACTGAGACTACAATACAGTAAAGGAAAGATTGTATTATTGCACTTTAGTGAGGAACATGCATGATCCTAAAAATAAGGGCTTTGTTATCCTGCACACAGTCAAATCTTATAATCTTAAATCTCGAGGTCAGGCTCCAGTTTTTACTTGATAAGTTCAGTGAACGAGATCGATCCGCATGAGGGAAAGATATAGTAAGGCGAGGAACGTTCCTCGCACTATTGCTTTGGGTAATTGATCAGTCATTTGATTGGTCATAATAAATAGTGAAAGAGTGCGTTCCTTGCGGAGCTCCGCATCAGGATTTATGATGCAGTCATAGTGCATGATCAGTTCTCACCTCAAGTGGTTTCATCGGTCTCTTTGAATTTATTTCCCTTGATACACAATGATCAAAATGATCTTGGATCGCTAATCTTGCTCCAAATCATTCTAAAGAAACTCACTCAAAATAAACTGACCGATCAAATTGTAATGTTAGTCAACGGCAGAATAAGGAGCGATGCTAATTCAACAAACCTCTTTCACGTATGGTATACTGCTGGTTATCACTTCCTAACAGGTTGACAGCAATACAGTAGAACTTCTCGCCAACGTTAGTGACAGTGACTTTCATAATACTGGTATACTTCTCTTTGGTAATGCTGTTAACCTTCCCATCATTTAATGAGCTCAGATCAGAAGTTGCATTAAGATCTCTTTTCCACGACAGAGAAGGTGGCGGTTTCCCAACGGCAGTGCAAGTCAAATCTACTCGCTCTCCTGCGGTCCCTGGTATTTGGGTGGTTGTCGGTTCAAAAGTCACAATAAATGGTCGAACTGCAGCAGCAAAGAACATATGTAAGATTCACAGTTTATTTTTAACAAAATCTTAAATATCAAGTTCAGGAAGATGTGAAATATATACATTGAGAATCTTCTGATAGGTAAATATCAATCACAGTTGAAGAGGTGCACGTAGGTGAAAGTCATGAGGTATCAGTCTCAGTCGTTAGTTTTCAGTTACTAGTTGTTTCAATGGCTTTAACTAATTAAGGACGTTCGCGCGAAAATTTTCCAATATTGATTTTTTTTTTCTGAGATATTTACCACTGTGAGATGATGAGTTAGTTATGTCAGAAATGTAAAAAATGGAGGGTCACCGACTTCGTTTTGGAGAGAACATGTCCGGAAGAAAATATGGCTTCGTTAGCGAATAAGGCCACAGTGTCTGTAAACCCAAACATATTTCAATTAGAACTTTGAATTGAAATGTTCTCTGCCAAATATTGTTGAAGTGGACCTATTAAGTGAATTTAGTCAACCGGTGAGGTTCCTTAAAGAACAAGTTCGCATTTAGCGACCATAGTTTCACGCGCCTTGCAGCCGAAAGAAGATGACAGGATTCGATGTCCGGTGAATAGAAATCTTGAAATTTTTTCAACTTCCCACATTGATTTTTCGTTCATTTTTGGACAATGGGGAGATAATTGTAAATAAAATCTGTTTCTGAAAAGAAAAATAGTGGTCACCGGACGTCCATGATCGTTAAATCCAGGTAAAGCCATAGCAATGGGCATCTGTCCTATTATTGTTCATTTTATTACTTAGTGCGCGCGCTCATGCATGACGTGGCGTGTGAATTTGCGCTCGCAGTAAGGATGCGCAGAAACAATCCACCGTAGGAAAAAAGATGGCGGCTGTACATTTTACCACAATGCCCTGCGAACCTAACACAGCCTAAAGGGCACAAAGAAAGCTAAATTTTTACAATATTTGTCCCTGTACGAAGGATATTAAGTAGCCTAGGTTTGAAGATTTTATAACGTTTCTGTACGTTTTTATGAGCGTTGTTAAGGTTTTCGTGCGCTAAGAACTATGGGTAAATGTACCAGTCGCTATCTTTTTTCCTACGGAGGATTAGCGCGAGCGTCCTTAAAGTAGAGATCTTCGTTTAGATCTGAAGACGACTTTGAGATTTCCGCGTGCGTATACTGAGCTCACAACATGTCGTCACGCAACTCTTCGCCGGCTGCTCCTTCACAGCAAAATGTCCCCACGATAACGAGTTTGCAAAGATAAGCTTTGCAGACTCCTTTGACCTCCCTTTTTTATTCAAAACAGGAGCCATAATCGGGGACGAAGACCGTAAGCGCGCGCCATTTCTAGTATTGGGGTTGTCCCCATGATATGGGACAATAATTCTATTTTTAGAACAAATTGCGCCATCGCCTGAGGCACACGCGCGTACATGCTGCGAGGATTTTTGCGGATGTCGCGCGGGAGAAATGGCGTCCGAAATTCCCGAAATTTTGTCATGTTTTTGGTCCACAACTCAACGCGTTTACATCTGTTGGAATTTTGCTTAAGTATTTTCGTCGTAAGCTGCTCTAGTTTGAGGTAAGTAAGACAGTATCGAATTTAGATATGTTCCGCTTTAAGCTTAGATATGATATCGCTGACCAAGTTGTGTTCCGACGGATGCTTCTTTTACATGAGCTGCACATCACTCCACTCTAAGTTTCACATATCTTGAAGATTAACAACTCTTCCAAACCACAGCAAAAAACTAGTTGGGTATATTTGGATATAGCAGCGTTTCAGGACTCCAAAGTTTCCCTCCTCTTGCCACAGGCTTGCGAGGATTTCGCCAGAGTCTATCTCGACCGAAAATTAAAACAAAAAAAAATAATTGCAAGTTTGAGTTTCGCCTGAATTGTAAGCAACGCTTGATGTTTTATCAAGGCCCAATAAGCGACAAGAAAGTTTATGCCTGTAGATGCTGCTCAGTTTTGTTTGTGTAAAAATAATTGTCTGTTGTCGATGAATAAGAGCGCCCGCCGATGCGTGTTTTGTACAGTCAGTAAAACATGACAAATTGGACTTCCCCACTTTTGTGAAAACGTACATCGAACTCATATAATATCTCTAGTTTTTAAATATGTTTAAGGTTGATAAATATTTGAGAACATATTAAAAGCTTAGCCGAAAATATGTGAATACAGCAGAAATAATCAGCAAAATTACGACGACGCTTTTTTTAATCAACTCGAATAACGATTTTGATTATTTTTGGTTGAGTTATCAAAACTCCTTGTTTCTTTTATTTTCGCCGCGTAAAATTTCACTATGTTAAAGAAACACACATGATATTAGTAGCCTTTTGGCGTTCGTGAAAACTGTTGCAGCATCTCGGCACAAAAGACCACGAAATAAATCTTTGTCAAGGTTTGTTGACAATTGAAAACACCAACTCGGACTTGAAAGAGCGCGCGCTGCACTATGCAAATGAGTTACTGAATGTACGCGTCAGACTTTCCTTTCAAAAACTTTTGCAAACTCGCCAAACAAACAGAAACCATAAGAAACTATCAAAAACAGGGTTTGGTTATGATTAAGCATTTTTTGGGAAACTCACAAATCAACTCGATACCAGAGTAAAGAGTTTTCTTACATAACTTTTCTTCACAGAACAAACGAAAAACTTACGCGTACAACCAGCGCGAGCAGATATTATTCATTCACAGCGCGAAAAAAAAATAAAAACTCACCTTTTCCATTAGCTCAGAGCATAAAGCTACATATAAGAGTCCTGGTTCTTATTCCCTGCCTTATTCCCTGCCATCGCTGCGAAAAATCTGCAAGAGAATCTCGCAGCTCTCACCATTTGATCACTCAACGTGACAACATCCACGCGAGAGCCCCCGACACGTGCGCGGATCCGCGCGGATATATGACGTAAGGATGGCGCAATTTGTTCTAAAAATAGAAAAATTGTCCCATATCATAGGTGCGCGCGGATCCCAAGGCTTACGGTCTCCGTCCCCGATTATGGCTCCTGATTCAAAACAAAAACATAACGTCTAGTCTGGGAAACCTCAAATTTAGTCTTAAACTCGTCGTCTATTTACCCAGGCTTCCGAAGGAAAGCCCGAGTCATAAAATGCAAGCCGTTTGGTCTTGGTAACCAAAAGGGGGTCATGGTCCCAGGCGTTCCTAGCGTAGAGCATGGAAACTGGGGATGAGAATGCGACAGATTGCTTCATTGCGTGCTCGCTCTAAGTGAACAACGTACAGAATGTTGTGTTTTGTGTAGAGAGTTTTCGAAAGAAACACGCCTTATACGTTCATCTCAAACACAAAGATGTTGATCGTTTCCGGAACGGGTTGGTCCACGAATTATATTACTTGAAAGCCTGCCAAATATGGAAAGTCATGCTCGTTCTTGAGAGATACCAAATGAGCCATGCGTGAGTTAAAACATCCTGAGACGAACACCTCAGATGTTGAAAAAATTTAGAATCGTCGCAAGCAGAACTTCGAAGATGAGGCAAACAACAAGCACTGGGATAAAGAGGACACTCAACAAAGCAACTTGAATGGTAAACATCTAAGCGTAACTTTTGTGATAAAATATCCTGATTCTTTTATATTGTTTTTATTGTGTTCCGGCCTAGCTGTAAAGTATAATTTGATATTGCAGTACGAAGCTCTAGTAAACGCTCTTGGAGCGTCAAGATATAATCTTGACTAAAAAGACTTAGCTAGCAACCAATTATTTAGTTACTTTATTCTCATTTTTAATTTTCAGTTTTCACGCACACGTGTACGCTGTAAGTAATTCACGAACGTGTCAGTTAACAACGAAATTTGCAGCAAAAACTGTTATCTGAATGGAAAAGTGTGATGCTAAAGAGCCCAGGAACCAGTGAAGTGGTATTGTACCATACTTTTCTGAAATCATCCCAGGAAGTAGAAGGAAAGAATGTAAAAGGAATAAAGTTGTACTGCGTACTTACCTTGAACATTTAGAATGACGTCTTTAGAATCCTGTTGCCAAATCTCATTTCTTGCGGTGCAACGGTATGTACCATCATCGTTCCGGGTTGTATTAACTATTAGAAACTGTTCTCCATATGCAAGCACCTTACTGCTGCCTGACCATGTCCAAATGATTCTAGGTTGTGGCACACCCTTTGCACGACATACCATGGAAACATTATTCGTTTCATTAACTGTGTAGCTGCTTTTATAGAATGTAATTTCTGGTGGATCTATTAAGAGAAAAATAGGTCACTCAGGCAACATTGACATAAACCCGATGAAGCTCTTACGCATTATCATAGGTTTGATGTATTCAGAGCCTACTTCAGTAACTGAACAGGTAAATATCGCTGGCATAAATGTATTACTATTGATCATGAGTATAGAAGTACAAGCGAAAAATATCATTCGATGTAAGAACCCCCTGATGATACAGAAACGGCATCATTAACATCAAATTCAGCATACATACTAAACTAACAGTACTGTAACTTGAATATAATATGCTTGGATAGAACACTCGAAGTATGCTACATTCTGAGGCATCCAAATAACTGTAACTAAAATACCTTTTGATGTGTGAGAAATGATTACTCACAGCGGACCTCGAGTTCTGTAGTTTGGCTCTCTTTGACTGGTTAAGAAAGCGTGGCTCACAAAAACCATATACTTCATATATTTAATGCTTTCCAAAGAATCTCGGTGTTTTTAAGAACTTATGGAGTCCTTTGATCATGAAACTATGGTGTACATTTAAAGCCTATATCAACTAAATGTCTTGACTTGACAGAACTCCAGTGCGATGTATTAGATCTACATGGGACGTCGTGACCGCCTCATGGAAAAAGGCCAGTCAAAACGGTTCAAGAGCCCCGCATGACGGTTCCATTCTCAGCCAGCTTTATAAATATATTAATACAAGTTTAGGTCGGTACACGCGCACAACAGAGCCCACAGTAAGCACTAAGTACATACAACACTAGAATGGTATTACTACAGAATAAATAGAGAGAATAACAAAGTTCAACGGTTATAGTATTATGTCCAGTAACGGCCAAGGTTGAACCAGACAGGAGCGCTTGATCAGTGCTCTAAAAGAGTCTACAACGTCTGGAGTCACTAGATTGGATATGTATCTTGTAAAGATTCTCAGTTTTGGGCCAACCATCTGGTCACGAAGATACCTGAGAGGGCATGCGGAGAAGGATACAAAAACTTTCAACGTGTTTCTTGCGATAACACAGAATCACAGAATTATTTGCAGACAAACGATTGATCTGCAAGACACTGACAAATCACGATATTTTGCGATAGCCGAGGTCAATAATCGTCTCATCATCCGATCATCAAGTTTGTTTTCGTATTTAAATCACTCTCAAAGAGCTCAGGGAAACGATTCGCCAATTTTTACACAAGAGCGTGGTCACAATTACAGTTGAGCAGAATGTTATTAGCAGCAAAGCACATTTCACTGGAAAATTTGACCCATTTACAGACTTTATGAAATGTCTGTAGATCCTGAATTTACAGACTTGGTCACTTATCCCGCTTAAAAACAAAATGTCTGTAAATTTATTTTACAAAGATTTTGTTTGGTTTTAGTTCTGTTCATTTCAAAATGTTTGTAAAATGTTTGTAAATTGTACCAGCTAGAATAAGAGGAAAGAAGTGATAATTTACAGACTTAACAAAATCTTCTAAGAATGTGTTTAAATTTACCATTTACAAAGATTTTACGCGTTTACCCTGATCATGTAAAATCTCTGTAAATTGACATACTCGGGGCACCAGAAAATCTCCGTAAATTGACATACTCGGGGCACCAGAAAATCTCTGCAAAATCTCTGTAAATTGACATATGGTCGGGACACCATAAAATCTCTGTAGATTGACATACTCGGGGTACCATAAAATCTCTGTAAATTGACATACTCGGGGCACCATAAAATCTCTGTAAATAGAGATATACTCGGGGCATCAAAAAGAAAACATACGTTGGCCCAGGGACTATGTGAATTCTCCTCGTTAAATTTCCCAAGCCAGGTATCATCAACTAAGCACAAATCTGGGCGGGACAAAGTTTGGTCAGGTATTCAGTTAATTGGGGCGCATCGCATGTAGATCGCGACTGGTGATACTCCTTCCGCGAAGCGTGCATGTACTAAAACCTACTTAGGAGGTCGACAGCTATCGACCTGCAAAACAAGGTGTTCTTTCTCGAAGTAAAGCTACGGTAGTCTCCGAAGAAAAATCGGGCGAAGATAAATGATAAATATGATATCCGTGAATAGAAGCAACATACTTTTCTTGCGAACAGTTCTAATCGAAGAGCTGGGCCCTAATAACACAACATAAAGTGCCCTTCATAAACACGTTTGAAACAAAGAAAGGTCAAGAGACCGAGAGGAGAACGGTCATGTACAAATGTCACGAACCGTATTAGTCGTGTAAGCCCGTCAACCCCATTTTACACTGATCTCCGTATCGGAACTGAACCGAACCGAACCATTTCGCCCCAACTCAAAGTCGTGTCGTCCCCGAAAAAGTCGATTCGCCCCGATCAACCAAAAGTTAGTTCGCCGGAAGCTTTTTCGTACAATTTAGAAAGGAATAAATGGTCGCAGTCATAAAGAATCAATTATTCTGCTGCTATGGGAGTGCAACAACACTTCTACGTGCGTAATCCAACGAATATATTTATTTTAGACTCAATGGCTCTTTAACTACGCAAACCTTTAATAAAATAGTTTAAAAGGCGTTTCATATACTCTACAGGTAAAAGCCGTGGATGGTTTATTAAGTTTTCAAATACAATCGGCCATCGATCAATCAACGGACTTTGTTTCTATGCCGTAATGAAACAAATATATTTTTTCTGGTTAGTATGATTTGCACGAATTGAAAGCCTATCTCAATTTGTTCAGTAATTTCCTAAAATTTGCGAGCACCCGGCTAGTAGGTAGCGATTGTAATGAGAGGTGGAAGAAAATGCGGGCTCATTTCGGAACAGCGGCTAATGTAGTAGCTTTGGCCGAGTAGGTCTGGGTACTCAAGCTCGTTTTGTGGCGCCAACCTCGTTCCCAGGGTCTCTCATCTTACCGCCCCCTGGAGCGAGCGAATAGAGACCCTGGTTGGGTCTGGTCACATGCCACTTTGACAATTGAGAACATCAGGGAGAGGTCCTCTGTAATCAGCAGTTTGTCGCGTTGAGCTTTGTCGCGCGCTGCGACCGCCACATTACCCGCGGCGTTTATCAATACTTAGCTTTCAGGCTGAAATTTCGAATAATATCTGTTCCAACGTTTACCTGAAGGTTAAGCAAGTCTGTCTCCAGGCAATTTAATGGTCGTGATTTTCAGTGTTGCCGTCTTACCCACTGGATTTATGGAAAGTCATTCATATTTCAACTGTGGACGTCGAGCAGCGCAATTTCATCCCGTAGTAATTGTTGTTTCTCCTTTGAATGTACTTGATCAAATTGATGCAAAAAAACATAAGAACGTCTCTAGGAAAACGTATAGCTTTCTCAAAGTAAAGCTACGGCAGTCTCTGAAGAAAAGCTGGACGAAGATAAATATGATATTCGTGCAACGCACTGTGCTTGCAAACAGTTCTAATCAAATAGCCGGGCCCGGCGTCACCTGCGGCGTCACAACATAGAATGCAAGTAAGCAATATGTTCACGGAATATTTTAATCTTTGTCCCTGGAGAGCCAATACTTAGAGCCTTAAAACATATCTTGCAATAGAAACGAAACTAAACAAAGTATAAGCACGGCATGGCAAATTACAGAGGTGTCAAACTCTGAGAAGCGACGTGCAGTTAACAGCGGAAACCATGCAGACCTACGACCTCTAAAAATATCCTGTAACATAATCAAACGACTCCGCTCTACTTATAATTTCCATTTCTTCTAATAACACGGCACAAAAAATGCCCCTCAGAAACACGCTTGAAGCAAAGAAAGGTCGAGAGATCGAGAATTAAATGAAAATGTGCACAATTCTCTCGAACCGTTGGTGTCACGTACAATAATTTATTAACGACACAATAAAAATTATATTTTTCTTTTTCTAGCCTCGTTTCGTTCGAAGATAAATCCATTTTATCAGCAACGACGGCAAAATGTATACCGCGACGAGTTCGCTGTATTTATATCCTTCGCGCTCGGCAAAGTTCGGGGCGCCGACGGCGCGGTGAAACTTCAATAAATCTTTTCACCCTTTCGCTCCTTTCGAAGTGACTTTGGCTTTCAGTGTTTAAAAGGCCCTTAATTCTCTAGAATTATTTAATCGCCGGTAACAAGACCTACACTTCATTCTGAGGTAAAGATGAGCCAAACATCTTTCATACACAGCCTCGGCTGCGGTGTGTAATTCTTCATTCGCCTTTGTGAGGAGATTTTTACAATATGTAACGTCCTTCACTGAACCATGCAACCATCAGCGACATGGATTTCCGCTATCAGATGATGGATAAGTTTTCCTTGGCGTTTACAGAATATTACCGCCGGACATTGCCGCAGAACATCATATCGTTCTTGGTTTACTTTGGTGACAACACTTCCCGAACTCCCGTAGGCTAAGTATAGACAAAATTCCTACTAGGCCGCCTCTCCCCTCAATAATTTAATTGTCATCTCCCAGATTCTGGGAGGCACGTGACCAGACCCAACCAGGGTCTCTCTTCGCTCGCTCCAGGGGGCGGTAAGATGAGAGACCCTGGGAACGAGGTTGTTGTGGCGCTCGTTTTAACGGTCTGAATTACAAGTTTCACGCACAGAAGTTACACTTCTATTGAACCAAGTCAGAGCTCGCTTCTTTTGTGGGTAGGACTGGCCTTAAATGGAATCTTCTTACTACGATCTCAGATCTGTACGGCTTTTTCTGCCCAGATCTCGAGTTTCGTAGAGTGAACAGAGTGAAATCATCCGCCATTTTTGAATCTTGCCTCGCCATTTCACAACGGCGTACTCTCTTGCTGCTTCTGGACTACTGAGGTACGTTGATAATGCAGAATATCTTTGTTGGTAAGTTCGTAAGCGCAGATTTGTTTGGTTTACTTAGTAGAAGCTCATTAGGTGTACATTTATGTGGAGGTTTACGATGGTTTACGTTATAAGCTTACCTGGGGCTGTGCGGAGTCTTGCATGTACTTGTACATCACTAGTCGGGGTATTTGCTCAATCTTCCCCCAACTAGTCATACTGTGAAAGTTATATATTCACTCTACATTTAATTATGAAGATTATATCATTTTCACCTGTTGTACAAAGTTAACCTCTACTTAAATGTGGCCGATCATGGATATGGCTTGAAAACATTTATCTTAAATTATTAATAAAACAATCACAAAGTCACTTCATAGACGTGGACATTAAAATTCAGTAAATGGCCTCGGTAATTATTGTTAACATTTGCCAGTTGCTGTGGCCCATTAATACAAATCAATGTCGGCCAGATTTGCTTGAAATGGTCTCATTTCCACTCAAATAATAGTAATATTGAATAAATTACAATTGTTTAAAAATTGACTACTATATCTGCCCTTGTTAGGCACCGCCCTGAAAATAACAGCAAAAAATATTGATTAGTATATACCACACAAGTGAATAGTACTTTTTGCCCACACTGATTGGCTAGCTCAGAGGTGATTAGCCAAGTACTATTCACCTCTGAGCAGCCGAAGAAAAACAAAATGGCTTCCTGTCTCAAATAAAGGTACTCTTTGGTCTGCTAGTTATCCAGCTTGTGTGGTATATACTAAAATAACTATTCACCTCAGTGTTGGTGAAAGTGGTGGATATTTACCTCCACTTCGGTGAATAATTGTTACTTATTGCTAGCGGGGAAAAGGTGGTGTACTCCTAAATAAATACAGTGAATACTGTATGTTCTCTTGAATTATGCCACCTCAACTCCTGTACTACACTTTCTGCCTGTCAGATAGCAACAAATTATTCATAGGCAGGACCCATATCAACAGGTCTGTTTGTCCCTGATATTTTGACAGTGCTGTTTCTCATGTGCATTGTGTGCAGTAAATCAGGATTTAGTAGGGATTTTAATTTGCGGTTGTGGCCACCTCGTAAGCAACCAGTTTTCCAAAATATCAAAAGTTTCCATATCAAATCACTATATTTCGAACCTATTGTGAGGGACCACCTCTCATAAGTGACCGCAACAACTTTTAGAGCTAAAAGTTTGAAATCTTGTGTTTTTAACCTCCTGTAAGCGACCACTTGACAGAAAACAGAGGAAAAAAATGGGATAATAAGATGTTATTCTGATCAACCTATAAACATTTATATGTACATGTAGGTAGTTTATCAGAAGCAAACCATGATATTCTGAATAAATACTTAGGAAAGATGAGAATCAGATATTTTTGTGGCTACTAAAATTACAAGGGTTTAGATGGGCATTGGCACATGGGGTACATGTAAGTCCTTACTGTTAACCATAAGCTAATGAGGCAAAATGTTGACCCAATATGGTCTAAGCTCTCGTAAGCGACCACCTCCTGTAAGCAACCACGTGGGCTTCAAATTTTGGATAGTCATCGCTTACAGGAAGTTCTACTGTGTGTCAAGTTAACAAATACAGTCGAAACCATATTATGCAGCCAGTTATCAAAGTCTTGATGAGGGCTTTTCTATTGTTTTCACCTCTATTAAGTGGTCAGCCCCCTTTAAGTGGAAACTATCCATTTCCCAGAGGTTGGCTGTTTAACATGGGCCAAAATGTAGTTGCTGTGCATCTGTTCAGTAATTGATCACACCAAAATGTGGTAAGAACAAAAAAGTGACACACAATGTGATAGCTGAGTGTGTCACTGATGTTCTTTCCACATTTTGTCAGATCTTGTGTGATCAATTACTGAACAGATGCACAGCAACATGGAATCTATCAGTTTTATACATGTATAATAAAGAAACCAAAAATATCTTGATGGTGACATCTATTCAATGTAGGTCTATTCTTACTTATTGATCATAAATAAGAATCAACTGGAATTTGACAATAATTTGAAAGATGATCTGGGAGGTCACTTAATTGTGTCCCTCTGCCAAACCAATATAATGGTATTGCAGCTGTCAATTAAAATGCACATTGCTCCTTGATATTCATATTCAAGATATTCAGCAATTACCTAGACAACTATTGTAAGTAAAGTACTATACATAAACATTTGGTCTTCCATACTGATTTAGAAAATAATGGATTGTTAGACTGGCCATCTGCACTGTTAAGCACTTCGACAGTACATGCACTTGTTGTTGTGATTTACATGCATCTTTTGTTACGAATGTTGGGCATTTATGTAGTAGTGATAACATTGCTTTCTCTCCTTTCTTTCACTTGTAGAATAGAAAGAATAACAGTACAAGAAATGTGGAAATACTATCAAGCTTCAGGAGGCTATTCCATTGTTATAAATGTATATTATATTTAAATGTATGTGTATATAGCACTGCCAAGATTAACTAATTTTATTTGATAACACTACTTGACAATTAGATTATGAGCTCAAGATTTCTATGAGGTGATAGTTGATGAGGCCGAAGGCCAAATCAACTATCACCTCATAGAAATCGAGAATTCTAACTGAAATTTGCTTCTAGTAACGATTCCAAATCTGTCTGGTCTTATATTGAACTTCACACTTTTGAGAATTCGTGCAGACTGAATTGTCAATTTGACATTTTCAGTTGGGGGTGCACACTTATCAGTTTCTTTCAAAAAATTCAAGTTTTTTTTTTTTTTTAATTCAAGAAACTGAATGTCCTTCTTCAGTCTTCTCAGGAATTTAATTATCCATTTGTTCCCAAATGCTCTTTCAAAACTTTGGAGAAACGAGAGAATGTTGAAATTTTATCAACCACACTAAGCCACTGAGCACTAATGGCTGATAGTGTGCAATGGTTCAGCCAATCAAATTACAGCATTTGCATTAGCATACTAGTGTAGGTGTCCATAATTATTGTAGAGGTACAGTTTGAAAATTCATTGACTCCATCAAAAGTTCCCCCACAGCTACAAGGCTTGACTCAAACTGAAGAAATGCTTTACCTATGTAAAGCCAGGTGGACAAAGAGGTTACTCTGGACATTGTATTAATCTACCTGAAGACATTAAAGAACTTGCATCTTCTCTACCGTGATATCCCAAGGACATAGCTGTCATTGTTGTGAAGGTGAAAGGTAGAAAAAACACATTTAAAGATGTAACAGTGAGAAAAGCCAGAAAAGGTTCAAAACGCCCTCCAGTGGCTTATTGAGAAAAATCCCCACTATGCTGGGCTAGACATAAATTTGGAAGCTCTAAATTCTTTCCCTGAAAATGGTGCACCAGCAGATCTCTTAACTGCTGACACTGATGCTGAAGTTTTCTTAGTTGAGAATGCTAAAACTGACTTGAGCTCAGGACCATGTAGTTTTAATCCTGATGAAGATGTTGTTAATAATAGCTCATGTGAAATGAGTAGTTTTCTACCAGCTGGACAACAACAACAACAAGAAATAGAAGCTATAAGAAATCAGTTGTTTGCACAAGAGCCTATTCAGTTGCCCACTATTAGTGATCATGAACCATTGAATGAATATCAGACACCCTTTCTAGCCACAACGGCATTTCCTACATTATTCCTTGTTGGTAGAGGGGATCCTACTAATCAGGCACTGTTGAGGGATGTTCCTCTCCAAGAAAGAATTAAGCATCTAATAAAGTTTGGTGAAAATATTGATGGTAAATGGGTATATCATTTTGCCAGTCATCCCAGATTTTCATATTGGGCTTAAAACATGCTTTTAAGAAAACGAATACTTGAACAGACCGGGATGTTTTTAAAGCAGAACCCTGGTGAAGCACATCTGACTATTGATGAACTGCAGGACATGGCTGAAAATAATGACACCACTGTTTTCATGTCAAAAATATCACGATACGTGGGCAATATTGCTGGTACAGATGCATACTGGCATAAAGTGAGAGAAGATCTCAAAGCAATAATAAATAATGTTGGAGTACCAGCATTGTTCTTTACTTTTTCATCAGCTGATTTTCCTTGGCCAATTACATGATTTGTTTCAAATGACTACCCACAGTACTAGAAGTGAACAAAGACGGCAAAATGTTATTAATAATCCACATATTGTGGGTTAGTTTTTCACCCAGAGATAAGAAAGCTTTGTCAAACATGCACTGGCTGTATGAAATCCTTGATGCTAAATGGCTTTGGTTTAGATATGAATATCAAGTAACATCAACTGTCCTGGCACTGCTAAATTCACCAGTGACCCAGGGTTGTGTCAGTTAAACTGAAATAGCTTTGAAGGGTTCTTGGCCCAAAAGCAAAAGGATAAGGGTGATTCTGTAAAAACAATATCTAGACCAGCACATTGAAGCTGGTAAAAATGCTGCTGATAAGGTATGTCAGTATGAGTTGACTGGCTGTTGTCAACAGTCAACCCAAATCCACCAAATAAAGATATGTGGATGAGACCTGCACTTCACACCTGCCAGAAACATAATAATTTTACACGAGGTACCAGTTTTCTTGCCTTGCTTTCATTGGCTATTTTTCATTGATTTTTTATTCGGGAGCACCTCTAGAGGGGGTCCAGTTTCATCGGTCAGACCGGTCGGACAGAAATTTGCCGCTCCATTTTCACAAACCGATTTATATGGGGATAATTATTCAGCGAGATATTTCGCCTGATGTGTTTTCGCGGCGTGAAACAACAGGAGGAAATCCGCCTGCGTTCTGCGCACCATCAGATATTCAGTGTAAGATCTAAGACTTTATTATCAATATAATTAAGATTCACGTAAAGGCGTTACGAATTTACTGCTTAAACTGCAGTTGTAACTATTTATTTACAAAAGCTTTCCTTACTGTTTACATATATATATATATATATATATATATATATATATATATATATATATATATATATATATATATGTCTGAATTTATGAAAACCGTGTTAAAGACTTTGCACCAAAATAGCGGGCATGTTTTTGAAAAAACGGTTAGAAAATGTACATAAATATGGCCATGTCGCACCGAGAGTGCTATCTACCTCGTGTACTCTTAATAGAGTCCATACCATGCCTATACAAGCCTTTAAAGTCGCTGCAAATGAGTCGAACGAGCCAAACAAAACTAAATTAGAGCTTAAATTGATCATTTGGTTCGCCGCGGCACTAATTTAGACAGGCTTAACCTCTGCGATTTCACCTAAATGACCTCACTAGGTCTTTACTGTGGGTTAAATTAGCCAGTCACGCTAACAAGAGCATGGTAAGCAGTGGAATCGGTTATTTACCTCTATATTTCAGCCAAAAAGTAGCCGTTACGTGACATTTCATTTCAATATCTGACCGGATTCGCAAAAACAGCCATAGAATTTGACTTGTCACTGATAATCTAACTTGCTACAATTCTGTCCTAGAGCTAGCTTTCCACGAGGCTTATCGTAGCTCAAATAGCAGCAAATAACTCTCCTGTATGCCTTTTGAGGCCAGGAAGACTAAATTCACCGTCTTTTCGTTGAATCATGAATTGTACAATTTAATTAAGAGTGCTTTTAACATGAAATTGGACTCTAAATCAACACGAACGTACAGATATCAAAACCGCGGCGGAGAGCTAATCTATCGCTTTCTAAAGGCCTGCATCGTCCTAAATGGACTGAACAAGAGCTTCCTACATCGAGAATCGATTGAACTTCAGACAAACTAGGCCATAGTTAGCAGTAAGCGAACACTCAACATTTGTCGTTACGTCAATTATCGCCCGGAAGCCACGCAAATAAATTTCTTCCGCGCTAGCGAATCACAGACAGTTTTGATACTTAGCTAAGCCGAGAACGCCTAAAATTGATAAAACAAGGAAATTCTACTCACGATCAGCGCTTGAACTCATGTTCTTCTCTCTCCCCGTGTCCATGTTTTGCTCGCAAATAGCAATGTCCCGGATGTACTTCAATTTTGTCGAGCGCGGAATGGCACATCCAGATTTCAACAGATTTTTTTCTAAGTCTTTAGCTACATCAAAGTTCAAAGCAAATGACGCCAACAGCAGCTAGAAATGTCTAGTCCATTGCATGTCTAAGCCCTAAATTGATGTGGCGGAAGATTTTTGCTGTCTAAAGCAAGCACAACATTATCGCCACAGGGCAAACGGCCTTCTGTTACGGGACTAAATGTGACCCGTACAGTTTACACATGTCCTCAGGCCCGCCTCAGGTACGATAATGGACGACGCTTACTAGCAAATCGTTAGACTTGGGCCTTCATTGGACTTAATGATGTCCTCGGGCAGACTTCCTTTAGACAGCAAATACAGAACGCTAATCGGTCGCTCCTTGTCAGAGTCACCGCGCGAACTGAATTCAGACGAGTGTAGCCTGGGCTAAACTTAACGCAAATTGAAAAAAAGGGGGGGGGGGGGTCGATAAATAATGAAAAAAATACCTAAATAAATGAAACATGCGGCAAGGAGTTCCTACATTTCATGCTAGGTAAGATTTACAAGCTGCTGTCATAGCGAAAGCAGAAAAAAAACAACAACAAAGAAATGAAAAAAAAAAAAAAAAAAAAAATCAAAAAACACCTGATTCAGTCTTTAACACCGTTTTCATAAATCCAGACATATATATATATATATATATATATATATATATATATATATATATATATATATATATATATATATATATATATATAATAAACAACGGTAGCAAGACTTCAATTCATCGTTTTATTGCGACAACGCTGTTTCGTATGGTCAAAGGATGACCACACTCATCAGGCAATATCAACGAATGACCGTTAAATTTCACAAACCGGCAATTAAAAGCTAACTTTAGGTTGCTATGTTCAAGTTCAAGAAGTTTCTACTGCTCCTTTCACCAAGTTGAGCGCTGTCAAGAATGAATTACCAGGTTAAAGATTTCAGTTATTCGACCAAGAACATCCCGCTGGCAAGTAAAAGCAAGTATCTACAAATCCTGATAGAGAAAACAGAATCCTTAATACACCGGATGCGTTGGAAAGCCTTGTGAGCAAGTAACGCAATCTTTTAGCAACACGAGATTTTTCAATGTTATATAGCATCTGTTTTTCCATATCATAGCAACTGTTTTTATATCTCATAGCAACCTAAAGTTAGCTTTTAATTGCCAGTTTGTGAAATTTAACGGTCATTCGTTGATATTGCCTGATGAGTGTGGTCATCCTTTGACCATACGAAACAGCGTTGTCGCAATAAAACGATGAATTGAAGTCTTGCTACCGTTGTTTATTATCTACACTGCTCCTCTCAGAGTCGAGCGCTCTATAAATTTATTCTGTTCAAGTTCAAGAAGTATATATATATATATATATACATATATATATATATATATATATATGTATGTATGTATGTATGTATGTATGTATGTATGTATGTATGTATGTATGTATGTATGTATGTATGTATGTATGTATGTATATATTTTTTTATTGATACACCACACCACAGAAACGTTAAGTCACATTTGATGACAAAGAAGCAATTTTTAGCTCGTACCACGACAGCTTGAACGACTCTCGCTATCGTCGAAGAAGAGAGCTTTTTACCATCAGAGGACTGATAAGTTTCGTTCGAAGAGCCCGCTGACAACTATCTTACAACCATATGCAATAGCCTTAGGTATTTAGCCAGGGTCTTTCTTACCTGAGGGAACTGCTGAAACAGCCCACACGAGAAGACAAAAGAGCTGTAGATGATGGAGAAAGGAGGCAATTTGTTTTGTGTGCATTTTAAATGTGGAGTGAGCCACCGCAAGAGATGGCGGATGCATTCAGCGCACAAATAATCGTGACTTGAATAAAAAATGAGATTCGTCATTGGCAAATAAAGGTCAAGCGTTATCACCGATGACGAATTTTAAAGCGGAAATACGTATACCTACGTATTTTATTGAGGCATATTTAGCAGCTCTTGGCTCTAAAACATTTTCAGACCAATTTCGGGAACAAATATGTGGCGAATTAACTACAAGTCGGAATGTCCAAAATGACAATGGAACGACAGTTTTCAACTAAAAACGTTACTGAAGGTGAAACTGCAATAAGCGTAAAAAACTCTCTTGGCCTTTAATAAACAACTCCACAAATCAAAACGGCGTGGTACAAAGAGTGTGCATACGAGCGGCGTAGATGCAAATAGCGTGGATACAAACAGCGTGGGTTGAAACTAAAACAGTAAAAGAGCAAAAGTTACAAGTTGCGACTAAGCTAAATTCGAATAAAGAAATAACAAAACTGCAAAACGAGGACTGTGAATTACACTTACATTGTTTCGGCCAGAGAAAACTGTTGTGAAACGGATTGCGAATGACGCGAAGAGACTAGCACGAAAGCTAAATAGAACTGCGCTAAGCGCGGACCAAAATGAACTGCCCCAAAACTGTACTGCAAAGCTATGATATGGAAAATACGCTAGAACATGCGGAAAATAAAACTATAGAAACTTAGAAAGGCGCTAATGAAGATGAAACAGCAAAGAAACGCTAACGAGGGCGCGAAAACTGACAGAAAGGAATAAACATCTAAATTGACGCAAAAAAAAGACCAAACAAAAGGACGAAAAGACGTATAAACTAATTTGCGTACGCAAAGGAAAAACAAATTACGCAGGAACGAATAATAGAAAAAATGTTACACCTGGATCTTACAGAAGGCAAAAGCTTCACTAGAGTATTTGACAGAATTTATCTAGAGAATTTAGAGCCTGCTTTTTACTTAACTCTATGTCAGCTGTGTAAAGAATATGCTGCTTAAAATTTACAGTCAAAATTAAAAATTTTTTCCCGCGCCATTTTGCATCGTTGTGACGCCATGTTAAGATAGCGAAGACATCGTGACGTCACCTATTGTTACTTTAAACACTGTTGGCTGCTTGAACGCACTACTATACATTGAACTCACATTCTCTTTTCTGACTGGCTGAAAGCGGACAGTGAATTTTCGAAATAAGCGCCTGTAACGTCATCCAACTGCAGATTATACAATAATCATGTCAAGGACATTCAAGGTCACGGGTAATCATGTCATGAATGACCGCGATGCATGATTTCGAAGGGTAATGATGTCAAGTTCGCGCTCTTTGTGTTGCTTGCCGCCAGTGAAGAAGCAAAAACATGACTTCCTTTCTTCCTTTCTTCTTCTTTTTTTTTTTCCGTTCAATGTATAATAAAACGATTATTAGATTCAGTTTTTTTTGTTATCCAGAATTGCTGGTTTTCAGTGTCACGCAATTCAAAATAGATCAAAATTGAAATCAATACCGGTCAATAGATAAAGTCCAGAATCTGGGAAATGAAAGACGGTAAATCTGCAAAGACTCTCGCCAAGATTCTGGTCACAGCAATTTTTCTTATGCGAGATATACGGAGAAATTTTTTTACCCAAATTTAGAGAGATTTGTATGGAGACGCCATGCTGGTGCCCATCCGTACGGGCACCAACATGGCGGCCGGAAACCAACAGAAACATCTGTCACTAAGTTTTGCTACAACAGCGTGAATTTATCTCTCGAGGAACTCAAAAACATTAAAATAATACTTTTCTAAGACATGATCTGTTCAGATAGCCACGTTCCTCGAAATAAGTCACTTTTTTAACCATCATGACAGCTCTCTAGGCCGTCATGTAAATGCCGCGTCACGCAAAAGCTTAGAAATTCAAGCGTAGTGTATCACAAAACCAAGGACCCATTCGGAGCGAAAAGCTGTATGAATATTAGTTTTCAGCTGCTCTTATACATCATTTAAGTAAAATCTCAGGAAGATCAATAGTTTTGTAGTTAGAATTTTAGTGACGTCATGTGAAAACCAGCTATAACCAAAGTCTCGGTAAGGGTTATTATGCTTCAGCCTTCGGCTCAGGTTGATAACCCCTGCCTGGAACTTGATTATTCTGGATATCACAGAAACCTCATCCAATAATTGTTTATACTCTGGACATTGGAATAACGAAAACAGTCATTGTAAACACTTTCTCTAAATTAATGCTCGGCAGGTTTGCTTCAGCAACTTCAGCATTTCAATTCATTTTGTACACGCAAATTTAAAATCAGTGTAGGTAATCGTGCAAGTAAGTGTTTACACTACATGTACGAGGGATACTGTAACTAGAAATTCCATCAAAATAACACAAGCATTTAGGTGAGTGCAATTTGAAAGATGTGTTTCTTCTTTTTGCAATGGAGGGAGTTTCTTTAAAGCGATGACCCAGATATTTTTAATGCAATACTTTTTTTTCTAGAAATAAAAGTTACATCATAAGGTTTTATCATAAGAGCAGCTACACTTCTAAAACTAGAATCTTTTGAAGACTAATGATACAGTTGTTATTGATTTTGCCATTTTTTTCCCCACCGTATCAAGAAAGTGTGTTGTTGTGTTTAGTTAGTATTACTATCAACTTGCATTTCTCGACAATACGTTATTTAATGCTAGTAATGTTTACAGTTCTTTTAAAAAGTGAGTGAACAAGCTCACCGGTTGAGCGATGCGAGTTCGTGATCCGAGCCCGAATCAAATTCGAGTCCGGCAACCCTTTCCCTAATTTCAGGGCCAACTGTTTAAAGGTAACATCCATTTAGGCTAACAAAGAGTTGTTTTCCTGCTTAACGGGTGCTAGGTAGGTTAACTGAAGGGCTATTTAGGCTAACCGCATTTAGGCTAAACGGAGCACTGTGTACAGGCTAACCAGGTGCTAGTTAAGTAAAATGAATTGCTGTTTAGGCTAACCGGGATGCTTTTAATTCGGAGTAATTCTATCTGTTTATATTTACTCGCTAGGCTCCTACCCAGCATCCGCCGTAATTCCAAAGTACTTGAACTGATTAGAATTACCGCTAGCTGCCCAATCAGCATTTATTTATTTATTTATTTATTTATTTATTTGCCATAACACAAGGGAAACCAATGCTTACTTACAACACTAACTCTATTTACATTATATTGCTCTAATTATTTACACTATTTAAATTACAATAACTAAACGACTTACATTACTAACAAATACAGTTACACGACTTACACAATTAAGAAATACAGTGACGACAAGGGGCAAAGAAAAAAAAAACTGAGAAGAAAAATAGCTAGTTATCATTACAGCTTGAGGTTGTAGTACAGAAACATAAAAAAACAGACCAAAGGCATGTGGTACATTAAAAGTAAAATGAGTTATGCATCTGACAGGAGATTAGAAATAGATTAATGGGTAGGAGATAGATAACCCTACAGAAAATATAATCTAAAATATTAATTAAATCCTCATATATCCTGTAAGAGGTTTCCATTTCTTCGTGTCTCCACTTTTTGTTTCTATCTCATATTGTAGTTTTAGTGTGCATATGAAAAGCGTAAGATTTGGATGATCATTTTTTGTTTTAGCGAGCCATATGTGATATCGTGCTAAGAGAAAGCAGTAATTTATAAGAAGCGCAAATTGAGAGATATCTGGCCTCAGACCCAAAGCAGTAATATTTGTCAAAGCATAATCTCTAGGAAGTAAATTTAAGTTTTTCAGCCATTCAGTAAGTTTATTCCAAAAGTGAGATGTTTGGCGGCATGACCAAAAAAGATGAATTATTGACTCAGAGGAAGTGTGACAAAAACTGCACTTTTCATCGCCCTGTAGACCTATTCTAAATAAAAAGTTATTGGTTGGTACACGTCTATGTAAGAATTTAAACTGAAACTCTATCAGCTTAGTGCTCTTTGTGCATTTTTTAGTTAAAAGATAGGCAGCATTCCAATTTATGTTGTCATTTATTGGTAGGCCACAATCCTCTAGCCACTTCTTTTGACTTGACTCTGGGGTTAAACTCTTGTTACTAATCAGTTTTTTATATATTATTGTAGTTGCTTTTTTGACCTGCAAAATTCTTGTTGTAAGTGGCTCATATTCGTGGTCGGTGTTCTGTAAATCTTGAAAATTAGAATCAGTCCGAAGAGACTTTACAGCCGATATTAATCCGTAGAAGCTGAGAGGGCGAGGGTCTATTTCATACTTACAGCGGAAATCATTTAACGAGAGAAAGTTGTTGTCCGGTCCTAAAAGATGTTTCACCCGAGTTATTCCCTTGGTGAACCAATTTAAAAAAAAAAAACTGTTTTGTTGGCTATCTTTATTAGGGAGTTATGCCAAAGTTGTTGATCCAGAAAGTGATCTTTCGATGTTATTTCAGGTTCAAAGTTAACTTCCGCCCAGATTCCTAATAGTTCTTTTAAAAAGGCATCCGAAGTTGTTATTGTCGATAAGGTGTCTCTAACGTTGAGGTTGTAGGAAAAAAAGTTTTGACAGCCATATTTTTTTAGGGTTATATCAAAAAAGATTTTCCATTTTCCCTTATTGTTGTTATCTAAATATTTTTTAATCCATGTGGTTTTGAGGGATTTATTGAAGGAACTAATATCAATCATTTTTAGGCCACCACCACCGAAATCATTCATCATTACCTTCCGTTTTATCTTGTCGCCTTTACCATTCCATAGAAAAGTGTAGAGTTAATCATTTATTTCTTTTAAAACCCTGTAGTTTGAGCGAAGAGGCGAGAGTAGATAAACCAATTGGGAGACCACTAGTGATTTGATAACAGTGATTTTCCCTAACAATGTGAGTCGGCGGTATTTCCAGCATCTCAGGATTTCTTTCACTTTTTCAAGTTTCTCACTGTGGTTTAAAGAGGCAGATAGTTCGGGATCTGTTGAAATCCATAGACCTAGGGATTTTACTTTGTCTTTTGGCCATTTAAGCTCTTTTCCTGATAACAGAATTTTATCACTTCCAATACTTGCGCCAATCCATAGAGCTTCCGTTTTCTTATCATTGAGTCTGAGGCCAGAGACTTTGCTGAAATCGTCAAGCATTGCAAGGGATGAAAGGAGAGATTCACGTGACCCGTCTAATATAAGTGTTGTGTCATCGGCATACTGACTTAACTTAATTTCCACATTATTTACAGAGATTCCCTTTATATTAGTATTTTTCCTAATTGCCGTGGCCAGCACCTCTGCCGATAGGATAAATAAGTAAGGTGAGAGCGGGCAGCCTTGCCTAACACCTCTTTGAATTTCAAAAAAATTACTTGCCCATCCATTATTCAGAATACAGCTTTCAGTATGACTATACAGGGTTTTCACCCAATTAATTAGCGAAGCACCAAAACCGTAGGATCTTAATGTTCCGTGTATGAAGGACCATTCGAGAGAATCAAATGCCTTTTCAAAGTCAATAAAAAGTAACAGGCCCGGGATATTCTTTTCTGTGGCATATTGGATAATAGAGTCAATGAGTCTGATATTTTCGCCTATAAATCTGCCCTTCAAAAATCCTGTTTGATCATGATTGATAAGGTTTGGAAGTACTAATTTAATTCGGTTTGCAATAGATTTTGCTGCGATTTTGTAATCGGTGTTCAAAAGGGTAATAGGCCTCCAATTTTTGATGAAGTATAGTTCCGCATCTTTTTTTGGAGTTAGTTTTATAAGCCCTCGTCTTTGTGTTACTGAGAGGCAACCAGAGTCAAAAGCATAGTTGAGGGCCGAGATTAAAAAAAAAAGAAATGTCTTTCCTAAAAACTTTGTAGAATTCGGCGGGAAGTCCATCCGTGCCTGGCGTTTTGTCAGACTCCATCTTCTTCAGGGCTTCGAAACATTCCTTTTGAGTTAAGGGGCCTTCACATAAAGTTTGCTCTTCATTGGTCAAAGAAGTGGAGTTTACTTCAGAGAGGAATGTTGACTGGATGCTGTCGGGGCTTTTTGACGTATAAAGATTTTTATAAAAAGCCGTACATTCAGATAAGATATCTCTGTCTATGGTGACAAAGTCGGTGTCATTAATTTTTAATTGACTAATTGTTCCTTGCTTACAGTGCCTTTTTTCGAGATTTAGAAAATATCCGGAGTTCTTTTCGCCCTCGTTGTACCATTGCGACTTTGACCTAATGATAGCGCCTTTGGTTCGATACTCAAAAATGTTTTCTAGCTCTTTCTTTAAGGTAAAAATTCTTTCAGCAACAATATGATATGAGGGGTTACTATTGCTTGCATTGTCTAAATGTTTTTCTAGCAAGGCGATTTCGGCTTTTGACTCGGGCTCAGACTTTCAGTTGGTTAAATTCATTTTGATACGAAAAACAGATAATCCCTAGCAAGGCTTCTTCAATACTGCTATTTACATCTCTGTTCTCTGCAAACTGTTATGTCCCCTAGAGGGACTTGTGCCATATATAGTGTCTCCTCGTCCTTCAGACCAAATAACTGACACAATTTATATTTGGTAGACTGCTGTTGTCAGACTGAGACCCACGTGGCGACCATTGGTTTACGGGTATTCCCGTTTCTCGGGTGAGCGTCTTTAGCTTTCCTGGCGATCGTAAAGATTCTGGTTTGCGGACACCTGCCAAGTCCTGCGATTCGGGTCTCACCAGTTCACAATGGGTATCACCACAAGGCTTTGGAAAGGGAAATAAAATAGGTTCCATTATTGGTTAACCAAGATGTCGCTCTTATGTAACTACAATATGACAAATGAAGCCGTTTTGAACGGGTTTTTCCTTGGGGTGGGTGGGGGGGAGAGGGAACTCCCTTATATGGGCTATATAGGTATGTACTGTGCCGCCCCAAAGGGTATGTTTTTTGAGTCGTAATTTGGTCAGATATAGGGTATCGATTTTGACCATTTTGGTCTCTATTAGGATAAGGATTTTGTAGTCCAGTCTTGAAGTGAGTATATTTTCTAGTATTAAAAACATATCAATGTTGCTTTTAACATTGGTTTAAGATGGTTGAACACAGTTTTTGATACCTGTAGTTCATTCACCTTTTTCTCTAAAACCCTTGATCCCTCGGTCGTCAAAAATGGCAGCGAGCTGGTTAACAACACAAACTTTGGTTTTTTGATGGTTAAGCTGACATATGTGCCGTTGCCATGGCAACACGAATAAATATAAACAGGCCTTTAAAATCGGTTTTGTTTATTTGCAGAAAATCTAGTCATTAGATTTTCTTTATAATTTGCATGCAACAAGCTTGTAACAATTCTCACAAGTTAACACCATTTTGCTGATAATTTAACAGAGAGATCTTTAATTATCCCTTGTTGAACGTTCACTGGAATATCTAGAATCAGTTCCTTTGTTAAAGTTCAATTATTTTCAATACTCCAGTTACTTATTTCCTAAAGTATTTTCGTACCAAATTTCGTGAAATTCTATAATGAGTAGTTCTCGAGAAATAGGCGTATTTCCGAGAGTGCAATTTTCATTCAATCGCAATTTTTTGACTTACTACGCATGCGCTGCATTTAACTGGGTTCTTTCGGTAAGAAAGAAAAAGCTGAGAATTGCTGGGTTCTTTACCTTTGCTAACATATCTTTGTAATAAAAGACTAAAGGCATCAATACGCTGCGCACAATTACAGAAAAAAATAGCACAGATACTGCGGGTGTTGAGTAAATAAAATGATCGCTCTATTGACGGCATGTTTGTTTTTTTGCAATCCTTGTGCGCGCGCGGAATTACATCAGCAAAAGCGCGCGCGAAAACTGTGTTCGGCCACCTTACACTAGAGAACTAAATACGGCGGGTGTGAAACAGGCTGCTGATTTATGGGTCAGTTCTTAAATATGGTATCGAGTTTTTGGTCAGGTCATAAATAGAATGGGAAAATTCGTAGAGTTTGGTCTTAAATAGGGTGAGGGTTTTGGGGAGCGGCTGGCACACCCCCATCCGATTTTTCTTGGAGAAAGAATAATGAGTGATCAAATCAAATTTGATGAACTGTAATCCACTTTCATCTCCTTTCATCCTGTTCTTTTTCCCAAAGAGCCTGTTCTTCTTTGATCTGTAAAACCTTTTTATCTGATTTATCAGCATATTTGGTGTCATTTACACCTGATAATATGGAATTTAGAGAGGAGGGACAGTCAGGAAGGAGACTGTCACCTTAAGAGACGTACTTATTTTTGCCGCAAATATCAAGATCACTGTCAGTCAAATTTGCTTGGGTCATAACAGAATTCTATTTATCTATTTGCCCTTGTTTTAGAGCCATACATACGAATTTCCCTGTTGCTGCTGCCGTTTCTTTGTAGACTTTACAACTGAGACAGAGTAACATTAGTCCAGCCAGGATGAGTTGCATAACATTTCTGCGAGTACGCACAGCCTAACTGATATTGTTCTCACTTAATAGTTTGACCTAAAAATAGCCCATTTGCAAATCTGAAGCACGAGTAGTCATAGAACATGTATTAGACTTCTACTACTACTTAGGAGCTTTCCAAAATTGTAAACTAAACATGGAGAAGAACCAACAATCAAAAGACGTGAAATAGCAACCGCATCTTTAATGATATTCTTTGGGTTCATCACGTGATGCCTCCCATCCAACGTTGGGGGGAAGGACTGCGAGACGAGATAAATTGACATTGAATGTCCTACGAACTCTATGTACCAAACTCAGTTTGTACCTGTTCTTTCCCGCCTGTGCTAGGAGAAGGTATTTTAGCGCGGTCTGAACCACGTCGATCTCTGTTGTCTGGTATGTAAAAAAATCGAGGACCTTCAGTAGGTCTGTCATCTGAGTTTAAATAAGAAACGCCATTAGAAAAGCATTATGGTTCATTCTCAAGGTGCAATGTTTCTGTTCTCTCTTTGGGAAAAAGCGATGTGTGTTTACCAACATAAAAATTAGTAAGGGATAATTCAATTATCTATATGTCATTAACTATTGTTAGCTAAGAGACCTTGCAATACACCAAAATAACGTACGTGTTGTGATTGAGGAATAACGGCGCAGGACTGTGGGGTAGAACGGGTGCTTTTGACGTCCTACCCCTAGCTAGCGCTCTGGTTCGTAGGCGGCGAGAATAAAACTTGCAAGATTTAGGATACGTCCAAACATATTTCATTTCCGAGTCTGTAGCGTCATATGACGTAAAATTGTCGTTATTATTTCTGAACAGATGGCATCTTGGATTTGCGGTTATGGATTTTGTCAGGAAACAAACAACTGCATCTGGTTCAAAAATGGTGAAACTCCAGAGACTTTGTGTCAAAACCCACAAAGAAAGTTTAAAATATTTTTTTAGAAGAAGGAAAATTCATTCCATGCCGGTCAAAACAAGGTTGCCACGGAGAAATCGAGATCCTTGACCAATGATATGTCATATTATCAAATTGTTCCCAGATAAATGATAGGCGCATTCACCAAATATGGGGCTTATCACTTTAGTGCTTTTAGAATTCCAACTTTCAAGGGCTGTCGCGGCCTCTGAATTCTCTCCTGGTGTGAATATGGTCAAAGAAACCGATAAGAAGTCGTTAGCCAGGAGAGAATTCTAAGTCAAAGACAGCAAGCGTGGAGACCGTGTTGCAAAACTAGAAAAACAAAAACAAAAACAAAAACAAAAACGTACGTGAATCGCCGTGGTAATTACTGGGTTTTGTTCGCTTGTTTAGCGTCATGGCCACGGGAGGGGGTAGGTGTGGAGGTCTCTCAGTAGGTGGCAGGCTACGTGGATCATCTAGATCTAAATCTCCTGGCATGGGCTCTTCAGGAGACCTGTCCTCGAGAGTGTACTTTGGAGGAAGCTCTGTAAAGAAAACGAAAGAACGACCATGTAATGAGATACTAAGCTTGAAAACAACAACAACAACAACAACAACAACAACAGACGGAACAAGAGATGTTTGCCTTCAGAAAGTAAAGGTGGTTATAAGAGTATAAAGGGGCTCAGTAATGGTATTTTGAGTTATTTTGCCCACGTAAAAAATCATCCTTAAATTGAAGGAAATCAAATAGTAGTTTTCTAAGATAAAAAGACACCAAAGAGATGATAATGATAATAATTAATAATAATAATAATAATAATAATAATAATAATAACAATAAACATAATGGAACAAGGATGATTAGAGATGGAGAAGATTGACACGGATTACAAACGAGGAACTTGAAAAATTTAGGCTAAACTTTTCAAGATGCGCAAACTGTGATGAAACTCCTTTAAGCGCAGCAACTTAGGATATATTAGCCTCTTCCAGGCGTTCAGTTAGTTGGGGCGCAGCGCTTTCTCTCGCCGCGCTTCTCTCAATTTTTTCGCTCGCTGTTTTTCGCGCTGCGCCCCAATTAACTGAACGCCTGGAAAAGGCTAAGAATATGTCGGTTTTAGATAATTATCTATTTCTGCTGCACCATCTCATGTTTTATAAAACTCTCACCAGACGTCGTTATCTCCTGGGGGTCTTTGCGAGATTTCTTGGGCTTATTTTTCTTCTGTGGAGTAACATAAGGCACAGTTGAGTCAAGGGGTTCTTTCACAGGGCTGTTGGTTTTGGAACTCGAAGATGACGCGCCTGGCTTGGGGACGGGTTTCTGTTGGTCCGCCGTTGTATTAAGTGGATTGTCAATAGGACTTGCTTGTCTGTTAAGAAGTGAAAGAAATGTATGTTTTAGAAATAATACTGTTCGTCGGGTATTGTTCCAGAATATATCCATGCTAGCTCACAGAAGGTTTTTCGCTTAGCTTAAACACCCCTGCCTCTCTGAAAATTCTAATTTAGCCTAATAAATTTCTGTAAATATTTCCGCTTTTGAGACCACCTCCCCGTCAGAAATTTCAGTTACCCTCTTGGGGTGAAGAGGGATATTTTCTGGAACCAAAGTCACAACAAAACAGAGGTAAACGGTCAAACAGCATCATCAGTTTAGTTTCATTCCTGTACTTAAGTTTTACCACCTTTTCATGTGGTGATCAATAGTAATTTTAACCATATTAAGATTTAGGTAACTGGAAACAATTTGATATGACATGTCATTGGTCAACAATTGTCACAAGTTAATTGTTTAGTCGAGTCACCCGGCGTTTCTATGGCTTGCATGTTTCAAAGGGTGTCTCGGCAAATTGGAATTTACGTTTCAGTGACGTTTTGGATTATGTAAAGACTTTTATGTCAAAATGCTAACAGCATTTTTACTTAGTGTGTTGGACAGTGCAACCTGGACAGGCATCTATCCTAGCTTTCGCTCACAAAGTTAATAAGGACTACGTTTACACATAAGTGCTTACTTATGCTTTGCTGTTCCAACAATTTCATATGAAGCTCCGAAGGTTTTAAAATCTCTCTGTGGTCCACTTGCAGGGTATGCGGAGTTCACATTTTCTCCAGTACCGGCATGCGCAATAAGGCCATTTTTCGACAAACGGGAGCCTGGGTTGAGTAGCATTTCAGGTTGATCTGAAAGTAGAGACAAGACACTGGAATTATTTGCTAAAAGGTTGGCGAAATGGCACTACACGCTACGTTATCCGTACTATGCGTTCTTTCCTACGCTGAGCAACATTTACATTTCCCAATTTGCAAACAAAAATATTTTACGCAACATATATAGAACAGCAAGGTATGTATGCCGTAGGGAAAGGTTCCAGCAAAGCTACACTGTCAGTTAAACGAAATGTTTTGCTGACGTAATATGTGTCATCCGAGGAAGGAGAAGGTACATTACTCGACTACATTACTCTTAAAACTATCGCTAAATGTGATCCTATACTTGGATCAAGTAACTGAATGAATCAGTTGGCACCAGTATAAAGTAGTTCCCTTAGTCTAAATTTGTAAATCTTCTTGATTCGCTGTTTACTCTGCGACGGACATAAAAACTTCGTTGCGCAAGCGATAAATCGATACAGGACATCAAAAGCTGTACATTCTGACAGTGACAACATAAGTCTACCTTCAGACAAGTATCCGTAGTTGACACAGGGAGCTTGTTTTTCCTTTTTTCTATCAATAGAGTTCAAGGACTGTATGGAGGCAGCTACAATGAATGGATCATCTTCAATAGATTCTCTTCCATACCTAAGCCCCTCTGTGGCAGGGGCCACATCTGGCCCACCCACTACATAGCTTTACAGGAAAAGGATTAAAAAGAAAACAAAGTTAGAAATTCAAAACCAAAAATAATTACAATAAATAACGCAATTAATCAACCAGAGTGAAGGCCACTTGGTTCAATTTAACTGAAGCTAAAACTGCTAATGGGGGTTATATAAAATTAATTAGTATAAATCTACTAGCGTTCTGCACGATTGCTGTTTTCTGATTGGCTACGCTACCCACTATCTATTCTGTTGTAGATAGTAAGTAGTCTAACAATGTGCGCTTGTTAACAAACTGGCCGCGGGCGCTTCTTTGCGTTTTCGAAGTGTCTTTGAGGAGGATTTGAACGACTACTAGATTTATATTGAGACAATTAGATTATTCGCTCTCGATTTCTATGCGTGATAGAAATGTCGCGCTCATAATCTAACTGTTAAATGGAACGCGGGCTTTTGGAAAGAGAGTAAGAGTTGGTTGAGTCGTTACTGAGATCATCCCAAGTTTTTCGAACATTCTCCAAACTCCCACTAATCGAGTGCATTCTTAACTCGAGTTATACTAAAAGCATAAGTGCTTCGTTATGGCACAAAAAGACATAACACTGAGTAGATACAAACCCTTTGTGCTCAAATATAATGCGGAATGCGCAAAATTTTAAATAAGAATACTGTTTGGAAACACCATTTATACCTTGAGGTGGGATGCTTGTTAGCTTTGTCAGCTGAAAAGGAAAAGTAACGAGAAACGAGAATTAACCACAGCGTCTATTTTTATAACAGAGTGCCCCTAACCAATCAGAGTGTGACTTTTACAATAAACACTTTCAAGCCAATCAAGTTTATAAAGGGGTTATCCAAGCACTATCGTAAAATAGGCTGCATAAAATACTGGCTGAATAAGAAGCTGTAGGAGTTTTCTTACCTCCATTAGCCTTCTTACGACGAAGCTTCAGGCAACAAAGGCAGAGAACAAGAATGGCAAGGACAAACACACCAGCAACGCCGGCAATAACAGCAATCAGCCACTTTGGAAACAGTTTGCCGCCATCTTCTTTCTCTCCTGGTATGGTATCAGCTGGTACTGAAAAAAAAATGACCAGCTCAACGCGTTATTACATTTCAAACGGAGCCGGAAAGATGCAACACGAAATTCCTCTATGTATACCATGCAATCAATTTGACCTGCTTTTACACGGAGTTTATAAGGAACCCAGTTCACCCGCCCATGTGAGTGCGTTGATAATGAGCTAGAAATTACTTAATTGATGTTGTGAGCTGACTACTTTGTTTTCATTTTAAAGATTTAATTAAGAGATTTAAAGGTTTATCAGCAACTTAACATTAAAGGTCAACCAAGATAAAGGGTCGAAGTCCATAAAATAACCCCGAAGCATGCAGCCGTCTTCTGTAGTAGTTCATTGAGATGGTTGCCAGCGTTTTACAACCATTATACGAACACTACGGGATGTCATTGGTCTGTTACTGACGTCATGGGTCGAACCTGAGATGGCTTCCATCTGAAAATAAGCCTTCTGGTATGATTATTGACTGTGAAAAGAATCCGACATGCCTTGAAGTCAGCGTACACACTTCTTAAGGTCCGCCGTTGTGCTACTACAGTTTCCAACTAAGTATGTTGCATCCTTACCTGGTTCACTGAAGACATAAACAGGATGTTGCTCTCCTGGTCGTCTCATATCCATTCTACACCAGTATGACTTATCTGCCTTGAGGTTAGTCACTTTAAATTCTGTTGTAGGTGCACTCAGACCACTTGCTCCTGCGACTGATTGCCACTGACCCTCCCCTTCCTCCTGGATCTCAAGACTCACTGTTGTGACTAATGGATCTGTAACTGTCCACGTTACCAGAATTACTGTGGCTTCATCTGAAATTCTTGTTGCTTTGACTAAAAAGATAAATACGTTAAAGAACAAAATTTGAGCAATCTAAGCAATCTGTTCGAGTTGAACAACCAAGAAAAACAACGGGTCAAGTTAATTTATTTCACGATACAAAGGGATGAACAAAGATAATCAAAGTAGGAATTTATCGACCAATAGGAGGGAATAAGACTTAAAGATAAACCGTAAGGTTTAAAATATCAGGTTTACATTGAAAAACAAGTTAATCGTTCTTACAAAGTTGGTAGAAAAAGACAAACGGCCATAGATATGCCACAATATTTTAGCTTTCTTTTTGGCACCAATTAAGATCTTTGATTTATGGACCTTTATAAACACAATTTTAAGGTTGTCGGTTATACACAATTTAATCTCCGATCATCGGTTCAACTTTTATAACCATACCTCTTCCTACTTCTGGTGGTACTGAAGACACTAAAAGATCATCCACAAAAACATATATTAATAAACATTAGAAATGAAAATTCGAAATTTGAGCAGTAGAGCACTTTTCCGTGTTTTCATAGCCTTATCTAAACACAAGGGGGATTTGGAAAATTCGAGACAGTTATACAAACCTCGTCTGCGTCTCGGGTTTGCACAACTTTCGAGAATTCTCCTAACCCAGTGTTTAGATGAGGCTATGTCTTCACGGAAGAGTTCTCTATTGCCTTTATAAAATATTTCTAAAAAATATGCACGAGTCTAAAACGTCACAACCGTGTTTACATACTCTCATCTCAACACACCTATCAGCCAATGAGAGTGCACGTAGTATCTCGCGTAGTTTTAGAATAAAGATATAAAACTTGATTAGATCGTTATTACCTGGTGTTGAAACTTGGGCCAAGACTGATGCTTGACTTTTCCCGACTTGATTGGCACTTTGGACGGTGAATTGATATTCTGTTTCAGGGAATAATCCTTGTATCGTGCAAATGTTGTTGTCGGGATGTCCAACAAATTCTTCCACTAAATCTGCGCCACTTCGTTTCACACGATAAAGTACTGCAAAATCTACAGGGTAACCACCACTGTAACCTGGAGTCCAGCTGACATTGACGCACACAGTTTTAGCGCCATCTACTTGAAATGCCACCAGTTTCACTCGCGTTGGAGCATCTGGAACACCTGTCAACAAAATAATACATTCAATCCTTTCAGACTGAAGTAAAATGCCTTTTCTATTGAAATTTATGGAGGTAATCCACCACGAAGACATCGTGTTTTCAAACCTTACAAATCATTAATTATCATGATCTAGTCGACAAAAAATAGGGACCTTGTAGGGTCTTGTAGCTTAGATGTAACTGAGTCTATACAGTTCACATGTAACCTGGTGGATCTTTTTTACCTATCACAAAAAGCTGTCAATCCTAGCTGCAATTTAATTCGTTCTACGATCACGATGTCCCGACCTAGTACTCTGAGTGTTAAGGGGGTTTGGAATTTTTACCCTTGGAATGGGTTGCGGTTATTTCATTGATGATGATCATGATGATGATGTAATATATCAAACACGAGAGATAGTGTTTCATCGGGATATCCAAACACCGAGAAGAGAGTTGAAAATACGACGCGCAGGGAGTTTTGACGAAATTCGAGGTGTTTGAATAGCCAATAAAACACCGTCTCGAGTGTTTGATGTTTCTTCTCAATCGAAACAAAAACTAAGGAGTAAACGGAGGAGTAAAATCGTCAAGTTAAATGCTATTTCAGACTGGGTATCCAAACCTCCTTTACGGTTGTGATTTTCTTTGTTGAAACTTGATGAATTATTAATGAGTTTGAGAAGTCCCAATCAATCTCGGCCTTAAACTACATTTCAGTGAATATATAACATAATGCCTGTGCAAACTAGCAAATCTATAAATAATAACACGTGTAAGTAACACGGTAGCTGTTGTTAAAACTGAATATCAATTGATCAGAGTCGTTCTACTTACCTCTTTTTCTTATTGTGTATTTCTGGTTATCACTTCCAACTAGGTTTACAGCAACACAATAGAACGTCTCACCAACAGTACTAACAGTGACTTTCATAACACTGGTGTCATTCTTTACAGTGATGCTCTTAACTTGGTCATCATGTAATGAGGTTAGATCAGTTCCATTAAGTTTTCTTTTCCATGATAAAGAAGGAGCAGGCTTGCTAGTGGCAGTGCAAGTTAAAGCTACTTGCTCACCCTCAGCGCCGGGTATTTGGGTGACTGCAGTGGAGGTTGTCACAATCACTGGACGGGCTATAACAAATTATATGCATAGAAGACAAATCTATATCAGTAAGTATATAAAGATCTCCCCTATCAGAAGGAGTTAAAATGTCCACTCAGGCATTTGCCCAACGTCAAAGTTTAAGGATTAAATTATTGAAAACCGTTTGCTCTTGCTTTGGGTGGAGCTAACGGTGGCATTGGTCGCTTGTGTCAAATTCACTGTTCTTTTGAAGTCACAATAACAATACATTCTTGTTTTGTAAGCTAATTAGGCTTGGGTCAGGAGCATTCTCAATTTTTTAAATTTTTTTAAAAATTTTTTTTACATTTGAACCTGAAACTTTCTTACGATGTCCTTACGTTACCATTTCTACTCGTTTATTTAATAGTTTTTGTTATAGTGTTATAACTCCTAATAATTTTGGTTATAACTGCCAATGTCCTCATTGAAACAAATACAGACGACCATGCCATCAAAGATAATCTTCAAAGAACCATACAATAATTCAAATGTCCCTTAACTTTTTCAAGTGTTTAGCTGCACAAATTTTACATTTTACTTTAGAGCACCGAGCACATAGCTGTTCGAACATTGAATACAGCATGAGTTCATCTGGAGGAATCATCCGGGTCAGAATTCAGTGGACATCTTAAATTTTGCCCTATCGAAAATTTTCCAAGGATTACTCAAGATTAGAAAATATGGTCTTGTAATGTCTGGGTGTAAACTTTACATTATGACCATTATTGAACTTACTTTGAACATTTAAAGTGACTTTTCTTGAATCACTGCCAAGGTAATTCCTTGCCGTACAAGTGTATGTACCATCATCATGTTTTTTTGTATTAAATATTTTAAACTGTTCACCATATGCAAGAATTTCGCTACTGCCCGTCTTACTCCAGGTGATGGTAGCTTGTGGCTCACTGTCTGCGCGGCATACCATTGATACATTGTTTGTTTCATTGACGGTGTACACTTTGTGTGGAACGTTAGCAACCTGGGGCGAATCTGTAAGATGTAACGGATACTTGATATATTACCAAACACGTGCATTTTATCACAAGAAAGTTGATTTGAAACAGAACATGATTAAACACGTACAATAAGCAATTATTAGTCAATAGACAGGCTTGGCCCAATACGTAGAGATTCGTCATGTGACAAAAAATATAAATTATTTCGGTAATGCATTTCTAGCAAATCATAATTTTAAACTCATCATCATCATCGACATCATCATCATCATCATCATCACTATTATCGTCACCATCATCATCATTTTCGTTTGTCATATGCAGTAAAGAATACACATTTACAATTGCATATACACAAAGAAAGCCCCATATCTTTGTAATGACTTATCTTGATTTTTTTTTCAAAGTCTTACTATAGTTAGGAAATGACAGATAGCATTCTATGCTAAGGGTATCAAAACATAACTTCAACTAGGACTCGAAGAAGGTTGAGTTTCTTGTTTATTGTTCAGTAGTACAGGTGCTGTTTTGATAACTTACACTTCACCAGCAGATATGCTCGAGCTGGAGGTCCGTCTCCTAACCCGTTTGATCCAATGCAGGAATACCATCCCGTATCTGATCGATTGACTTGAAAGCTCAACGTTGTACTTGGACACTGTTTACAACTTTCCCCTGAAATGTCCTTTCCGTTAAACTGCCACTTATGTTTTTCCGTGGGTGGATTCCCAATTGTTTTACAAGTGAACCTTGCTGTCTTTCCTTCTTCTAGGGTAAGATTTTTGGGATGATCGGTTGGAGACTGAACAACTGGCCGATCTGAAGGGAGCAAAAAAAAAAAAAAGAAGTAACAAATGCTTACAGTAAAACAAAACGTGAAAATGAAACGAGATGGTTAAAATAGGTTTTTGTTACTTCTAAGTTTTTGCAGTTGTTGCAGTATATACCGTCAAAAATTGAAAGCCATTTTAAAGCTTTAAAAATGACGGACAGAAAACCGGAAAGTCGTGTCTACAAGACCAGCTGATGAAGCGAGCCGGTCTTCAAGAAAACACGGAAAACAAGACGTTGAGGCATAAAATTTGGGCAAAATGAGCAATGGGAAACGGGATTTAAGCTTTTATCAGTATTCGTGTTCACGAGTTCACCGAGATAAACGCTTGCTCGACACGAAAAGAAAAGACCAACTGCACGCAGTCTAGCTTTAAATAAAAATTTGTATATGAAAGTGGTAGCCGAACTTAAGCGTTTGAATATTAAAAAGGAGCACATACAGGTGTGTTTTCGAATGTGGGGTTTGACATGTTTACAAGAACCGCTCTCTATGGAGCCCGCTTTTAAACTAAACATACATTTCACTTCTTAAGCTTAGATTAAGCTTCTTTGCCTCTATTCCTCCGTCCATAAAAAAATAGTTCCACAAAGCTTCACCATAAGCGCTAAAACTATCGATAAAGGTACTTGACAACCACTGTTTCAAGAATCTAAGCCGTCACTTTTTTACCCAAAAATACACAAAAGTTCTTAACTCAGATTTGTGTAAAGTGCAAGTGTAAACACTGAGGATTTTAATTACTGGAACATCACACGATTGCGCAAGTGTTATCTTCAGCAGGCGTTGTTTAACTCTAGTTACATGTTCTCTTCTCGATGCATGCTTGGGGTGCCAGTTTCCGATTCAGGGTAACCCCCGCCGTGGTCAGAAAATCGTCGGCTCTACCCAAAATGACAACACAGGGATCTGGACAGGCTTAAACTCGTTATCAGACTTCTGCATTTGGAGCAATGTTTCTCTGAGAATAGACTTAGTAAAATACACTTACACTGTATTTCAAGTCCTGTATTTTGTCTTTTTTGCCCAACAACGTTTTGGGCCAGACACGAATATGTGCCACCTTCCGTCCAGCTTACGTTTTCGATGGTAAGATACGATAGGGTCTCCTGAAGCTTTGGTTGTGATGATGGTTGAAATACTGTGGAGATGGTGAAAGGTAGTTTGTCTGTCAGACGCTCTCCATCCAACATCCACGTAATGGTTGCAGCGGGTTTGGCATAAGCTGCACATGAGTAGCGCACAGTTTCATGTTCTTTCTTTGTTCGTTTGGCTGCTGGCAGTGTTTGATTTAGTGATGGAGGAACTGTGCAAAGTGATATGAAACAACTTCAGTTGGGTAACAAGTAAGTTTTGTTCTACACATGCACAAAACGCTACATTTGGATAAAGCAAATAAATATTTTCAGATGCATGAATCCAAAGACATTCTGTGCGAACATCATCATCATCATCATCATCATCATCATCATCGTTATCATCATCAAAATTTATTAAGTCCGTACTTCCTTGTTGACTTAGTGCATATTGAAACTTAATTCTATATTTTGCATAGCAAATGTTTTATATAGCAAAGTCATAAGTGTTCCGCAGCGTCTCGTCCATAAACGTTTGCTATTATTTTTTTAAGGCGATAAGGGTCTTGTCATTAATTAATTTAACTTTAAACCACGGCATCTTTCATCTGAACGTTTGTTTTATGTACACATAATATTTTAGTATTTCAAACTTACGTATTGTGGTATAATTATGTAGATTCTAAATCTTCCCTTTTCGTACATGACAATAGTCAGTTCTCGTCTTTGCATTATTTTGTTTCAGCTGTTATTGCTTCTTTAAAGTGTCGACGAGTGCAGGCAAATGGTTCTTATTCTTACCTAGCACCGTGATTTTTAATGTTTTTGTTGCTCCAGTTCCTACAGTATTGTTTGGCGTACAACTGTATGTATAATCCTCTTCACTGAGCTGAATATTGGTGATCACAAATCTCCCACCAGTGGTATTTACCATTTGATTCCCCCGTTTGATGATGTATTCCGGAGGAGGGTAACCATCTGCTATGCACGTAATATTTACTGTTGCTCCTTGTTTTACGGTATTTGCAGGAGTTCCAGTTGAGAATGTTTTAACAGCAGGTTGATCTGACAAAATAAAAGTCAAATTGAATGAGTTAGGACCAGGTTCGATACAGAATTTTGCTTCCTTTAGCATTTCCTTGATGAAGAGAATAACTGCGAATAGCGGTGCAATGTCCATACGTGAACTGCTCCAATTCATTGGGAGTCAGATGGTCTCGTTTAAACGACGGTTTATGATGAATACTACTAATTCCCCCTTTATCCATCTATATATTTAGTTTTTGTGTGATTACTTGTTTTTGTATGACTGATCGTGACGGACAGACTGACAGTTTGACTGACTGACTGACTGACTGACCGTTTGACTGACTGACTGACTGCCTGACGATTGCCATCTGAAATTTCAAAATTTAACCCAGTATCTCTTGCTCAGTGTTAATTTGATTGCTTCTAGTCACACGAGATTGCCTAAAACCAGATGTAGCACCTTTCATCATTGTATACGCATTGACGGGAGACAAGCAATTTGATTTGAGCTTGTGCAATATAAGCTATTAGTATAAATCTACTAGCGTTCTATCACGAATGCCGTTCTCTGATTGGCTACGCTACTCACTATCTATTCTGTGATAGATAGCGAGTAACGTAGCAGTGTGCGCTTGTAAACAAAATGACGGGCGCTTCTTGGTGTTTTCCAAGTGTCTGTGGAGAGCATTTACATAAAGCTTTAACGACTAGTAGATTACTAAAACAATTAGATTATGAGCTCGAGATTTCTATGCGTGATAGTTGACTCGGGTTGCGCCCTCGTCAACTATCACGCGACAGAAATCTAGAGCTCATAATCTAATTGTTTAATATACCGTATTTTATCACAGATCTAGAATGATCATTCATGCACTCACATTCCACATTAACCACTCTCGTTGTTTCCTTGCTGCCATAGAAGTTTTCTGCCTTGCACGTGTAACTCCCAGCATCTTTTACTTGGGCGTTTGTTATGGACAGCGTATTCTGTACAGCTTTATCCAGAATTGTTCCATCAAATTTCCACAAGTATCGAGGTTTTGGGAGAGCATCAGCCTCGCACTTCAGTGTTATGTCCCGGTTAATTCTCACGACTGCTGGGTGTGGAGTCAAAATTACTTGTTGGGGAGCATCTGCAAAGAAACCAAGATCTTTACTTTGCCCACAAGTAACAGCTGGTGTCTAGCTTTGTACAACATACCTGAATATTCTAAAAACCAACTTTGCAGAGATTCACTGCATAAAACTGAAGAGACTGTCATGAAACAATCTTGAAACTCTGAGCGCCTGACAGAGATTCCGTCCAGTGGAATATGAACGGCTTGTATTACCGCCTGAGACAAGCAGGTCTTATCATAGCAATCAGACTAACACCAGTTTTTTGAAGTTTTAAGTTAGGGTTTTGACCACAAGAAAGAACTAATAAATTGTTTTCAATGATGAAATATATAAAAAGCAGCCAACGAGTCATGCAAGTGAAGAATCCCACAGGATTACAGATGATACACGGCAGAAATAAGCGCCTGTAGGTCCTATATAGACGAACAGGTTCCACCAATGAAAATTGGGTAGAGCAAGAGTAAAACAAGATTAAAAATACAGTACAAACTAACTTCTGATCAAAAACATGTTGTTCATGGAAAATATGACGTAGGAATGCAATACCACTTATTAATGATGGTAATAGGACTGACTGGAGTCCAATTCGGTCTGTAATCATACAAGTGATTAACAAAATCGGAAGACCGCGAAGCGGGAGTCCGATCTGTTAATCACGAGTATTATTACAGACTGAATTGGACGACACGATGTCCTGTTACCAATTAATCAAACTATGACAAAATTCGAGAAACGAACAAACCATCGATTGAACGCTGAACGATTGAACGTCGTTATGAATGCTGAAAAACACAGCAGTTTACTCAACAAAGTGCACCGCAACAGCGCGCGCAAAATGACTTGTACTGTCCAATTACAAGCATGACGCGTACACTGTCAAATTAATGCTCAAATCGGGCTGCTGATAGCCAATGACGTTCGAGAATTTTGCTATAGTTTTGATTAAAAAACATATACATCAAAGACAGCAAAACAAGACATTATAACTAGCAGAAGTCATAACTTACAGTGCACAGTTAGAAAAACAGTTTTTTTAAGCCCATTTCCAACATCGTTTCTTCCATAACACGAGTATCGGCCAGCGCTGCTCTTTTTAACTTGCTTGACTGTCAGTCTGCTTTCTCCATTTCTAAAATTGTCAATGGCGTAATCTTGGGAATTGAAAATCTGGTTGTAACCTTTAAACCAGCTATATTGTGTCTTAACAGGGAAAGCTTCTGTCCGACAATAAAATGTTGCATCTCGTCCTAAAACTACGGTTTCGTTTCGTACCAAACTGTTTGCTTTGTGTTGGGGCCTGTCTGTAGGAACAAAAAAATAAGGTACATAAGATATAAGAAGATCAAAGTGGCCCATTAAACCTAAGGACGATTAGATGAGCTTGAACAAAAACCCATATGCAGTCACATTTAAACAGAAATCACCAAAAGAGAAAAAAAAAAGCTCTCTAGAATGTTGCGAGAATCTTGACGGTTTTACTGGTTGTTGGTACCATCAACAGATGACTGTAGATAAAAGAAAATAAACAATATCGATCCTATATCACAATATACCTAGTATATGTGGGTATAGATATTGGATCATGTGTTTTAAAGACACCCGCGACGTCGATCGAGTGTCGACCGAGTATCAATCGGAATGTCGATTGAGTGTCGATCGCTAGTCAATCGAGGGCATTGATCGGTAATCGACCGCGGATGATTAAGTACACATGATCCGATATATTAGATATTCACCAAACACCGGTCTACATAATCACGACCAGCGGAACAACAAACAAATAATCCTGTACTGACTAAAACACAAAGACTCTCAATTTTACTTACATCTCACTATTACAGCAACTGTGTAGTCTGTTCTGTATGGGCCCAGTCCAGGAGCAGTAACTGCAGCTTCACATTTGTACGTCCCTGTATGGTTCTTGTTCGCTGACGCTATTGTGAAGTTAGAGATGTTTGGATCTTCCTGAACCTTTACATTGTCTCTATACCATGTGATCAACGGATTAGGATTCCCACTGGTGACACATAACAAACGTCTTGTATCTCCTTCGGTTAAAGTGACTGGTCCTGTTGTTTTGCTGGTGATCTTTGGTTTGACTATTAAGAAATAAACCAATTACACATTGAAATCTTAGTTTATCGACTCAGGCCTTCTAAGGCGTTGAAATGATTTGTATTGAATGTGTGAGGGATATGTCACTTTTGAGTGTTTCCCAGTCGCACGAAATGAACATTTGTAGGACAGGGCAGTCCATTTGCAGAAATTTCAAGCCATGTGAAACAATTACCCATATTAACCTAATTATGCGCTTAGTACACTTTTACAGTGCATGATTTTCGAAAATGCGTGCCACCTCTTTAACCAAATGGAGGTGAACCAGATCTAATTATGACCTGAGCCCGTTTCTGGAAGGTCCAGAAAAGTTTTCCCACCCGGAAAGCCATAGCAAAATCTCGACCCTTATGATTGCAGAGCAGTTTTATTTACATATGTTTAATATGAACAGAGGTTCCCTTCATATAAGAGGTTTCAGGCGTATACACCTCTCTGTCTTTAGATACAGATTGATTGAAAATCGCTTTGCGGGCGCGAAAAGCTTCAGGGGCTTTCAAGAAACGGGTCTGGTGTAACGTTCACCCGCGCTTAGAGTTGTATACGTTTATTTGCTTCGAGATTCTCATTAGTTCATATTCTTGTTTACGTGTACTTTGAGTAGACTGTTGTAGTCGCTTTCAGTTTGGTTTTAAGACACTGTCGTGGAAAATCGCACTTAATACATCTTCGACTGTTATCCCAAAAAATATGACTTTTTTTGCTCAAGTTATCTATGGCATACAACTTACCAACCACAATGAGCTCAACAGAGTTTCTTATCCATGGATTATTTACGGATGTGAAATGAACTACAAATTCAAATGTCCTTTCGTCATTCTTGGTAATGAACCATATTGTGAATGTCGCGTTCCCCGACGTTTTCCCCGTAAAGGAGAATCTTCCTTTGTAACCGCTGGCTTGTGAAACTTGGAGTTGCTGGTTGGCAAATTTCCTGGCAATTAGCACATCATCACCATTACTTCTCTTGTACATAAAATCCACCCAGTTCACTGTTTCGCCATCTATGTCGTAGGCCCACGACAGTTCAGTGTAATAGGCCCCTTCATCCACATAGACTTTATTACTACTGCTGGGTGTCTTGGTAAAACTTGGTTTACAGTCTGCCAACAAAACAAGGAAACACGACGTGCAGAGCAATGACTGGAGAAACATTTGGGACTATATCACAAAAAATTCGCTATTGATACACTATGGCGCTATCGTATCTTCTTCCGACTATGTTTACAAGAAGCGCCTAAGTTTTTTTTCTATTAGTTTTATTATTATTTCACAGTAGATACCCTGTTATAGTCAACAAAAACATTGAAATGTAACAATACCTGAACCCGCCTTTGCATTGTCCGATTCAAAACTACTTTATGACCATAATGTGCGTTATATATAAGGACCTATAAACAGAATTTTTGCTTCAAAAGATATTTTTTTAAATTCAACCTGAAACCTTGATTTCTGTTTAGAAATAGATGGATTTCGCAACAAACATTTAGCAAAAACCTGTTAAAAGGTCTTCAGGGTAACACTGTGTTTCCTACCGTTTCAGCTGAGTAAAGTTTAGTTTCATCCAAATGACGAGCAAAAGGACAACGTCGAGAAGATTCCTCTAGTGAGACTCTTGTTACTCGAGGCGGTATGTGTCACAGTGATTTTGGTACCCCCGTGTTTTGGGTACCCCCGTACCCATATCCCTAGTGTTTTGGGTACCCAAAACACTGAAAACGTTATATACCACAAACTGGGGCAAGTGAAACCATCCATAATTCTGCTGAAACACCATTTATCTTCTTACGAAGGTTTTTCTCTATAAATTAAAACTTTCTTTATCTTGATATAAACACATAACGTTGCTGAAAATAGTCGCAATTTATAACAGACTGTGTGATCCGAGTCCGCAGTTATAACGACACACAAAACACATTCACGCGCCAAAGTTCCTTGTATGAACATGCGCTTGGTGCCTATCGATAACCCTTGAAATGCAGGTCATTTTAAACAAGTAAGCCGCATTCTAAACCTCGGATAGTTCGGCAATTGAATAAAATCAATATGGGAGCGAACACACTGAGATACGGCCGTCACGCAATACGCAGGTCTCAAGCTGTGACTGACCTCTGTGTACGGTTGCCTGTCTGAAATAAACTTTGTCCTAGACTAATTTATTTGTCACTCTTTTCTTGACCATCCCTCCTATTAGATTTTGCCATTAAAGCAGTCTTTTTTCGGAGACATCTATAAAAAATGCAAATAAAGTAGACAAGACTAAGTCCTTTGATCTTTGAACACTGGGAAAGTGGGATACCCAAATCCCTAGTGATATGGGTATCCCTTTGCGATATGCTTGCTTGTTATCGTTTCTTTAATTCAGGGTAGCCAAATCTACCGAAGATAAGAAGGCAAAGCTAACTTACAAAGGCGAAAGTCATTCCAATGAGGAAAGGACTTAGAAATGCTAAAATGTAAGGGGTACCCAAATCCCTATAGTGATATGGGTATCCCCTTCTCACAGATCTGAGTGTTTGTTTGTTATCGTTTCTTTAGTTCAAGGTAGCCAAATTGACCGAGGATTAAAAGGCGAAGCAAACCTTTTTACCATCGGTCGATTTGGCTACTTTGAACTAAAGAAACGATAACAACCAAACATATTGGAATATTGCCATTTCTATAGTCCTTTCCTCCCTTGAAATTGCCTTTCCTCTAGGTAAGTTTGCTTTGCCTTTTTATTTTCGGTGGATTTGGCTACCCTGAAGTAAAGAAATGATTACAAACCAACACTTCGGAAGGGGATACCCACATCACTAGGTATTTGGGTTATCTACTTCTATTTGTTTCCCTATATCCAAAGATTAGCCTTGTCTACTTTATTTAGATTTATGTTGGTTTCGTCTCCGAAACAAAAGACTCCTTTAATAGCAAAGAGAATTGTTCGCCGGCAAAATCTACTAGGAGGGATGGTCGAGGAAAGAGCGACACACAAGTCTAAGACAAAGTTTATTTCTGACTGGCAGCATACACAGAGGTCAATCACAGCTTGAGACCTGCATATTACGTGACGGCCGCATCTCAGTGTGTTCGTTCGCATGTTGACTAAATTCAATCACCGCACTATTCGAGGTTAAAAAAGCGCCTTTTTCGGTTTAAAATAATGTGAATTTCAAAGGTTATCGATAGGCACCAAGCGCATGTTTGTAAAAGGATCTTTAGCGCGTGAATCCGGTCTTGTATGTCGTTATAACTGCGGACTCGGATAAGACAGTCTGTTAGGAATTGCGACTATTTTAAGAGACGTATTGTGTTTATATCACGCAAAAGAATGCTTGAGACAAAGCTTCGTAAAAGATAAATGCGTTTTGAGCAGAATTGTGGATGATTTCACTTGCCCCAGTTTTACGCTTTCAGTGTTTTGGGTACCCAAAACACTAGGGATTTGGGTACGGGGGTACCCAAAACACGGGGATGCCCCAATCACTGTGCGGCTTACCGAAGATCACTGGGCTTCTAAACCTACTGACGCCGTGTACGCGACACTGACCTCATCATTCTAAGAAGGCATTTTAGGCGAGCTGTTGGATGAAAAGAGGCTTACCCCCTGGACAGACCTCTTCTGGATGATAGCATCCTAATTTGGATGTCCCTTTGCAAAAACCTATCATTGTGGTCAATTATATTCAAATATCCAATTCCTATCTCTTTCTCATTTTCTCTACAAACACTCCACTCATTTTATTCCTAATAAGACTTGTTGCCACGACGAGTCTAAACTAGAGACAAACGAGGAACAGTACTTCCAAGTACGAATGACTGACGTATATTTACCTTTACGTCTCGTTTAATCTCTGTAGCGACTAATCCTAAAGAAAACAAACTCTTCATAGTTTGGCAATGCTGATTTACTTAAACTTTGCAAATATGACCTTCAACCCGGCGATCACTATACAGAGTCAGTTTACACGTAATTTACAGTGTAGCTGTGTATTTTCCACTTGCACGCAACAATCTAAAAGACAAAGAGGCTATTCTCATCTAACAAGTTAACTGTAGGGCGTTTTACAGTTAATTATGATCAAAAATAACCCCGCCGTATTTAATACTTGTCTTAGGTTTATGAAGAAAAGCAAGCTCATGCACAGAGCACGTTTATGGGGTTCAACACACGATGTGAACACCTGAATCCATGGTCACTAGGCGCTGCCGGTACATTTCTATAAAGCTCAGTAACAGTTGGTATTAAGAAGTTTGTTGACCTGCTTGGTTGTTGAAACTTTTTCCCACATTTTTAAACAGTGCTTTTCGTTAAAAAAGCGTTTCCTTCAGTGAATAATACTGATTTCACCCGTATATGTTCCGATAGGGACATGAGATGGGTGTATAAAAACGCGGTTCTTATGATATCAATACTTGATACATCGCCTACGTCTTTCAGATGTAGTGTAGAATTATGAACTTATCAAATAAATGCCCGTATGGTTCGCTTATTTAATCACACCCGGGCCTTTATTCGTCCCAACAGGAATCAAGAAATTAAATCTATGGTATTCTTATTAGAAAAAGAAGTGCTTATTACACACCAGAGAAGCTCTTTGTAAAGGTTAATTAATTGGACCTGGTATTTATTCAGAAACGGTAGCCATTTTGTTGTTGCTACTTTTTGTGTCTCTTGCTGTTATTGTTGTCGATGATGATTATTTGTTTGTTTGTTTGTTTGTTTTCTTGCCCCTTTCAGGCTGATTAGAGCCTTTTGCGTGGTTTACAGGAATAGCTACTGCTTGCCTTTAAACTGTGATCTCACTAACGATGCTCAAACATGAAAAGAACATAGGCGATATTCCGGTATATTTTCAGTTTTATTCAAAAACGCGGGAATTATATTTTCTTTCCAGTGCATGGAGTCTGCATTCGAGCCAGGCTTGAGCTTAACCCGGTTTCAGTAGCATGAAGCCACTAGGAGTATTTCTACTCCCCCCTGGATTGGATGCTAGTCCACCGCAGGGTTACCCCCGGCATTAAATTCGCCGGTTCCATTTACACACTTGGGTGAAGAGAGGTATTGTGCATGAGAGTAAAGTGTGTTGCCCAAGAACACAACGCAATATCACCGGCCAGGCCGGCTCGAACCTGGACCGCTTAATTCGGAGACATGCCTCCCACATACACTTATCGTGTACATTGCCTTATTTCCAAGCATGGGAAAAGGAATGAAGCCAAGCTAAGTCATTCACCTTTCACACTTTACATTTGAAACCTGAGCATGGAAATGGCTTGATCATGAGATGGAATTCTCAGAGAGCAAAAGCCAAGTACACAGTACAATGCAATCATAGACAGCTTTCAACGCAAGTCGCGTGTCTGGATCGAATGAATTCAATTAAGAGCAAACTCCTTGCATGGGGATATCATTTCTTTTTTTTTAGGTGGAGCGTTGTTCTGCCCGTATAGCTCGTCTTGCCCTTGTGGCTAAATAACTCCAGTGATTCTAAGAGGTTTCCTTATGGCCTGTGCCTTGAAAGCATGTATCGAGCATATAAAATGCACAAAAGTGCAAATTAATGTTGATCAAATGAGGCAACCGTTTTGAAATTTACTGGCATCCAGCTAGCAACTTTCCAGCATTTTACGAGTACAATCGGGACAGGACTGTAAGCATCAAAAACACTGAAATTTATTATTAAGTGTAACCGCTGTACAGTGCCTTATTCAAAACGATTTTATAGCCACATCGCGCGTTATAATTAGAAAAGAAAATTGTTAAAAAATAGAGTTTTGTAATTTAACAAATTTTGTTTTTCGTGATTTGTAGTTACAAATGAGATGACCTTCGCAAAAACCTGTATTAAGACTGTCAGGATGGCATTTTATTTTCTAATACGCTTTGAACCAAAAAGTTTCATCCTAAATGAACAAAAGCGGCAACAGCGATAAAGTTCCTCGAGCTACTCGAGCGGCTTGCAGATCTCTGGGTTTCTGGACCTACTAGTGCCGCCTACGGAACACCGACCTGATAACTTTTAAGAGGGCATTATTGGCGAGCTTTTGGATGAAAAGAGGCTTACCCCCTCTCCTCCCCCCTCCCCTCCCCGGACAGAGCTTTTCTGGGTGATGACATCCTAATTTGGATGTCCACATTCAAAAACCTAATGTCATTTTCGTCAATTATTTTCAAATATCCAATTCCTATCTCTTCCTCATTTTCTCCACAAACATTCCACTCATTTCTTTCCAAATAAGACTTGTTGCCATGACGAGTCTCTATACAAGAGACAAACGAGGAACAGCACGTCAAAGTACGAACGAATGATATGACGTAAATTTACCTCTAAGTCCCTCTTAATCTCTACAGCGACTAATCCTTAAGGAAAACAAACTCTTCTATACTTGGGCAAATGCTGATTTACTTAATTAAACTTTGCAAATATGACCTTCAACCCGACTCACAAAACAGAGTCAGTTTACATGTCAGTCAGCTGTCTATTTTCCACTTGCACGCACCAACCTATATTACTTAAAACGATTCTTACGTAACGATTTAGAGGTACATGTAAGGCGGTTTACGGTTATGATCAATAATAACACCGCAGCATTTTACGTTTGTGTTAGGTTTATGAAAAACATGAAGAAGAACAAGTCTACAGAGAACGTTAACGTGCCGGGCTCAACACGCGATGTGAACACTTGAACGCATGGTCACGAGGCCCCGCGTACATTTCGATAAAGTACAGTTCGTATTAAAAAAATTGTTGGCCTTGGTTTGCTGAAACTATTTCCTACATTTCCAAACTATGCGATGTTTCTTTATAAAAGCGTTTCCTTCAAAGTTAATCATGAATATGAATTGATCACCTTGTTCCGATAGGGGCGTGAGATAGACGCGGTTCTTGGTGTACCTAAATCACCTACCTAATTCAAGAGCAGTATGGAATTACGAGCCTATCAATTAAATGCAGGCGTTGTTCCCTATGTACATTCGGGCATTTATACGTTCAAACAGTATTTTATTAAGCAAATTTGGTATTCTCTCTAGAGAGAGAGATAATGAGAGAGAGAGAAAGAGAGAGAGAGGTGCTTTTAGTATTTTCTCGGTTACATGCCAGAGCAGTTCTTTGTATTCCAGAGGTTAATTTATTGCACCTGGCATGCAGTTGTTCAGAACCGGTATCCATTTTGTTGTTGTTGTTGTTGTTGTTGTTGTTGCTTTTCTGTTATTTGCTGTTGTTGTTTGTTTGTTTGCCACTTTCAGTCTGTTACAGCTTTTTCCGTGGTTTATATGTATAGTTCTAACTTAGGATAAAAATACGTGCCTTTAAACTGTAATCACACTGACTGTGCCATGAAATGATGAAAAGATGCTAAGCATATCCAGGTATATTTCTGCTAATTACAAACGCGGGAATTGTATTTTTCCTGACATACACTTATCGTGTAAAGTCTGCATAAGAACCAGGCTGGAGCTTAACCCGGTTTCTGTAGCATGAAGCGACTAGGAGTATTTCTACTCCCCCCTGGATGGGATACTACTCCATCACAGGGTTACCCCCAGCATTAAGTTCGCCGGTACCCATTTATACACTTGTTCGGAGAGAGGCACTGTATGAGAGTAAAGTGTGTTGCCCAAGAACAAAACGCAATATCACTGGCCAGGCTGGCTCGAACCTGGACCGCTTAATTCGGAGACGAGCCTCACACATACACTTATCGTGTACGTTGCCATATTTCAAAGCATGGGGAAAGGAATTAAGCCAAGCTAAGTCATTCACCTTTTACACTTATATTTGAAACCTGAGTTATGGAAATGACTAGACAATGGGATAAAATTCTCAGAGAGCAAAAGCCGAAGTACAAAGTACAACGCATTCATAGACAGCCTTTCAACGCGAGTCGCTAGCCGGGATCGAATGGATTCAATTTAAAGGAAACTCTTTGCATGAGGATATCAATTTTTTTTTTTTTGTATTTAGCTAGAACGTTCTTCTATCGGTGTATCTCGTCTTGCCCTTGTGACTAAATGCCTCCAGTGATTCCAAGAGGTTTTCCTTAAGGCCAGCTAAGAAGGAAATCTCTAAAAACAAACTGTGTGTAAGTAAGGAGTTTTTGAACTTGCTCGGTTGAACCGGAGTAGGTTTTATTAAGTATCAATGCTTATCGACTTACAATCGTCTGCACGCAATAACAACACTGTCGGCATTAAATGGCCTTCGTTCCTCCTTTTTCCAACTAAGGTTATGTACTCCTTACATTCACTGGAGAGATTATGTCGCACATTTTTGTTAAATCACGCTTTTAGTAGAACAATATGGCTTTTAACAACAATACTCTCAACTAATTCTAAAGAGACAAATACGTCGTTAGCAGGAGCAAGGATGCCATTTTAGGTTTACATAGAATGCTTCAATTTGAAGTTATATTTGCAAAATTTTCAGAATACAGCATTGGACTTAACATATTATATACAGAGCGGACATATCTTCACGTTATAAAACTGAAATATAATTATGCGAATCTTCTGCCAGGGAAAGACTGCCAGCCGAGTCAAAATACAGCCAATAAGAGTGATTATGACAGGAAATCCAGGCATTTATAGCATTTAGAACAGACAAATGGGTGTCTAGTGACCAGCACTTTCAGACAAGGAAAATGCAAATGAGAGAAAAAGGCATTAAAACTACTTTCAATGAGCTTGAAAAAAAAAAAAACATTCGAAATAGCAACGCAGTCGAAATGCCGACAAAACAAAATATTGTAATGGCAAAATGCTGAAAAGAGAATTGAAAAGCTAGGCCTTGCTAATTTGGTGAAGGATAAGCTGAATCCTCTAATTAGATTATGGTTAAATCATGCAATCGCCTGACCTGTCTGGTTTTCATGGAACATATAGAACATAACAAGTTTTCTAAACACTAGCTGTGAACCTTTTCTACCCACAGAAACAAAACAACCCTATTTATGAATTAAAATTTCATTGCAGTTCCAGAAACAGGTACTCGATTAAAAAAAAAATCCTAAATTCTCTATTAAAGGCCATCTGTGCGTGATGCATAAAGCTAATTTCCGGGGGAGTTGTTCCACATTATTTAGCCAGGGGTGGCACAAAGCACGAATCTTGTACTCATGCCTGAGATTTACAATGCCAAATCGCGACCTCGCCTAAAGAGTACTACCATAGCTCACGGAAGCACCCCCGAACACATCGGTCACCCGTCTTAGCCGACAATATTTTCCGTGACGACCTCAAATGATTTCATACAACATAAACAAGGTGGTATAGTAGTTTTTCTCTAACGAAACTGATTTTGTTGATCACAAATGACTTATTAACTAGCTGTTCAGCTGTTGTCCAGATTAAAAAAACGGGATGAACACTGTTGCATAACATGTTAATTTCAGAAGTAGGTTCACTATGCTAGTTTCATGCACCGGGCATCTTATCAATGATAGATACTACAGAACTTACCTACAAACCGCAGCCCAAAAGCAGATAAGAATGCCACCAACCCAAAATATACCGCGTACATATCTCTTGCTATTAAGAGAGCTCGATACAGCTTGTACGGACAGTCCAGAATCTCTCGTGTTTTTTTTTTCTACAAGCATAAGAGACAGTCCTTAGCAACGACAGATGGCTTAGGTACACGTCACAGCCAATGAGAATGAGTCATATCTGACAATTCGAAATTTGCCCTATGGCAGTTTAGCCCCATGGGTCTATAATAATTTCCGGTATCTATGACGATGGCGACAGGGTTAATAATAAGATTTTGAAAATGTCTGTCATGGCCAAGTACTTTGGCAAATTATTCGTTAGGTAGTTACATTTAGCGACGAAAACCAGATCAAATCAACATACATGGCTATGCAATTATTTTGTAATCTACCGTGTAGTGAGGTATGAGCGTATAGTGTTGTAATGGCGAGCTTATCTAACTCCGAGCTCCACTCAGCAAGATGTCATACATAACCGCGAGAATCCCAATGCAGACTTGTTAAGCAGACTATTTAAAGAAGTCCTTTAAATCCCTAACTGCACGCAATGCAAAGCTAAAGTCAAAGTGTTATTTTGTGTAAGGAGAAACTCTGTATTATAATCTTCATATCAGCTGTCTTATGCTATAACCTTTTTTTTTTTAGCAGCGTCGCGAATTAGTTTCTAGACTTTTCAACCTTGGCTCTCTTTGGCCTACTTCCCTCTGAGGCAAATTACTGCTGTAGGAATTGCGTTAACGGGTGTGCCAGTTCCGCCGGCAATAAACTCACTCAATACAAACGCTTTGTGGATTTCACAGACGTCTGACTTGAAGAACATTTATCAAAGAAAAGCAATTTCTATTCTGCTTCGTCTGAACCGGAGACGGGAATAACCTGGAAATGCTATTATTACATCTTATTTTATGTCATTTATAGTTCAGGTATCTCAAGCTCGTAAAGGCCGAGCCTATTACGTAATAGTCAAAATATCAAAGTTTGTGTGTTTCCCGAGGGGACATGGGGATTTGCGGTGTTGCGGTGTTGATGTTTTTTTAATGAGGTGATGCGGTGAATAAAATCTCAACTTGCGGTGTTGCGGTGATCTCAAACCCTACGGTGTGCGATGTTTGTGTTTTGCGGTGCTGGGTTTTTTTGCTTTACCTTTCTCGAACCTAAATTTGACCTTAATTTAGCATGTAAACTTCGTTAATCCATGCTAATTTATGGCAAACACATAACATTGAGGTTAATAATTTGTAACAAAATACAGACCATCACTTTTTAGTCAATCTTCAATATGCTTCGGCTGCCAATCCGAAGCTGTTTTCATTTATACGTAACTTGACAAGTAACTCGACCTCTGCCGCCCGGAGCTCAATGTTCGGTAGACATGTGGAGGAGCGAGGACAGCAACAATCCTGAAAATTCTGGAAACGATAAGGCCGAATATAATGTACTATCGACTGCGCAGTTTTTTTCTATGAAAAAAGGAAAAAGTGGCGAAAACTACCGGCCACAAAGTATATTCAGATGTGGCGTCGGCAGGGAAGAAAGATGGCTTTCTAAGCTAAGGAAGCTTTGTAAATTACACACGTTTGCTATTTGTTTCCTTTTGCTTTTCGGCTTCGTTTAAAGGTCATTCTGATACCGGTCTATACCCGCTCCAAGGTCCTGCGTCTTTCCTGACCTTGTAATTTTTCAAGCGATTATCGATATCGAACACAAACGCAGCTAGCTCCGGAAAGTAATACTTTCAGTCAAGATTAGATAGGGCTTCAGTCAGTGTGTTTATACACCAAGAAAAGTGAGCGAAGTAAAAAAAGAGAGGGATCTGGGGTAAAGGCTCCTCTCTTTTTTCTTCGTCCGCTTCCTAGCTTCGCGCAAGGTTTCTTCATAAGTGCAAGCAAACTGATTTACAGGCATCAGCAGTAGCGACATAAGCGCAATGAAAAGTGTTGTGATGGTTTATTTTGTGTAAAATTGTTGAGGTATAAAAGTATTATTTTGAGTGTAGGTGAACGAATCATGGCTCTAAAAATACGTGTTGCGGTGACGGTGTTTCGTTGACTTTTCTTGCGGCGAGGCGGTGTTCGATAATTTGTTTTTGCGGTGTTGCGGTGTTCAGACCCCCCCCCCCCGCCCCCCCCCCCTTGTCGCCCTCTTTCCCAGTTTCCAGTGATATCGTTCTTTCCCTGGAGGGACTTTCCAAGATTTCTTTGATAGGCCATTCACATAATTAAGATGAATCTTTGAAAGACTGACCACTTTTGATTAGTATTTGCAGTATTAGCGATCTTTTTGTGACTAATTAGCCGCGTAGAATTCAGCCAACAGAGTAGCCTTTGTACAGTCGTCTTCTGAGTCTGCGCAGTCTCGTCTACCGAGCAGCCTGTTTCCAGTTTAATCCGGCGAGGACTGACGAGTAGAAAAGGTGGCTCCAAGAGCAGATTGCCAGATTTTTAAATTCTTGCTGGTTTCCGTCAGGTCCCGAAATAGTTCACTGGTTGATCTCTGTCTACCAGAGTCCACCTTTTCCTCGTGCCAAACCCACGCCAGCAAAAAGGAACAGAATACAGCCGGCGAGAATGTAACTTGCGTAGCTGCGGGGCTGCACGAAATGAATTCTGGGAATTCTGATGGCCTGCTGGAAATGGAGTGGTATATTGTTGAGGATATAAACGATTGTTCAATAAAATTGTATTACCTTTTCTTGCTCGCTGGTCCTTCTGGCCTCTAGGGATGATTTCATAGGACAAAAAAAAGGTAAACCACAGAACACCAGCAGTTTTGTCCTATTTCCTCAGATCCTACGTGAGCAAACATGAACCATGCAAATCAGCTGCAAAAGCGAGAGGGCCTGGAGAAAGGAGGAAAAACGGTCAAAAATGACAGGTCAGTAAAATGCGCCAATAAGAACTGGAGGTAGATCTTCAGCTATTCGTCATTCATTAAATGCTTGTCTATGTTCTGAAAATAGCGACTCTTTGAAAATTTAAAACAATATTTCGGCTGGCAAGCCCAGCTTTCTTCAGGTTTAGATGTTACTAAATTATGAAAATGAAATTACAATATGATATAATGGTGGATGCCGTAACAAATATTTCGAAACTAAAAGGAGTGGCGGAAGTGACGAAAAAAACGAAATAAATAATTTCCGCTTGAACTTATTCACTCCTCGCGTCCTTTCGAGTCCTTTCTAATAGATTTAGCAGGGGCACTGGAACCCCACGGTATGAATTGGCCTCGATTAACCATTAAACTTGTAACCTACGTAGACCCGTAGACTACGTTTAGTTTATCTATTTTGTTTTGCTTGTCATTTCCGCCGCTCTTTCAAGTTTCGAAACATGCGTTACGACCTCCACCGTTATGTAATATTGTAATTTCAGTTTCATAATTTAGTAACATCTAAACCTGAAGAAGGCTAAGGTTGTGTGAGCCTTGCAGTGGTCTTTGACTTCTCATCGTTTTACCCTTTAAGTTTGGCTGATTATGTGAAATCGGCCGACGTTCAAACAAGCAGGATCTTCGTTCCCAGCTTTGCAGTTTATTGACTTCCTCATGCAAACCGAAGGGGAGGGACTTATAAGAGGGAGTTTACGGTATATGACAGAACTTTCCATTAATTGATCGATGTATACAGGAGCCCATGATCCTGTTACATGTATCTCTGTTATATGCATATGTGTGTGTCAAATTTCGCTAAAAGAAAGCTGAGTTGGCAAGGGGAAAGATGAAATCATTTTAGTTCGTTTACGAGTGAAACTAGCCTATAGCTATAGCGTTGAGTCCAACCTCGTGCACAAGGCCCACTCTTCTTTTGGTCATCTCTAAGAGCGCAGACTCTGACTGGCCACTCCATGAGTCACCGACCTCCGGTAGTTTCAGCTTAAAATCGAAGATGAGCACTCTGAAACACTTCCAATTCTCGAAAAAAAAGATATTGATCAGAGTCCGCGTTCTTGTAGGCTCGATTATCAGCCGTTGTTCGGGAAAGGAGCCCGCGCGACGCAAGAGCGGCGGCGGAAATCGAACCTAGCGTTCTTTGCGCCCGACCCAAAAAGGCGGGCTTTGGGGACGTGGTTGGCTAAAATAAAGTGAAATAAAAGGATCATGCCATTTGCAAAGGCTTGCACGAAAAACAGAAGTATCTTTTCACGAAAGGTTTCGACAACAGCGAAAACAAGACGTCCTTTGATCATGACTCGTTATCAGTTTATCAGTCCTCCTTGAGAAGGTAGCATTAGAGAGTTCAGGCATGATGTCTACGGGGGACGGCAACGATAACCTCTGATTTTGTGTTCTTTTCTTCCAATCCGCAAAAAAAAAAAAAAAAAAAAAAAAAAAACCACATAAAAATAGGAAAACGTCTCCTACTGTTCACCGCAAATACAAATATTTTCACTCTACTGTTCAAACAAGTGAAGACAGACGGCAAAAGCTTTCATTTTTGTCGTTTGCCGTTTGCCGTAATCAGTTTTTTCATAGGTAACCGCAACCGGCAAACCTGAGATTGTCACGTGACTACGGTCTTACGGTCACGTTTGCTGCAGTTGGCAGGTGTAAACGGTAGGAAGGGCTTCTAGCGGTAAGTCACTAATACGGCGTGGAGTTAGCAACCGTAAGCAGCGGCAGGATGCCTAAACATTACCTAGCATTGTTCTTCGATGTTTGCTCATAATTGTGATAATTGTGTTTATGACAGCTGAACATAGAATCAACAAAAATTTCATCGAGCAAGTCTTCATCAGATGAGGCAGAATTACTTCATGAACTATTATCATACGAAACCAGGAGCCATAATCGGGGACGTCCGTCCCCGATTATGGCTCCTGACGAAACCGGATGTCTTCAAAACGAGATGACAGAAGACTAGCTGAAGAGCGAAGATCGAAAACCGAAGACTTAATTTTAGGCCTGTCAAAGTACTCTTTTCGCTTAAACGCTTTGTCAGACATAAAGAGACAAGAAATCGAGAGGGTCGTCCTTTTGGAGAAAAGACTGCCCTAAACTACAAAGCGAAGACCCTCGACTAAACGCTTTGTCAGACAAGACATCAAGAGACTAGAAGGCATCCTATGAGTACTATGTAGCGATAGCGCAGCACGAGGGTTGAAGGGAAGGATGAAAGAAGGAAGACTTCTTCCCTCCTCTTCTTCCTTCCCATGATCCACTCCGTTTCCCCAAGGAGGTTTTTCCAGACTCCTTCCACGGTCATCCAGTTAGGATCTCTCAGTGAGACGACTGGGGACGAGTCAGTCACCTCACGGGAGCGAGGTTGATCGTTTGGTCTTTCAACATCTTTGTAATGGACAAGTAATACTTGAGATAGAAACTACGAAAACAAAGCACATAAATAGAATACGCAAGGCTTGAACTCAGACATCCCTTCAACGGAAGCCTACAAATATATATAGCCGTCTGTCATCACTCCCAGTCAGTTTGCCCTTCACTAGTCTCCTCCGCAGCCGTTTTTGGACTTGTCACGCATTTGGGGAACGTTGCGTGACATCCCAAACGGCTGCGGAGGAGACTAGAGGCCTTCACTGCTCTAAACGCCAGGCCATGCCACCACCTGGCAAAACGCTATAGTATACTGTAAACACGATAAATATATTCTTTAGTTGATGTATTATTCTACCTCCTGGCCATTCAGGTAGTGAGATGCCATCAGCCGTTCAGAGTGTCGCTCCCGCGTCCCTCATGCATGGCAACAAACGTGGATAACAATGACGAAGTAAGGAATGTGGTGATAAATAAAAAGATGTAATAGTATGTACATAGACTTAAATCACTTCGCATTTTTTTTTTCCTTTCGTGTTTCTGTCTCGTGAACATACCACAAGGTCACAAGATGGGCTCCTGATAGGGCAGAAAGATTGCGTGACCATACGTATTCGATATATATTTTCGATTATTATTATTTTTTTAACGGTTTCACACTAAAGAAGGGCTATGTCCGAAACGTTTGTGATTTTTGACAAGATGACACTTGCACTTGGACATATTCCTACTTTTTCAATTTTTATTTTTATTTTCTTTTGAACGTTTACATAAGTGTCACGTATCAACCGTGGATCATCCTCTTAACGCAATAACAGGCTAGAATGAAACTAACTTCTCTGCTAACGCTCAGAAATGACTGATCCTGGCGACTTCCAATGTGTGCCTGTTTTTCGCTATTTATAATTTCTGAACGGCCATTAGGCCCCTTAGCTTTGTTTGACCTTAGTAAACAATACAAGCAACGGGAAATGCTAAAAAAAAAAAAAAATCGGTCTGGTGGCAGGCTTATAGATACTCTATGGTCGCATGTGGGCATGCTGTAAATACAGTACAATATTCTAAATACAGTTCGCCTCGAAAGTCTCCATCTTGTAAGCGGGGTTAGAAAACTATCCCTTATTTCCTTGGGTGCGTCATGATCAAAATTTCATTCCAAAAATTCCATTCAAATGTTCGCATCACTGTTATTTTTACCCACCATGCTGAGGTCATTCGAATAGAGATCACGTGTCTTGTATAACGCCTTCTCATTCGTCATGCTGAGTATCTAAGCCATCCGCCGTTGGTAGGCATTGTTTTCCATGCTTCCTGAAAAAGTTGAAAACATGCATGTATGAGTCCGAACGTTGCTTCACGACATCGAACGGGATTCCTGAAACAATATTGGGTCCGTTTAACGGCAAGGAAGATGAACGTTATGTATTTTATGTTCGTGGTATTGTTATCTGCTTGTGGGTTGCGGTCTGTAGGTTAGTAATATTGGTAAAAGTTAGAATCTTGTACTCCAAATTGAATGTTTATGCAACCGAGTTCCTTCGCTCGCTATTGTATTTAGACTACCATTGACTTGTAAATAAATTATTTTCTATCGGAAGTTCGGCTTTTGAGCGATTGCTCCGTTAAATGCCGTACATGATCGTGAATTAAAGAGGCTGACTTTCGTCGATGAATTCGGCTGATGCGGGCTTAAGCTTACATTAGATTTGAAGCGGTCATTTTATAGCTGGGCAATTACACGTAGATGTAGTTAGTGTGAGAAAATTTATTATCAAGAATACCTGGACCGTTTATTTAAAGGTAGTCATTGTTGGAAGGAATTAGATGGTCCTACAGCGTGCTGTACTAATCTCACTTCAAATAAAGCTCCTTACAAGCTCGGAATACCCAGATTTCAACGTAAAATCTTCTCGAGCTCGCGAAACTTTCAACACATTTCCTTCACGGTTCACGTGCATTTAACAACAGCAACAAACCCTCTCGAAGTTGTCTACTTGTTTTGATTTTAAGATCAGTACATTTACACAAGTTTATCGAGATCTTGGCACTTATAATTGTACTGTAGTTTGCATGTATATTTGGCCATAAGTCTAATTTGTGCATATTTAATATTTTTTTAGTGATGCTAATGATATTAAGCTTATTGATCACTTGCATGTACACGTGTAGATGAGCATTTGGGGTTGCATAAGTTTCGTCTGATTTTGTAGCAATAACACCAGAACTGTGAGAATTCTGTATTTTACTATATCACAGTCTTTTGCACAATATCACCCCCTTCCTCCACAACCTTTGTCTGGACTAACTTGGTGCATAGAGGGCTGTGATTTGCATTTGAAGATGTAAAAGGGATCCTTAAGTCATTTTGTAAATTTCAATGTAATCCTGATTTCTTGAACCTCCAAGGGAATTTGAAAATTCATTTGGGTAATTACATTGTGAGAGAATGAGAGATGTTGAGGGTAAATTTGCTGTAGATTTAAGTCTCAGATACATTGCCCATTATACAGTGCAGCTCAGATATAAGCGAACTACGCATACGCGTATCATACGAGCGTATTTTGCGTATACGCGTATGTGAATACGCGCACATATACGCGTATATACGCGCACATATACGCGTATATACGCGCGTATATGTCTCTTTGTTATGCATTCCCACAAGTTTCTTTATGTGAAGCATTGTTAGTCAAACAAAGGACATTATGTTTCTTGAGAATGAAAATGGCTTCAAAGCGAAATTTGCATATTGTTAAAACGTCAGCCGGTCAATAAAAGCTATCGTATTTCGATCACTTCGCAAATTCACCGACAAACTACCGTTTATCAACACTTGATCTTAAGCTATTAAAAATGGGAAGAAAATTGATACAGTCGCTTGAACTCCCTATTTTAACACGTGAACTTTATGTTCTTACAAGTAAAGATCTGTGTTTCGGCACGTGTCGGCAAGTCGTTTGCGAAATGTTTATTGTCTGAATTAGCGTTCTGAAGATCCTAGTCGAAAAAATGATATCTCCGGTTATATTTGATACAGATCATGCATTCAAATGGTAAAATACTCTTTCCTTGACGAAAAAATTGTTTATCAAAGTTTCTATGGTGCGCCGCTCACGTTTAGTTATTTTTTCTTCAAGGAAAAGTTGTGTGTTTCGGCACGCGTCGGCAAGTTGTTTGCGAAGCGTTTATTGTCTGAAGATCGTCGTTGAAAAAATGATATCTCCGGTTTTATTTGACACAAATCGTTCATTCAAACGGTAAAATGCTCCTCCTTTTACCAAAGAATTGTTTATCAAGGTTTCTATGGCACGCTGCTCAAGTTTAGTTATTTTTTCTTCAAGGAAAAGTTCTGTGTTTCGGCATTCGTCGGCAAGTCGATTGCGAGATGTTCATTGTCTGAACCGTTCCGAAGACCTTGTCGAAAAAATGATATCTCCGGTTCTATTTGACACAAATCGTTCATTCAAACGGTAAAATGCTCTTTCTTTAGCCAAAGAAATGTTTATCAAAGTTTCTATGGCGCGCTGCTCACGTTTAATTATATTTTTCTTCAAGGAAAAGTTCTGTGTTTCGGCATGCGTCGGCAAGTCGCTTGCGAGATGTTTATTGTTTGAAGCTTTCCGAAGACCTTGTCGAAAAAATGATATCTCCGGTTATATTTGACACAAATCGTTCATTCAAACAGTAAAATGCTCTTTCTTTAGTCAAAATAATTGTTTATCAAAGTTTCTATGGCGCGCTGCTCACGTTTAGTTATTTTTTCCTCAAGTAAAAGTTCTGTGTTTCAGCATGCGTCGGCAAGTCGCTTGCGAGATGTTTATTGTTTGAAGCTTTCCGAAGACCTTGTCGAAAAAATGATATCTCCGGTTATATTTGACACAAATCGTTCATTCAAACAGTAAAATGCTCTTTCTTTAGTCAAAATAATTGTTTATCAAAGTTTCTATGGCGCGCTGCTCACGTTTAGTTATTTTTTCTTCAAGGAAAAGTTCTGTGTTTCGGCATTCGTCGGCAAGTCGATTGCGAGATGTTCGTTGTCTGAAGCGTTCCGAAGACCTTGTCGAAAAAATGATATCTCCGGTTCTATTTGACACAAATCGTTCATTCAAACCGTAAAATGCTCTTTCTTTAGCCAAAGAAATGTTTATCAAAGTTTCTATGGCGCGCTGCTCACGTTAAGTTATTTTTTCCTCAAGTAACAGTTCTGTGTTTCGGCATGCGTCGGAAAGTCGCTTGCGAGATGTTTATTGTTTGAAGCGTTTCGACCTTGTCGAGAAAGTGATATCTCCGGTATCTGACACAAAGCGTTCATTCAAATAGTAAATTACTCTTTTCCTTACAAAAGGATTGTTTATCGAAGATTCTATGGTGCGCCGCTCACATTTTGTTATTTTTAATTTTCTTCGAGGAAAAGTTGTGTGTTTCGGCACACGTTTCCAAGTCGCTTGCTTGGACCGTGTTCAGACTTTGTTTCGAGAAGATGTTATCTTTCGGTTGTGATGTTTGCTCCATGAAGATGGGATTGTTGAAGCGTGTATCCCCGGTTCTATTTGACAAAAAAAAAATAGTAAATTTTTGATTTAACGACAAAATACTCTCTCTTTTAATCAATATTCAGTCAGTTAATTTCCAGTCAAGTGCCCAATTGCAAAATGTTAGTTTCAGCTAACATTTTGCTTAGTCTGTAGGCATACGCGCGTATACTGTGTACGCGTATTCAAAATAAAGAAAACTCTTTCTCGCTCTGTGGCAAGCTGTCAAGCCATTGAAAACAACAATGACCTGATAAGAAAAGAAGAAACAATAGGTTAGCTCATACATACTAATCAGGCATACGCGTATATGCTGTATACGCGTATGTGCGTATATGCATACGCGTATGTGCGTATATGCATACGCGTATACGCGTATTGGGCTGACGCGCATTACGCGTATATTTTGGTTCGGATATATCTGAGCTGCACTGTAGAGCTCTACATTAATGGCCATCTAACATTACATGTACAGATGCAGGTGAACTCAGTTAAAATATATTTGTAGAGGTGTTCATTTCATGAAGGTGACCATAAGGGGAATGTTTGACCATAAGATAGCATAGTGCATGAGCCAGGGTTTGTACAAGACTTGGCAGTTCCATGATGTGTATACATGTACACAGTTCGTATGTGTTTTTGGTTGAATCTGTGTGTATGTGTATATGTGTACAGTTACAAAGCACTGAGAACGATTTAGTGATGCACCTAAATTATTGCTATACTGTACCATATACATGTACATCAAGGCTTGAAAAAAACTTGAATTCCAGCTTGCCCTTGGGACAAGTACATGTAGCTCTCAAATTTTGCTTGCCCTGGGTAAATCTTAGTTTGCTCTTTTAATGATTTAGTTGGCAGATGATTTGCTTGATCTCTTACCCATCGGACAAGTGACGATGAAAAGTTACTTGTCCAGAAGGAAAATCTTCTTGTCCTTGACAATGGGACAGCACCTTTGAGTCCTGGTACATGTACATTTTGAGAAGCGGGCAACATTGAGAAAGTTGCTCTTTTTCTGATACGTACAATCTCAGTTGAAAACCATCAAAAAAATTATACAACATCGTGTACTCTTTTCAGTGTTGTTGTAAATCCACAGAAACAAGGGCTTATCATTTCCACTAACCACAAGGTCGTCAGTGTTTAAGGTGGCTGAACACAGTTTTTGATACGTGTGTTTCATTCACCTTTTTCTCTAAAACCCTTGATCCCACGGTTGCCAAAAATGGCAGCAAGCGAGGTACATGTAACAACACAAACTTTGGTTTTTTGATAGTTAAGCTGACTTATGTGTCGTTGCCATGGCAACATGAATAAATACAAACAGGCCTTTAAAATCAGTTTAGTTTATTTGTAGAAAATCTAGTCATTAGATTTTCTTTATAATTTGCATGCAGCAAGTTTGTAACGATACTCACAAGTTAACACCATTTTGATAATAATTTAACAGAGATCTTTAATTATCCCTTGTTGAAGGTTTACTGAAATATCTAGAATTTCCTTTCTTAAAATTCAGTTTTTTTCAATACTCCAGTTACTTATTTCCTAAAGTATTTTCATGCCAAATTTCATGAAATTCTAATGAGTGGTTCTCGAGAAAAAGGCATATTTCCAAGAAAGCAATTTTTCATTCAATCGAAATTTTTTGACTTACTATGCACACGCTGCATTTAACTGGGTTCTTTCAGTAACAACGAAAAAGCTGAAAATTCCTAGGTTCTTTGCATCGTTACCTTTTCTAATGTATCTTTGTAATGAAAGGTTAAAACTATCAATACGCTGTGTTCAATTAGAGAAAAATAGCACAGATAGTGTGGGTGTTGAGGCATGTTTGTTTTTTGTAATCCTTGTGCATGCGCTGAATCGCATCAGCAAAAACGTGCAAAAATTGTGTTTGGCCACCTTAAGCCAGAAAATTTTACTTGAGGGCCAAAGTGACCACTGAAGACCTTTTTAGGGGCCAATAAATAATAATTGGTAAAAAATAGTGGCCAAATGCAAATTTCTCATCGCCAGGTCTATACTAGTATGAAGGACCCGTGCATTACAAGAGAACAATCCATAGGCATACATAACGTAGTCAATGATAAGAGGTTTGCAATGCATTATAGGGCGATTTCAAACACTGTCAGTCATTTGGAAGTTTTCCAATGTGAATCAATACTAACAGCAAATTATAATAAAGTTTCCATATAATGCGCACTCTGATTGGCTGAAACAGCGTTCTTTACCAGAGAACAGAGCACAGGTTGATGATGGTAAGGTGGCTTTCAAATTTTTGCATCGGAATTTTGACAAATATGGCCCAAATGAAACTTTTCCTGTGACTCAGATAAAGGCAATGGAAATGAGCTCTATGTCTGCAGTAAATATGGCTCACGGAGAGCATTGTTAGCAACAATAGTGTTAAAACTGTACTAAAACTAGTAGTATCGGTAATCAGAGATTAGTGAAGTGCGTTCGATACCTGGGGGAAGTAAGGGGGTACTCTAGCAATTTGTTGATAGGGTGTGTTGCTAGGAACATGACATTTTTGGGTTATAGCAGCGGATATTCAGTTAGTATTTGGACATCTGATTGGAGACTGAGTACCAGAAATACCTTCTCTATTAATATTTCATACTAAATAACATTTTATACTATACGGAATTTAAGGCTTTCACGTAGGCAAGTCTCCATTAACATCTCCAGGAAACAAATCTCCTTTTAAACAATTATTGCAATAATTTCCAGTATACATCTACAGTGTAATATTTGCATGGAATCTATCACTGAGCTACAACATAGATTTTCGGAATAAATATTACTCTTGAAGCCCAATTTATTTTTGTTGATTTTCATGACCAACACATATTTTGATAGTGTTCACTTCTACACCAAAAGGACACGTAATTGTAATTCTTACACAAATTCATGATAAATGAGGTGTTTGGCACACCATTCTTAACCTGGTATGTTAAATTAGCACACACAAGATCAAGATCGCTTATTTAAAGTTGAATAAATGAAGGGCCAAAATATTAAAAAAATATCAACTAAAAAAACTCAACCTGATGTGTAAAACTGGTAAGAAAACAAGAAATGAAACAAGTTAACTATTGACTTTGGAGGACAAAACGAAAAATTTCCATTCTTGTATTACATATAACAGACAACATTTGAGAAAACAACGGAAAATAAAAGCGAAAGACACAAGTGACAACCAATTTGAAAACAAGAAATGAAATAATTTCTTCGCCGCATGACGAAATATCACAGTGCAGCGAAAGGAAGATGAAAGTTGTAAATAAAAAACAACAAAAATGGGCCAATTGATTTGAGATCAATCGTATTTCAACTGTGTTAAATTAGTGGCCCCTTTGTTCTTTTCTCAGCAGTTCTGTAAGTAGTAGCTGAACAAGACTCCAAACACATATATTCGAACGAAACCGAATAAACTATACAAGCAAACCGCATGGAGGTCGCTGTAAATTAAATATGCAGAAATCAAGTGTGCAAGTTTTTGTTCACTTTTAAAACCTAAATTCGTAAATACACGGAACCAAATGAAAAGAAATGCAAAAGGAAGGTCAATAACAATAAATTTTCATTCACACCAAGGTGAAGAAACCTATGTAAAAGCAGAAAAGTGTTCAAAATTTTTGCAGACGTGCTTCGCTGCACATCAGCATGTTCAAATTAATTCTTCACGCTAGAACGAAAGCTTGAGTTTTTGCCGAAAATTTCTCCAACTTTTACAGTCATTTTATCGGCCGTGGCATTACCAATCGATCCAAAAGTTGAATTCAACTTTGAAGTAATACTGCACATTAATATTTTTGTTTTCTATAGTCTGGGATCAATATTCAAAACTTACTTGAAAGCGTACAACCGATCGTCATGGTTCGAGGACTCTGTACTTGTTGATCTTCCATTCTGAGGTCACCTGAACATTGACTTGAATTTTTTCCTTTCTATTTTAAATCTCAAAGCAGTAATTTCTCCATGATAGGAGTGAAACAAGACCTTTGAAGTTGATAGATTTGGCCCGCAACACGCCATTATTATTACCTACCAATTCCCGGCGGCCAAAAAATATTTCACATGAGATTGAGGCCATTTGTGCAAGCCAGCCAGCCAGCCAGTCCAAGATGGCGTCCAAACCCTGAAATCATTTGGCATCGCGGAAAATCACGGGACATAAACCCGCGGGACTTAAACCCGCATACATTGTGTTCTCCTAATGTCGAACGCAATAAAAAGTTTTGCTAGATTCCTGCTGACAAAACACGTAGCGAAATAAACAAATTCTCAACCTAACCAGTGCTTCAATAAGGGACATATTTGTTATGAAGGCAGAAATAGTACTTTAGAAGTAAAACAGCGACAGAAAACAACAATTGAGCTGTCTCTGTTTATGATGAGAAGCTTTATTTTTGTATTTTTAGAATGCTCAATTGCTCAAACAACACTTACATGTCGTGTAGTAACACACATTCTCTGGTAATCCCAGCAAAGTGAACCGACGAATGGTCAGTTCAAAGCTTGCTCTGATATTCTCTTCTGTGCTCGGAGTAGAACCAGTGGGAGCAGTTTAGTCTTTCTAACTTTTACACTACATAAATAACTGTCAGTGACTCCTTTCAAATTCAACTCAGCATTTTGCATTTTCATCCACAGGCTTTGAGCTCCTTGTTTCATATTTTCCATTGGAAAAGTGCACATTTTCATGAGCCACAATATGGCCAGATTCATCTGGACTACAAACCTTTACCTGCCATTAGATCCTTATATAAAGATTAACTAAAAAGCAAACTTTGAAGGTGTCATTCTTCTCTCGAAAGCCGCTTGAAACTACTTGAACCTGAAAGCTTAATTGAGGTCCAGTTTGTGATTGACAGCTGTTACTTCATTAGCCAATCAAATTATTTGAACAGTTCTAACAAGGATTGTGTTTGGCTTATTTTAGCGTGCTTTATCAGAGAACAGCACGGCTGACGCCACTTTTACTCATTTGGTAAATAAAGCTTGGTTTGAAAATTCAGCCGAATGTGTGGGGAAATTATTGGATTCTTTATCATAAAATAAATAAAGAAGCCTTGACTGTGCTCTGTTCTGTTGTAAAGTACCTAGGAAGTGGCAGAGCACTAAAGAAGTAGGCAAAAACGCTCAACTTTGTCTCGTGTTTTCCCCTACACTTCTTTCGTACCCTACCGCTTCCTGCGTGCTTTACAACAGAACAGAGCACAGTTGAGGCTTCTTTATTTGTTAAGCGAAAAGATGGATTGACTTCTTTTCTTATGTTGAATGTTTTAGAAACAAAGCTCTTTCAATATGGTTTTCTAGAAGGACATAATGTGTGAGAAAATAACCATTATTGATCGTCAACACAGAGAAATTTAGTTGCCATTATGGGGACTAAACCAGAATTTTTGAGCCCTGGGATGGCTTTTAAAATACTACGCCTGTGTTAAGCCTGCAGCCAAGTGTAAAAGAAATGGCTAAATTGCCCCTTTTTTGGTTTTTCTGGGGGCCATCTCTGGCTGCAATGCAAGATTCCCGCAATGACACAGTCTGGCGGAAACACTAGGTCTTAGGTGGTAAGCGAGGTTAGGAGGAATGTTTCAAGGAAGATCTTTTGGTTATGATGATTGACTACTTTAATTATTATCCCCTTAATTCATGAGTGCATGTACTGTATATGATGATCATGTTCTTGTACAATAGAAAATCTTTGTTAACATTTTTTACTTTGTTCTTGTATGTGCAGACTGTGCACCAAGTTTTACCAGTTTACCTAACAATGGCAATCCAGTGTATCAATTGAAAGGGGAATCTGTGCCCTTGTCATGGTCGTACAATCTAGATGGAAAAGTCGTTAATGAGAGAGAATGGACATTTGATATTGACCAGAGGATTGCAACTGTACTGTCTTCTGGAGCAGTTAACATAGATCCAGCATTTACGTCAAGAGTTCAAGTGTCAGGAAATACACTCAGGTTATTAAATATCCAGGAAAAGGACAGTGGAAACTATATATTTAGAGTTAGCTTCACTACTTTTAATCCTCGGTGGATAGTAGACCAGGCTCAACTAATTGTAGTTGGTAAGTTTCCCTAAGTTTAATCTTCATTACATGTTTATATACATACAGTGTAACTGAAAAACTTCAGATGTCTTTGAATTCTGTCAGGTTATGTTTTAGCCTGGCTTGACCACTTTTGGAATTGTGGTAACAAACCTACATGATACATGTACCGGTAGTACCTACATGTACGTGTACCCTCTAACTAACTCAGACAGTTAATGAGATTTGATGTCCCCCTCATGTAGTTGCACCAAAGATCACACGTCAAGAACCAGCACCCATCACCATAGATGAAGGTAACACAAGAACTTTGTTATGTGTTGCCAGTGGTAACCCCAAGCCAGTGATCACATGGTATAGAGACAATGTAAAGGTTCAAGAAGATGCAGGCAACTCTAACTACACAATAACATCAGCAAAGAAGAACGATGCAGGAAGTTACAGATGTGTTGCTGCTGTTACTGCTCCTGGTTTGGGTACAAGTATTGCAGAGTATACAGTGGATGTAACAGTGAGATGTAAGTGAACTTAATTTTATACTTAGTTACATGCTTATGTTGTAGGTCAAAATGAAATTCAGACTAAAGTGATTTTAACCTTCGTGTAGGGCCTTGCGCACGATGTTGGTGTACAAATCAAAATTAGCAAAAATCGGATGAAAATTTGTTTTAGAAATGCTGTAATTCGCAGGTTATTAATTTTTTTTCTCTTCAAATGAGCACCATCTTGTAGCGATTTTTATGTAGTTTCCTTCCATCTTAGCTACGTCTCAAAAGCGCTTGTGCCTTCCTTGTAAGGAGTCAAAATCACACATACTCTCCATTCTAATCTTCGCATAACACATCGCGCCGTATTTTACGCTATTCTTATCGCGCCCATTGCAGGCGCGATTTGCCATTTTTGCCTTTTTGGCAAATTTTGCTTTTTGCCAAAATCGTGCATGTTACTCCTTTTGGTGGTTTTTGCTTTTGCCTTTCGCGCCAGCAAAAACATCGCGCCCTTTTGGCTTTTTGCGTATTTTGCCTTTATTCCGAGTCCAGCAAATTGAGTTGGTTCAATTCCGAATGTAAGCTTCCTTAATCATAATACAGGTTTCGCAAGGCAAAGCGTTGCCAATTATTGTTAAAGGAGCTCTTTTTAATCACAAAAATGGAATCACAAAAATGGAGAAAAGCGTTCTCCAGAACTCAAACTATAAGAGAACGCCACATGCTAGTAAGTTATGCGATATATCACTATCAGAGTGCTTGCCAAGGATTTGGAAATGATGTAACTTTAAACACGTTTGTCCAATTTTTGTCCAGCCCGGCGATCTTGAGAAAATGACAGAACGAATCAGCTTATGTCTTTCTTTATTTCTTTTTACACGAACTAAGCAAGCAAGTTCCCTGCATCTTCTTGTCCATTTCGTGTTCATCGCGGCCATTTTCTTATTTACAACAAGCCCAAATTATGTCCAAATAAGGAAATGGATGGACGAGTTGAGTTAGACTGGGATTGAAAGGTTTCCCATGAAGAGAAAACAAAACAAAACATCGATGTGTTGGTTGACCTTTTTACAGTGCTGTTCGCCAACTTTGCAAAAGGATCGGCGAGGATAACGTTCAATCTCAACTGAGCATTCGCCTGTGAAAATAGCATCACTAAAAGTATCATAAAATGCTTGCTTCGGCTTTTTGTCAGTACTTTGCACTGCTCGCGTACTCCAGCCTTTACTACGGTGTTGTTCGCCAGCGCTCTAGTGGCAAAGGCGCCACGAGGCAAAATTAGCAAAACGACAAAATGGCAAAAATAGCGCGGGCCTGAAAGGCGAAAAAAATGCGCAATGCCGGAGGCGTGATCAGCAAAACGCAAAATTTGCGCGAAAAGGAAAAAAGTGCTCGAAACGTGCGAACAAAGGCGTGATAAAATGACAAAGTTTTTAAATTAAAAACGTGGTCTCACGCTAGTTTTTTAATCATAATTTTTGACAGATACAGCCGCAAATGAAAGAATCCCACCATTTTAAAGCAAAATTTAGGTGCATTTTGGAGACACCTTCTTGAATTGAATTGTTCACACTAAGAAGTTAAAAATTATAATAATGTACTTTCCGTTTTGGTCAAAAAATGGGGGAAAAACGGCACTTTTTGCCTTTTAACCTGTTCTCGGAATTTTGTTATTGTTCTTCTAATAAAATTTCTTTCAGACGGAAAATTTCGCTTTTTGGGGTGCACATAGATGGAACTTTAATTCTGCGAAGTTTTACGACCACTGGTTTTAAGAATGACGAGAAATAATAAGAAATCTAGCGTGAGACCGTTTTTGTTACGCAATTGTACACCAACATCGTGAGCGAGGCCGTAGTTTGATTCTCAATTTCCTTTTTATTCTTACCCTAATTATTCATGATCCATGAATAATTACATGTAGGGTTAAGAGACAAAGGATTTTCATTTTATCCTGAATTTCATTTTGACTTACATGTATAACACTTATACATGTACATATGTACATACATATGAAAATATAGGGGCTGCAGCCAAACATGGTGAAATATAACTTAAAAATTTTCTGGCTAAAAGTATTTAAAAAAACACAAATCCTACTGTCTTTAACTGCAGCTTCAATGGGCAAAATGGTACAATGTATAAAGGTGGTAAAAATTCAAAAATATTTAGTGATAAAAATACAAGCGAGTGAAATACCGTAAAATACAATAGAATATAAAATTATGGAATAAACTGAAGATATTTTGTGAAAAAGAAGCTATATATTGTCCTGGGAGTAGACAAGAGTTATTGTCCGCAGTGGGAGTTGACATGGTATCGAAATTAATATAATTTAAATACATTTTTCTGCAATACAAAAGAGTGCATTTATACTTGTACAGTTAAATGTACAGAACCTCACTAACTGGAACTCAGTTACCTGTATCTTGAACTCCTCACTATTTTCCTGTGGATATACATTTTCCGTCACTTACTTTGGCAATCTCAAACTCCCCACATCTCAAAATGCATGTGGTTTGTCTTTTCCTAAGAGTTCAAGATAGTAGAGTTCAAAGGTATAATTTTTGTAAGTTGTGTATACATACACATATAGATGTACATCTTGGATTGGTTGTATTATTTTATAATTTTATATAACCTCTTACATTATTTTGTTCTTGGATTGTCCTATCGACTGGTTTATGTTATATATGTGTATTATGGTACTTGTTTGATTGACAAGGTACAAATTGTTTTTAGAATTTGGTTTAATGGCAGATGATTAGGTGACAACTTTGATATAGCTATCTTGAGTCAGGTACAATACTCAAACTGGCATTAGGAGGGAAATTTCTTGTTAGCAGGTAACTTACATGTAAATTTAAAAGTACAGTCGTGTAATTTTTCCATTAGGATTTTTGTCAGGCCAGAACCAAGGTTCGTCAATGTAAAAATGTATTTGGCCCTGTTGAGTAATCATCCTAACTGTAGAACTCTCACTTTCAATTGGTAATCTGACCCCGTAGTCTACTAAGTGCTTAGCCAAGGCAAAAAAGAAATATTCAACCAACATGCACTTTGACTTGTTTATCTTGTTTGTTGCAGTCAAGCCCGAACACAAAGCAAACAGTTTGTCAAGTAACCAAACTGTTGTGGAAGGTAGGGATGCAGAATTTTATTGCCGCACAGACGCATTCCCTGGTGTCTTGGAGTACAGATGGTTTAAGGATGGCATCCAGATTTCCAGTTCTGGAGATTATACCATCACACCAATTTCTGATGGACAGAGACTGACAATCGCGCAAGTTAAAAAGAGCAGTGCTGGGCGATACTCTTGTGATGGACGAAATGAGTTAGGAACTGGAGAGAGAAAATCTGCTTCCCTCTTAGTCAATTGTAAGTGATGTTTTACATTAAAGGGATGCAACCATCTTTAATTTTTGCTGCAGTGTGTAAGGGAAGTCATCTCTGATAGCCCAGGTAGTGGGATTTGGCATCAGGATATTGGATTCTGTCTTTCACTTGTTGTTCGGGCAAGTGAAGTTATGTTTCTTGGGAAAATGTTTGAGGAAATTCAAATTACAGAAGTACTGGAATAGATGATAAATTTTGGGGGGCTAGTGATGTGACAGTACTCCAAGCTCAAGGTTTTCAGAAATCACATTGTGGTGGCCTCCTTCTGTATGGTCACCAGTAAAGCAAATTTGGTTGCCAAAATCAGAGCTTTTTCAAAGAAGGACACTTTTTGTCACTTAACATGAAGCTAATACTGCTGACCATGATGAGCCCACATTGAAACCACCATCAGTTTCATTTGCAACTGCTTTTTTTTTTTCTTTTTTCTGTTTCTGTTCAGGAAAGTAACTAAAAGGAGAAAAGAAACAGGCAAGGAAGGCAAGCATGCAAAAATTGTGGTTGAATTCATTTGGCTAAAATGCTGTGATTATACCAAAAAAACAAAAAGCTTTTTGGGAGCATTTTTGAGGAAATTCAAATTCATTTACAGTTTCTAAGCACTGCTGAGGTGCTGTCCAAGTCGTGGTAAAATGAAGGGTTAATTTGTTTGTTTTTTTTTGTTGTTGTTGTTGTTGTTGTTCAGATGCTCCTAAGCAGGTGACTGTAACTCCCGCTGATCCGGCAGAGGTGCCACTTGCTCAGAGCATAACACTGACATGTCAGGCTGACGGTTTCCCAAAGCCATCCTACTCGTGGAAATTTAATGGAAAATCAAATGGGATTACACAAAATACTTTGACAATAACAAATGCAAATGTGGAAGATGCTGGGAACTATACATGTCTGGCAAGAAATGATTTTGGCAACAAGGAGACGACAAAAGTGGTTTATGTACGATGTGAGTGAGTTTATTATATAATTATCGTTTGTTATCCATGTACCTGTACATGTAAGTTAGCTACATATACAGATTCAGGTTAGTTTCTATGTATGTACTGTATAAACATGTAGCGTTAAAGTGGCACGGCTTGCACGGTTTGCACGTATTATTACACGTGTTGATCTTCTCCATCCTTAGCCATCCTTGTTCCTTTATGGTTTATCATTATCTCTTTGGTGGTTTTCTATCTTATTAATTAAAACTGTTATTTTCAGGTTTCCTACCATTTAAAGGTAATTTTGTATGTGGCCAAAATAACTCAAAATACCGTGACTGAGCTCTTTTAAGGTTGCATTTGTGTGGGATGTCGATTAGGATCAAAGGTCCAAGATTGTTCAGATCATGGAGCATCAAAACAACTGATAACTCCATTCTAGGCAAATGTTTTTGGTTCATGTGATGCTCCAGATCCAGGTGATCTTGGATTATGTTCCTGGTCAGGGTCATCCAAGAGAAACATGCTAATTTTTCATTGTACACAAGGTTCACTGAAAGATATTGTATGCTTCCACCATCAATTCCATGTGCAATTAATTGTTGTCAGTATTTTTTTTGTAGTGTTGGATGTGATGAAATTAATAATGAGAAACAACTGAGTGTGGGATGGTTGTTGTGGGATCATACACTGTATGTGGTTTCACACTTTTAGTCAGAATGCGAAGGTTGGGGAATTCAAACCAGAGTTCCCACCAGTTTTAATATTTAAAGGTCCTTGGAACCCCCAGTTCGAAGATGTTGGGGCTCTTTTTGCTTTTCGGGGGTCCTTTGCCTATTTACTAAAATTTGCGGAACTTTTTTCCTGCATCCCAATGACACACTTTGCCAAAAAAACTGTGCATCCTTTTCACTTTTTGTGCGTTTAAGATGCGCACCTGTGCGTTAATGGGAACTCTGTCAAACTCTCCGTTCTTTTTTCGCTGTGGGCTGGAGACATACTCTCCCAGAAAATTTGCAACGTAAAAGCATCGTGTACATGTGTTGAGTGTAAAGGTGGTCCCAGTCTGCATACACTGTACATGTATTTGTATTAAAAATTAAGTATTAATAGGTTTCAAAATTGGCTAAAATTAATAACTACGAAGCCAGAAATTCTGCGAATGGGACATGAAAAAAAAACTTCCAAAACGTGTGTGTGTAATTGGTCAGGAAAGGATGTCTGGACACCAATGTGGACAAAAACTTAGATGAGTGTTTTGTATATAATGTGCAGGTCCTGAAAATATCCATTCTTAGAAAAAATCCCATCCGTGGGAAGGTACATGTATGGATATTTGCTGGAACTACACAATGTTCATTGTGCTGAACATGGCACACAACTTAATAGATATTCTTGTGAAAAATCCTTGATTGATTATAAGTACTTATTGATAAAATAATAATTGAGACTGAAAACAAAGCACAGATCCAAATGATTGGACGAATGTACTTTTTAGCATGTTTCAAAGCAAACATGGTGTGCCAATAAGATCTTTATGACGAAAAGCTACTTAAGACATCTTAGTGCTCAGTCTTGATGTCCTTTCATTACAAGTATGAAATTAATCATGTCAGACAATTTTCAAAATTTCGTTGGAGGATATCACTGCACCAGTAACAGGTCACCAAAATATAGTGGCTATGATTCATAACACTTAGTATGTGCAAAGCTAACATGTTTAGAAGGTAGGGATCTGCTGTTAATGCTATATGCACTGTATCAGTATGCAAAATACATACATGTACATTACAGTAATATATAAACTGTACAGTTGTATCACAACACGACAATCATCACAGTAATATTGTTTCACCTGTATGTAACAGATCAGCCAACTGTCACAAAGTTCACAACTGGAACGCCAGGCAATACTGTAGTGGAGGGCACTACAGTGACTCTTACATGCAGTGCAAATGGGTACCCTGCACCAACATACACCATCAAGCGACAGAATACACCAGTAGTAAGTAATGGAGGAAAATTTGAGATCACAAATGTACAGCTCAATGAAGAGGCTAATACGTACAGCTGTGAGACACAAAATGCAGTAGGAAGTGGACCAACAGAGCAACTACAGATTACAGTAATAGGTAAGGACCAGGATTTTTTTTTTTTTTTTTGTGAATGTGATATTAAACAATCAACCAGTGTTGGGCGTAATTTCAAATCAAATATTAATTTGTTTCATTACGTCATGGAAGTGAAGTGGTATTGTGTTGACTTCAGAGGACCGGAGGGGAGGGGGGACTACATCTATGTGTATTTAGTATTACGTACTGGTGATTTACAAGGGCTGCATGTCAGCCTGAAACATTTGTTACACACATACTATAATAATTTTGTTCTTCTTCAATTGTTTGGAGTGAATAAGCACAATTAATTTCTTTACAAACCCTTACAAAATTGCATGAGCCGGAAGGGTGAGTCCAATTTGTAGTGTTTGAAAAATTTACTAGTGTTTAGTTATTCCAAATTGCATCAGAATAATTGTGTGATCTACACTTGAAAAATAGCCATATTGGCATACATTGGCTAAACATAAATTTTTCACTTACAATGTACTAGGCTGTGTGCAGAACCCATCGTCAGAAATTTAAGAAAATATTATGAAAATTTCTGATAATGTTGGAAAATCTGTGTGAGTTTTGGGAATGTTAATTAATCGGAATTGTTCAGAACATCTCCCTTAAGTCTTTGGCTATCTTCAGAAGACCTCATGAGAACTTTGACCACCTTTTAAATCCATCAGACAACTTAATCGCTATTGTGTTGCACTAGCGTTACACTTGAACTGCAGTGCTCTTAGCCAATCAGTCAAATGACTTTGCAAGTGCATTTATTTAGTACTATTTATTATAGTCACTGAAAGTTGTTTTTTGGCTTGTTTGTTACAGTTGCTCCAGTATTTTCCAGTCAACTGCCAGCTAAACAAACAAAGACGGAAAATGAAACTGTGAGTTACTCGTGCATAACTGAAGCCAAACCAGCAGCAACTATTTTGTGGCAATTGGATGGAGAGAATCTCACTGAAACGTCTCGTTACAACTTCTCAGTTTCTGTTACGCCAATTTCACAGTCTAAACTCTTGAAGACCCTGTCATACCTTACCATCAATAGAGTAACCTGGAGGGAAGATGGAAATTTTTCATGCCTTGCTTATAATGATGCTGGAGAAAAGAGTCTAACTACAGAGCTTGAAGTCCGCTGTAAGTATAGACCAATTTTATAATGTAATGCAGTGTCTACATGTATATTTTTGTGTAGGACTTCATCCTGTCAATGTGTAGTTCCAGAAAACATCCATATCTCCCCCACGGAAGGGATTTTTTCTGAAGCCCCCCCCCCCCCTTCCCGACCCCAACCCTCTGGAAATTCCAATTAAGCTTCATACTATTCTTTGAAATGTTTGGTCTTACAGGCCCTCCCCCACCCCCAGGAAAATGCACAATTTAACAATGATTGAATGCAAAATAATCTGAAGATGGGCAAGGCAAGACTGCAAGCTAAGACAAAGTCTAATTTGGCACTCAGAGGGACCTTTTGAATTCAGTTATTTTCCAATCCTACCAGACTGTAGTCATATTAATTTCAGGCTGACCTATTACTTGCATTGTGTTCAGAACTGTCAAATTACTTGTTCAATTAATTTGGACAGTTTGCAAACTTAACAGATAATTGTGGATGGGCTTGTACAGTGTATGACATTTTGGGTCAACTATAAAATTAATGTTGTGCAAGTACAGTGTATTGTTAGCTGTGAGTAGTGGGGGAAAAAAAGGTATAGTTTATTTGGATGTTGGTGTTGTTCCTTTTCTCAGAATTTAGCATTCTCCTTTCTGCTCCAAATCAATGTGTTGAAAATGTTGGTTGCATATTTTTGCCTTCAGATCGACCAGTTGCTCAATCCTCTGCTGATCAACCTGAAAACCTCACCCTGGATGAAGGGGCGACTGCAAGGTTCACTTGTAAAACAATTGGAAATCCACCCACTCAAACACATAAGTGGCAGTTTAATGGAAGGGACATTCCAGGAGAGAGTTGTAGTGGATGCTTAACCACAACCTTTGTAAAGACATCAGTGACTCTATCGGATGCAGGATGGTATTCCTGTACTGGAACTAACAGTTTAGGAGAAGGACCTCCTGCTAGAGCGCAGTTATTGATAAAGTGTAAGTGATCATATGCCATTCCCCAGTGAGCAGTTGAATGGTGACTACTTGTGTACCAATATAAAACTTTGAAAAAAAAAAACCGTATACACTGGCAGATAAGCAGCACCTTTTTACTCAAAATTTTCCTACCAAATTGGGGATGCAGCTAATGTGTGAGAACATCTAGACTACATGCTGTAAATTTGCATAATTTAACTCTTTCCATCAAAAGTAGGTCTGTATAGCAAGCTTCTAACTTGATCTTCGTAACACAATACCAGAGTTTTTGTTGATCATTACTTAAATTGTAAGTTTAATGGCTTATGCAGGTTTATGTTCAATGAATCAACGAATGTAAGCTTATTTACATGTAAAACATCTTTCTTAAGATGTTTTACATGTAGGATTAATTTATGCACAATACTCTGCATGTACAGTTTGCATCTTGGTCAAGAGGGGTCACAGGTATGTGCTCTAGAGGTGCTCGGGTGCCAAAGGCGACTAACTTTTGCCTTTGGGGGAGTAGCAAAACTTACTCTTTTCGTATAATCTTAAGTGAGCACTGGGTACCCAGGATTCCATGGTTAGGAATCTTTGGGCTCCTCGTAATTTTTCTTAGACCTTTCCAGTTTTCCTGCCATGTATTTTAATTTACATACATGTAGTTACCAAAATATGAGATCATTTATTCAATATTTCCAATTAAATTTTGGTCGGAGTTTTTCACTCTTGGTGGAAAGTTGGACTGCAGTTAACTGTACTGTCAGTTATATATTCAAGGTCACTGAGGCTGCTGATTTTGCAATCATGACATTTTGACTGGCATTTTTGTAAGAGCCTGATAACTGTGTTAATGTCGGTGTTGCCTGGGTCTGACTTACATGTGTTTGTCTCTCGTGTCTTGTTAATAGATCCACCAGAAATTACATTCTATGAAAGCAGTTACACAGTTAATGAAACAAGTAATGCGACATTAGTATGTCGTGCAAAGGGTGTGCCACAACCTAGAATCATCTGGACCAGGTCAGGCAGCAGTAAGGAGCTTGCATATGGAGAACAGTTTCTAATAGTTAATACCAAAGGCAGCGATGATGGTACATACCGTTGCATCGCAAGAAATGACATTGGGCAACAGGATTCTGTAGACGTCATTCTAAATGTACAAAGTAAGTATGCAGTACAAGTTTACACCTTAAGGGGGGTCCTTCTTAGATTTTTAAGATATTGTTAGAAATAAACTGTATGTTTGTACTTTGTTTCAGCTCGGCCTACTATTGTGACTGATACACCGACAACCACACAAATACCAGGGGCTGCAGGAGAGCAAGTTGATTTGACTTGCATTGTCAATGGCAAGCCGTCACCTTCTCTGTCGTGGAAAAGAGACCTTAATGCAATTAATGATCTAAGCTCATTAACTGATGATAAGGTTAAGAGCATCACTGCAGAGAGGGATACCAGTATTATGAAAGTCACTGTTACTGATATTGATGAGAAGTTCTACTGTATTGCTGTAAACCTCCTAGGAAGTGACAACCAGCAATATACCATACGTGAAAGAGGTATGTTGAATTAATATCGCTGCTTTATAATTATGTGTTAAGCAATGACTGTCATTGCGATTTCACTAGTCAGTCTTTTTGGGTGAGTTCCTTTGGAATATGCCATTGGATCATTATTCAAATCACTCATATCGCTGCATTAACGGAGCCAAAATAAAAAATATATACATCAAGGAAGCTAATGAATCCAGCCAATTGAAGACAAGAATTCATCAGTTCTTTTGATCCGATCTTAGATCACAAATCCTGATCAGATCTTGCTAAAGGAATGCACTCTTTGACCACTGGTGCTCTGTAATTGTATGTAACCAATCAGTTGAGTAATCATTTGCCAGTGGCATTTGAAAGGAAACTTTCTCGCTCTGCTTTACAATTTTTTCCTCGTGCAGAGCCATTTTGTTTTCTTAGTTCTTCATGCTTTGTCAATACAAATTGCATGATGCTCTTTTGAATAACAGCATGGAGCCCCTCCCACCCAAAACGAGTGAAAAGTGGGCTGAAGATCTCAGAATTTAGAATAAGATTCGTATCTGTACAGTATTATAAAATCCTACCAGGACTGTGCGTGTACCTTAATAAAACGTAGCAAGACAATCATCTTTCCATTTCATTGTAGCCACATCTTGACAGACAGACTTTTCATTAGGTCATAGACTCTTTCCGTAATGACTTCTCATACAAATGTCTTTTCAACTCTTTTGAGAGTAAAATTGTTTTGGTTTAATTATTTTTCAAATCACGAACGAGGTTAGTCAGGCTAATTTTGATTCTTATCGACTACAAGTAGTCCCTCTTTCGCTTAGTCTATCATGGATGACGCAAAAGAAAACCGCAAGGAAAAAAAATGGCCTGCAAAATCCTGGAAGCGAGGTTTATTTATGGTCATGCTCGATGGACTAGGAAAAAGAGAGACTACTCACAGTCTATAATACTTACAAAAAATTTATATATTTGGTAGCCATTTATGAAAAGAGTTGATTTCTACCTCTGAGATAATTTTTGGTACTAACATTTTTATAGAAGGAAACTGAAAGGTTTTAAATGCTGAATCATTTGGTTCACAGGGGTTCCAGATGCACCCATCGATGTGCAACTGGCAGCGTTTGAAGTTGCGAACGCTAAAACCGTGAGTGTCAATGTCAGCTGGACTCCTGGGTACAGTGGTGGATATAATCAAGAGTTTACAATACATTATCGTGTGATGGGAAGTGGCGCCAATTTTGTGGAACAGTCTGTGGGGCACCCTGACAACAACATGCACACCATTCAAGGACTGCTTCCTGAAACAGATTATGAATTCACTGTCCAGTCTTCAAATCAAGCTGGCAAGGGTGAAGCGTCTACATCAAAACAAGTTAAGACACCAAGTACGAGGAAATAAAAAAAATTGAATGATTTTTTTTTCTTCTTTTCATGTATGAAAATGTTCTTATCTGCTTTTGTACGTTCACTTTTTCAGAGTCTTCAGTACCACCCGACAGAGGAACCGGTAAGTCTGGAAATTCTGGAATGAATTGATGTTACAGTTGTATGTGTTCACTGTTGTTGACAATTACATTTTAATGTTTTCTCTCTGTCGGTTTGTCTTGTAGTCGAAGCGGCAAGGATGGCAGATGACGCCACAGTCATACTAGTGACATGGACAGTGACAGATAAAGATGTAACAACTCTGAATCTTGAGATGCAGGAGGGAGGGGAGGGTCAGTGGGAGCCTGTCCCAGGAGGAAGTGGTATGAGTACATCACAGACAGAACTTAAAGTGACTGATCTTAACGCTGACAAGTCATACAGGTTTAGAATGGATATGAGACGACCAGGGGAGCAAAATCCTGCTTATGTGTGGAGTAATACAGGTTAGTTCCAGCAATGTTTTTATCACGGATTTTAGCAACTTGGCATGTTTCCACAGTATTTATTTATTTTTATTTATTAAGCTTCGGCCTACCATTACACATAAAGAAAAAGAAAAAGACGAGGAAGCAAAAGAAGAAAAAAAAAAAAAACAGACAGCAAAACAAAACAAAATGGCCAGGGGAACCGCTACAGCTTAGCCAATTACAGCGGCCCCCTTAGATGGATGGAAAATTACTCCTTAATAATGGCCCAAAATTTCAGTGTTAATTTGTAGTTTCACTTGTGAAATTAAAAATTGCCATGACAACGGTTGGTGCGAAATTTCTCAATACAATAAACAAGTAAAAAGCCCAAGACTGTAATGGTAATTTGCCACCCGTGATATTAAAAGGCTGTCGAATGGTATACTCGTGAAATTGACAAAAATTTTAACTCGCGTTTTGTCAAAATTCTAATAATTTCCCTCACCTTACATGTAGAGGCGCGGAAAATTATTACAATTCTGCCAAAACGCGCGTGAAATTATTTCCTAATTTCACTCGTTACCATTTTATTACCCTAACTCTACGCTAAGTTTACATGCATTTGCTGATGGTGAAGTTGTATTACTGTTTCAGTGCAAGGTGGTGCTATTCCAAGAGAGAGGGGCGGCGGTGAACCCATTCAAGACTGGATGATTGCTGTTATTGCTGGAGTTGCCGGTATACTCCTCCTTGCAATTGTTGTTCTGGCGCTTTGTTGCTTTAAGCGTCGTAAGAAGGCTCGAGGAGGTAAGAAAATCCTAGCAATACTGTCAGTGTTGAAGCTGTCAAATCTTCATCCTTACTTGCCATTTCAATACAAGGTTTAAAAACGATAATTATACGTGTAGTGACAAGTTGGTTTCTACCAAAATGAGTATAGCTTTGTTTTAGCATGTAAACGCTATTGGTTAGTTGCCAAAAAGAACATTGTGGTTCATGAAGCCACGGATTGTGTAGATGTTTTTATGGAGAATGAAGATGCGTGTAAAGCCGCTTGAGCTGTCACGTGAGTCGAATTTGCGTCACAGGATTGGTTATTCCTAGATCTTTGTATGATTTCCGAATCCGGGAGTGACCTTAAAATAACTTGAGGAAGATTACCTCTGAAGTAAGGCCCATATGGTGGATTAGCTCTCTTACCCTCCATCCTGTCCTCTAAATATCGAAGACTTCAGTTCACGTAAGATATATACAGTGGAACCTACCACAAGCGACCACCCAAAATGTGGTCGAGCCTAGTTGGTCGCTTACGAGAGCTTAGACCATATTGGGTCAAAATGTTGTCTCGTTAGCATGTGGTAAGTGCAGAGACATACCTAATGTTTTCAATGTTTTATTAATGTGAAAGGTAAACTTGGAGAAAATATCCGGCATTTGCCGTTTAGAACTTTCCGTCGAGATAGTGTTCTACCGAGGAATGCGTGAGGTTGAAGACAAAATAAAATTTCAAACTGTTAGCTTTAAAAGTGGTCGCAGTCGCTTACAAGAGGTTCAAAATATAGCGAATTGACATTGAAACTTTTGGTGTGTTGGAAAACTGGTCTCTGAGGAGAGGTGGTCGCTTACGAGAGGTTCAAAATGTAGCGAATTGACTTCACTTGGAAACTTTTGGTCATTTGGAAAACTGGTCGCTGAGGGGAGGTGGGTCGCGCACAAGAAGTTCAAAATGTAGCGAATTGACTTTGAAACTTTTGGTGTTTTGGAAAATTGGTCGCTGAGGAGAGGTGGTTTGACTGTATAGAGAGACACCAAAAGCAGTAATAACAAACCGAATAATAACAAGGATGGACAAGATTACCGAAGATCACAAACAGCAATTGATTTGCATTCTCATCAGGATCTGTATTGAATAACCTAGTATTTTGTCCTTCCTTCTTTTGCAGCTGACAATGTCAACATGTCTCAGACGTCTACGTAAGTACTACCTACTGTAGAAAGTGCTGTATATATTGGATGTTTTCCATTTTGCCAAAAATCCGGAAAATTTTCTGGGAAAAAGGATCACGTTTGAAGGAGATCCACTTTGGCCGATCGGACCAGTCAGTCCAAGATTTGCCGTTCTATTTTGACAAACCGCTTCGTTGCCCTACAGTATTCTTCTTCAGCAGATTTTCATCTCTGTAGGGGATTAGGGACAGGATTGGAAAATCAAGTCATTCAGTTTGCCCTGTTTGATCGGAAAATGTGTTTTTACATTAGCTTGTCAGACTGGTTTAGTCTGGTAAAGTGGGCAGCTCTTACTATTTAGTTGGACTGCAGGGGGAACTCATTCTTTCACACGAGTTCAAGTGAGAGTTGTGTCAGTTTAAGTACAGTACGTCGTTGAATTTCGTCACCCTACAACGAAGCCAACTTCTCAACACAATGGCTAAAAAACAACAACTTGTAATTCTTATGGTTTTCACAAATGTTTGTTTTGTTGTTGTGTTTTGGTGTACAGCTATGCTGCGGGTGGACCAGATGTGCCTCGTGCCGTGGAGTCGAGACGTAGTTATGGTATGGAATCAGTTGAAGACGATCCGTTCATTGTAGCAGCATCCATGCAGTCCGTGACCTCAAATGATGCGAAAAAGAAGAAACAGCAGGATCCTAGTGTAAACTACGGATACCTCTCACAAGGTAACACTTATTCACTTACCAAATTTCACCCGCTCCAGTTCTCTTCTGTGGCTGATCCACAAACACAGTTAAAGTCAGCAGTTGCTTGTGAAGAAATACAAAAATTGCTTAGACATGACATCAGATTCACCTGCTCTCCCGACCCCTGAAAAAATGCGCATTTCCTGAGCTACAGCTGTATAGCGAAACGCGATTTGGAAGTCTTTAAGAGCGTAATATAGTATAGTTATAATTTATAGAGAGTTCTTCTTCAATCCATCCCTCCCGGAAGCATTCTACATGTTCATCTACATTATTTTGCTTCCACCACAGCGAAGGCAAAGATGCACATTGAGATTGAACAACTTAAACCCCTGAAGCAATAACACATTTTCTCCCTTCAGATTCTGTTCGACAACCTGAAATGCTGCTCAACCCAGGCTCCCGTTTGGCGAGAAACGGCCGTCTGGCACAGAGCACTGGAGAGCTGGATATGAACTCAGCATACCCCGCTAGGGGGCCACAGAGAGATTTCAACACCCTCCCCCCGTACCACGAACCACCTTCTTTTGAGGAAGCTATGCGTCAGTCTGCAAGAAAACCAAAAACCAGGAAATCAACTGGAGACCTCACGGGACCAGGGCAGGGAAGACATTCAGGCCGCAGACCCAGGCAGGCTCGTCCAGCTGATGAGCCCACAGATTCTAGCGATGGCGAGCAGCGGTTTACTCCCCAAAGAACAGCACCCCCTCCCCCAAGAGTCAGGTTGGTATGCATGAAACTACAGGATCTAGGAAGTGGTCACTCAACCAAGGTTATGTACATTGGGCTGAGCAATTGTTTCAAATGGAATAAAACAACAGTGGATTTTGATTTTGATTATTTTTTTCTGTAGTGTGTTAGTAATGAACTTCATGAAAAGAAGTCGTGGCTTCCTTCTCATGCTCCATGCTCTGCCCAGTTACTTGAACATGCATGGGCTAAGTTTAGAGACGGCTGAGTTGTTCAGCAATAGTTCTGTAGCCACCCAGCCTAGACTTTTCACAGCCCTGTATTTGCTCTTGTTTTTATTCGATCGTTGAACACGTGGGTAAAATCGCGAGAGAACTGGATGCCAGCGCAAAACGGGAGACTTGACTGGGTAGGTGGGACTCGTACTCATTACCCTCGAATTTAATCGCCGGATTGAGCCACGAAATCGGACGGGAGCAAGTTGCGGGTTGCTTGTACATTGTAAACAATGGTTTGCTGTGTTACTTGTCCACTCAGTTCAATGCATTGCACTACAATAAAAACACTGTATGCTAACTTTTTTTTTGTCTAACAGACATGTACAATCCACCGAGGAGCCGCGTTATACACCAGTAGACCGGCAGGCACCTGCTGTGGGGCCGAGGGTGTTTTCTGCAGGACCACCAACAAACAACGGGCCTAGAGGAGGGCCCCTTGACCCAAGTGTGCCTTATGCTTTACTACAGAAGAAAAATAAGCCTAAGAAACCACGTCATGAGCCAACGATTGGTAAGTGATTGTTTTAATTATTATGCCTCAAATAATTATGAGCTATTAAATTGTCAAGTTTGGTCAAGAGACCATGGTCTTTACGAACCGTGGATAAGTCCTGAAATGAGAAATCCTTCATTCTCAAATGTGAAAGGGCAGAGCTCAGTGGTGTACTTGTTGTTTGCCCCTCAATTCCCAGTCCAGAACCGGATTAATCTGAAAATTCTCTGTACTTTTTTTTATTGAAAACCACCTCAAGTAAGCTGATTAATAGTGGTAATAGGACCGAGTGGAGTCCAATTCGGTCTGTAATCATACAGGTAAAAAGGTAAAGTCTGCGTACGAGCCAAGTGGCCCATCAGACCGGAGCTTATCCCGGTTTCTGTAGCATGAAGCGACTAGGAGTATTTCTCCTCCCCCTGGATGAGATGCTAGTCCATCGCAGGGTTACCCCCAGCATTAAGTTCGCCGTTACCCATTTATACACCTGGGTGGAGAGAGGCACTGTGAGAGTAAAGTGTCTTGCCCAAGAACACAACACAATGTCCCCGGCCAGGGCTCGAACCCGGACCGCTCGATCCGGAGACGAGCGCACTAACCATGTGGCCACCGCGTCTCCCACTGTAATCATACAAGTGATTAACAAAATCGGACAACCGCGCAGTATGATTACAGACTAAACTGGACGACGCGATGTCCTGTTACCAATTAATCAAAACTATGACAAAATTCGAGAAACGAACAAACCATCGATTGATCGCTGAACGACTAAACGTCGTTCTGAATGCTGAAAAACACAGCAGTTTACTTAACAAAGTGCACCGCAAGAGCGCGCGCAAAATGACGCGTACTGTCCAATTACAAGCATGACGCGTACACTGTCCAATTAATGCTCAAATCGGACTGTTGATAGCCAATCACGTTCGAGAATTTTGTCATAGTTTTGATTATGAGAATAACCGATGAGGTTAATTTTCTGATGTGACATCTCAGAAAAAAGTTGTGACAAAAGATGAATGAACTATTTCATAAAGAATGTTTATAAACGCATAAAAACAGCACTGGTTTCGTACTTTATAGCCAGTAAACGTAGGAATTATCTAAACTATATTTAACTGTTTATCCTTTGAATGTTGGCGTGATGCTCCATAAAGAGGAAGAGATTAGAGTAGATACTTAAATCTTTCTTCTGCCTGTGAAGGATATTTAAGGTGTGTAAGAAATTGGATTTGTTCAGCAATATTTTGTGATCTATGATGGACTAATTGAGCAGTTTGTTTTTCAAAGTTGAACAAAATGTAAGCTTCTGAATCTTTTGGGGACATTAAGTTAAGAGCTGTTTTTTGATTAAGCCTCATAAAACACCTGAAAAGGATCAAAATCTTATTAACCAATGAGAATGCCGTTGATCAATACTTTAAACAGCGTGACGTTAGCGTCTCCATAACGATACGTCACATCACCTAGCAACTGAAACATGCCCGTGTTTTGTCGGGATATAGAGCTAAACAGTTGAATTAAACCTCCTATCGTTCAACAGACAGACTTCATCTGCCTCCACAGACGTATGGACCTCCCTTCTGGAGAGATTCCTATAAAGGATGTTAGTATAAACCACAATAAACTTCAATTTATTTAAATTATTTTTAAATTAAATTAACCTCTCTAAGACGTAATAATCAAGATTTTGAAGTAAATTTGATTCTTGTTTTCAACTGTGTTATCCTGCTTGCTAACAAGTAGGCTTGAAAGACATTTTAAAACTCAAGGGTGTTTAACATTTGAGACTAATAAAAAGGGATTATTTTGCTGTGTCTGACATGTAGCGGTCATTTAACTCTAAAGAATATAATCCCTCTAAATGACCTACAACTGCATAAACGTGTTTTAATTTTGATTTCAAGAGTTAAGAGTTGAACTTGCTTTTTATTTAAATACTTGTCTTCTGTGTTTCTTCTTAATAGCCTTAAATTAGATTTTACTCTGCGCTTTTTGTCTCTAAAGTAAAATGTGAAATGTAAATTGTTATAATAATACGCTTACAGTCCTGGGTGCATTCTTGGTGCATGCACGTTCTGTTCTCTCCCTTGTTTCCCTCAATAACCCATCATGTGTTATACGATACAGGGCCTCCCCCACAGTACACCCCAGAGGACTTGTCTCCCGAAGATCCCATACTCCAACATCCGGGAGAGTTAGATTTGGATGATCCTTCCAGTTTACCGCTTACTGAGAGACCTCCAGACCTACCACCACCCATGGCTATGTTGTCTAGCAACCGACCGATGTCCAGTAATTATCACGATGATCCACGTAAGTTGTTATATTTTTGCACCTTTAGTCTTGCCACACAGTTTCTAGGTCTGCTTTTTTTTGTTCTACAATTTCCTCCTGGAAGTTTGGAAGATTTCTGTTTGTTTTTATCACACCTTGATTTCCATGTCATTCTATTAATGAGAGTCAGATGACGAGAATAACGGAAATCATGTGTTGATGTAACCCTAAAGCCCGCTCCTGGCATGTACATAAGCTTCTTATTGTTGTGCTTAAGCTTATGCTTGCGTCGCAAGTAAGGACCGTGTTTAAGAATTTATCTTAAAGCGAAGTATAAAGGGGGCGTCTCAGGGAAGACTAGCGCTCACTTGTCAATCAACAGTGGACGAGAAAATAACTGCAAGATATTAATCAGTGAAGAAAATCACTGTCCTCCTCTGCTAACAGCTTGCCGCGCTGATTCTCGCAGTATTTCGGTTTGGACTAACAAATGCATGGAGCTGGTAGAAAATTCGTAACAAGCTATCCCAGCAAACAGGCGTGTTTTCTCTGACAGCAAACCTGGAGAAATTAAACTCACTTAAAATTTACCAAAATGTTCTCTAATGAGGATTTCTTTTTTAACAAATGTAGAAGATGGACTTCCAGAACCTCCCTCATTTTTACGTGACATAGTCTACCCAACAGGCAATGACAGAGATCCACGATATGATTCAGACGACGCTATGCCTTATCATCCACCCTCACCAGGCCGGCAACGACAGGTAACGATACAAGCCGTCACGCAACGTCTCCGAACAAAAAGGCGTTGCGTGACGAACATTAAGCCCCTCTGAAGAAGAAGCAGTCTACGAGACTCATAGACAAAATGTTCTGTGGTCGTCAGCCGTCTAGCCTTGAATTTCTATGCAAATTTCGAGAAGATATACCAATTCTTCCTCAAGTTGACAGTGGGAAATGTTTTGTACGCATGTTGTTTTGTTTAAGCGTAAATTTATATTGTTTTTCGTTTTGTTCCTTTCCGTAGCCTTATATCAATGTTCATGGTCAACTCGTGAGGCCCGACTCGCGAGACTCGGACGGTTTCCGGAGACCCGAATCGTTACGATCGTCAAGAGACGCGCTCACACCAGAACCGGAAATACCTCCAAACCAATGGCGTTCGCGAGGGTCTGAGTCTGACGATAATAGAGGAGCGCCGGAAATGAATTACGTCAGTTATCTGGTCTAATGCAAGAAGAAGATGCTATTTTAGGCACGAGTCCCTCTCGGCTACCCTCACAAAGGGAGAAGGAAAAGAAGTCACAGCGTTATTCTTTTTGTACATACAAGAAGAGACTTTTACTAAGAAACATTTACTAGATTTTTAAAAAATACAAATTAGCTACGCTAAAACAGAGAATATCTGCCCTAAAGTAAGTACAATCAGATCGATTTGTCTTCAGGCGGGAGTTCCTTCTTAAAAGTCGAAATAGTCTGAAAGAAGAACTCAAAGATAGAGCATTTATAGTTGATCCATCGTGCTATTTTATTATTTATTTTCTTTTTATGGTGCTCGCTCTCATTTAGCACTCTAAAATTCGGTGTCGAACGGAGAAACAATTCAACTGATATACCTCATTCAACGAGTGCCAGACTGAAAAATAAGTTACTTTTTGTGAAAAACCTAGCATGCGAGAAATTAATGAGTATTTCACTTGAATGGTCAGACGATAGAATATTGAAGTTAGAATCACGTAATGTAATGCAATGTGTGGTTTCCGCCGTGCACAGCGTCTTGTATATGATTATCCAGTTGTCAAGAATTAGGGTATTGTTTATAGAGGATTTATGGTTTGGTTTGGTTATAGAGCTACGATAAAAATGTAAATAAATTTTCGAGCTACCGAAAACGCAGGATGTCATTTCTACATTACCGGGAATAAGTACACCTCATGAAAATATCTCTTTGGTATTTTGTCTTAAACAGCGTTTATTCACAATGGCACCTGCAAAATTTGTGGATTGTACAAAGCGCATTTTATATATTGAATGTAGGTAGCAATTAAATATTTTTGTCCATCCACATGAACAATTTTATACTCGATATCGCTTTTATTGCCTCACAGTCCCAGTCCGTCGCTCTCCATAAAAAGACAGAGAGATCTGGTAACTGGGTTACTCTCGACATAACCGTTTTTAGGTTCCTTGTAAAAAAGTCGTTCATTTAACAGCCGCTCCAAATATTTTTTAAAACATGCTTGAAGAATTAAAGTTAGGTTTGGTCTCATTTAAGTGCAGTGTATGGTTTCTGTATTGCACAACACGCTTGCTGGGCGCCGCATTTTCCACCCGAGACTGAGTTCTCGGGTTGAGTTCTACGCGAAAGCTCTCGCGTTTTACGCCTAAACGTTAAGGTTTTTACGCGGGAACTTTCAAGGCGAGTTCTTCGCGGGAATTTTTTGAGACGCAAGGGAACTTCGCTTAAAACTGCTGAAGTCTTCCCTCGATATTTTGCACCCTCTACCTTATGCGCTAGGCTTAGGTACAAGTATAACAGCTGACATGTACGTGAAACGATCGGGGCTGGGTATTTCAAAGACCGGTTAAGCTAAGCCGGGAATTAGCGAGAAAATTTGATCTGGTTTTGAATTTTTCCTGTTAGGTTTTCTTGAATTTGAATAATCTCGAACTACACAACATAAGCAGTGAAAAATCGGCATCATCAGGAATAAGAAAAGTATTCCGCGTAAGGCTTAAATACAAATGCAAAGTAAAAACGTGTGAAAAGCGAAAGAATTCGGACAACAACAATGTATAAGATTAATAATAATGTACAATTATGAATTAAAAAAGAAACGATAAAATGATCTAATGGACGAGTGTTATTGTACAAAGAGTGTCTCTCGATATGCTAAAATAGTCATTAGAACAAAAGGTCCGCGAATTTGCTGCATTTCTCTCGGGAACTGAGGGTAGGTTTGCACTTTCGTATGTAAAATGCCTCGAGCAGGCGTAGGTTTGCGGGGTCTTTTTCCAGTACAATGGTCTTGATTTCGATGCCTTTGCAGACTTTGTTTTGGCACTTTGAGATATGTTTCTTCACGGAGGAGTTTTCTTTGTTTATGTGCTCTCTTACACGATAGTTGATAAAGCGTGTGGTGCTCCTGATGTTAGCTCGCAAAACTGTTATTTTAACTAATTAATTTATTACTATCATTTTGTTTTGTTTTGTTTTTTTTTACTTTATTTTCCCTTTTGTATCACCTTGTTCCCATGAGTACCCTACATTTTCCTTATACTCCTTAATACATGATCTTTCATGTGCTCACTTGTCACATTTGTTTGTCTTCTTTTACCCGACTTACTATATATCGGTTGTTCAGCGGAAGATTTCCTATCTCTTATGTGGTGCTGTAGATCAGCGACAGCTTGGTACTAAATACAGTAGTTTAAGGCCTAATTCGATAGAACACTAGCTTATCCAATATGCTACTGTAGGACAGCAGTTAACGCTTACATATTTATTGATTGGAATATTATTTCCAACAGCTCTCTACTAAAACATAAAAACAGACTGTCCTGACTCTAAGTCAAACATTACTTTTAAAAAGCCACAAGGTTTAGAATGAGCATCAGCGTTTATCAAATGATGTGACTGGATATTGGAGGTGTTCCTTAATTCATTGAGTTAAATGCCCTTTAAGCTGTTACAAGGATTTCATCATCAGTTAGGCTTTCCTGCAGCAACAAGGGCATCGCGTCTCCTGCAGAAATGGAAGAAAAATAAGAGTCAGATTTGAAGTGAAACGACTCCTTTCTTTCCACTCCTTCCCTCTTAAAAAATATAGAATGGTCAGAGAATGAGACTTTTAGCAGTTGGGTAAAATAGTTGTTAATTATTACAGTACGGGTAGGGGCTGTCTGTAGTATCTAGCATGGTCATTAGATGTGTAATAATAATAAAATTCTTTTGAAATAGCCAAAAATTGTATGTAATAAATATGCCAGGGACAAATCACAATCGCAAAAGAATAGAAGTTGTGAACCAGGGAGCGAAATCTTCGTAAAGTTTGCAAACTAAATTTTTATCTGTCGCTACTGAATCACTTAAGCTTAACCTCGATGATTCTGGGTGTCACAAACACCTCGCCGAATAGTTTTGTAATATGTAAGAGTTCACTTTAAATGTAATCTCTCATGCGAAATCCCTAATCTTTTTTTTTTTAACGCAACTGTCCCGTAGCAATTAAATTTTTCCATTGGCGGATACCTTCATTTGTTTCCTTTGTAGACTCTTGAAGGTAGGTTTTTACACTCCGTCCAAACGTTCTCAAACGGTAGTTTTTACGAATCAAGAAAACGAAAATTAAGACAACGATAACGCCAAAGATGGCAGTTGGGATTGTCCAGTATGGAAAGTGATGATTCTCCTTGTTGTTTATCAGTGGCAATGATGAAAACTTCTTGGTTGGTGACAGCTTGGTAAATGACGACTTGGTTGACGAAGGCCTGGTAGCTGACGACTTGGTAGACGAAGGCCTGGTAGCTGACGGCTTGGTTGAGGGAGGCCTGGTAGCTGATGACTTGGTTAGCAAGGTCATGGTTGGTGATGGCTTGGCTGCAATTGGACAGAAGAAGAAAAAGAAGTAAACTGTGTGCGCTATAATAGTTCGGTTAAACTGTTTTTCTCGTGCATTTCAAAAGTAACTTAACAATTATGTTTTTATTACCCAAAACGTCGACATCTAACTAATGGTTATTTTCCCTCAATTTCGATTATAGCGAAGGCTCCAGGTCAATAAATTCTGTCAGTTCTGGCAGATTTTGCCAATCCCTAGTACGATTAAGAGCACATTGGATTCATCTCAATCCTGTCACCATTATAAATCACAGAACTTGTATGAAGTGTTTGTTGAAAGCCAAAATTCAGCTGCGTTTGAAAATATAAATTTAGATTCCACGAGGAGAGGAAAAAAAAGATCTCTCAAGCACCATGTGAATAAGCATACTTTGATCTGTACAGGTTAAGCACTGTGACAATTGCTTCAAGTTTACTAGTGTCGCTGGACGTTTCAAGTTTAAACTCGTATTAACAGTCGCACGAAGGCCATCCCTAGTAAGAAAAAGCAAAACTCTAATTGAAAGACGCTTCATTTCCACAAACAAAACCTTCAAACTTACTGCTAGAAACATGTCTGACCAATAGAAATATAGTAGGAATCAGGAGCCATAATCGGGGACGGAGACCGTAAGTCTTGGAATCCGCCCGCACCTATGATATGGGACAATTTTTCTATTTTTAGAACAAATTGCGCCATCCTGACGTCATATATCCGCGCGGATCCACGCACATGTCCGGGGCTCTCGCTTGGATGTTGTGACGTTGCCTGATCAAATGGTGAGAGTTAAGAGACCTTGAGAGATTATCTTGCGTATTTTTCATAGCGATGGCAGGGAATAAGGCAAGGAATACGAACCAGGGCGCTTATACGTAGTTTTATGCTGTGAGCTAACGGAAAAGGTGGGCTTTTCAGGGTTGAAAACAAGACTTCAATCTCGCGCTGGGAATGAATAATAAGATCTGCTCGCGCCAGTTGTATGCCGCGTATGTTTTTGCGTTTGTTCTGACTTAAGAATATAGCAAGAAAACTCGCTACTCTGGTATCGAGTTAATTTGTGAGTTTCTCAGACAATGTTTAATCATAACCAAAATCTGTTTTGATGGTTTCTTATTGTTTCTGCTTGTTTGGTGAGTTTGCGAAAGTTTTTGAAAGGAAAGTCTGACGCGTACAATCAGCTCATTTGCATAGTGCAGCTCGTGCACTTTCAAGTCCGAGTCGGTGTTTTCAATTGTCAACAAATCTTGACAAAGATTTCTTTTGTTATCTTTTGTGCTGAGATGCTGCAACAAATTTCAGGAACGCAAAAAAGGCTACTAACGTCATGTGTGTTTCTTCAAGATAAGCATAGTGAAGTTTTACACTGCGAAAATGAAAACAGACAAGGAGTTTTGATAACTCGATCAACAAAATCGAAGTCGTTATTCGAAATTGATTAAAGAAAGCGTCATCGGAACTTTACTGATTATTTCCGCTTTATTCACATATTTTCAGCGTAGCTTTTAATATGTTCTCAAACATTTATCAATCTTAAACATATTTAAAAACTATAGAGTTATTGTTTGAGTTCGATGTATGCTTACAATTTGTCATGTTTGCTGACTGTACACAACACGCATCGGCGGGCGCTCTCATTCATCGACAACAGAGAATTTACTGGATTTTTACACGAATAAAACTGAGCAGTATTTACGGACGTAAAGTTATTGGGCCATGATTAAACATCAAGCGTTGCTTACAGTTCTGGCAAAACTCAAACTGACCAAACTAGCAATTATTTTGTTTTACTTTTAAGTCGCGATAGACTGGCAAATTCCTCGCAAGAGTGTGGCAAGAGGAGCTAGGAAACTATGAAGCCCTGAAGCTGTGCTATATCTAAATATATCCAGCTAGTTTTTTGCTGTGTAATGGAAAAGCTGTTAATCTTCAACATATGTGAAATTTAAAGTGGAGTAATGTGCAGCTCATGTAAAAGAAGCATCGGTCGGAACACAACTTGGTCAGCGATATATACAAGCTTAAAGCGGAACATACCTAAATTCGACACTGTCTTACTTCACTCAAACTGGAGTAGATTACGACGAAAGTACTTAAGAAAAATTCCAACAGACGTAAACGCGTTAAGTTGTGGGCCAAAAACATGAAAAATTTCGGGAATTTCGGACGCCATTTCCCCCGCGCGACATCCGCAAAAATCCTCGCAGCATGTACGCGCGTGTGCCGCAGGCGATGGCGCAATTTGTTCTAAAAATAGAATTATTGTCCCATATCATGGGGACAACCCCAATACTAGAAATGGCGCGCGCTTACGGTCTCCGTCCCCGATTATGGCTCCTGGTAGGAATATAATAGTGCAAAATAAGCTATGAAACTTAATATGAAATAGCACGCCAAATTTCTCCATACCCGATGACCGTTGATTTGGAATCCACACAGACTGTGGAGCAGTAAAGTTTCCACCATCTAAATTGCTGTAAGCTTGTAGCTAGAGAGAATCAACAGGTATACATCAGTTAGTCAGTAAAATATAGTTTTATACTCGGACGAACAAGCAAACTCAGCATTACGTGGTACACATTCCTGAGACATCTGTCACACTGGTAAAGAAATGATACCATGAGAAGAATTGTAGATGAATTTTCTCTTCCGTAAGGTAAGGGGTAGTTAAAATCTGCATACGAGCTAATTGAGTGGCCCGTCAGGCCGGCGCTTATCTCCAGTTTATATGCAGCATGAAGCAACCAGTAATATTTGTACTCCTCTCTGGATGGGATGCTAGTCCATCGCAGGGTTACACGCAGCGTTAAATTTGCCGGTACTCAATATTATACACCTGGGTGGAGAGAAGCACTGTGAGCGAAAAGTGCCTTGGCCAAGAACACGACACAATGTCCCCGGTCAGGGCTCGAACCCGGACCGCTGGATCCGGAGTCGAGCGCACTAACCATGAGGCCAGCACGCCTACTCATCTTCAGTAAGCTCTAGTTTTGCTCCATGTCACCTAATTGGTAAACACCCTCATAGTCTGCGCCTGGCCTAATTGGTTTTCAAACCCATTCGCTGGATCCCGGATCAATTGATCTGGGTTTGAGTCATGGCAGAGTTAAGCCGACGCCGAGAACTATGAGCCAGTTGGAATTCAGAGGCTTTACTCATAGACCTCCCTATGGCAATTATCAAGTGGTTTGTCATATCTGTTACATTGTTTACCTAACCTTAATAATATAAGTTACTCCTTCTGCAAGTCCTTTAAGATAGAAACTGAAAACATTTCCAGTTTCTATAATACGAAACTCCTTTTGGGTGTTGGGCTTGAAATAGATCTGTCAAAAAGAAACAAGACTAGTACATGTACACAGTTTGAAACTAATATTTAACGAATAAAGAAGCCTCGACTGTACTCTGTTTTGTTGTAAAGCACGCAGGAAGCGGTAAATGACGAAAGAAGTGTAGGGGAAAAGACGTGACGTAGTAATTATAAGAACTAATACACAATTCTCCCTGTGTTCACAAAGAACTTTAAGTCCTGAACCTCGCCCGAAACTTTGAAGGCTGCACCATCAAAGTTTAGACTTCAAAATAAACACTCTTCAATGGAGGAGGAGTGGGAATTGTATCCTGTGCAAATGCTATGTTCCTCTCACGTTAGAGCAATATTTTCTATTGTGTCCAAAAAAAAAAAAAAAAATCCCTGATTTTTATTTCATACAAATTCTCCTGCCTACAATGCCCCGTTAACCAAACATATTTTCTTCAACTAAAGCCATTGACCCTCTAATGAACAAGTGTAAAGAAGTTCTTACTTTGTAATTAGTGATCACATGGCAGTAAACTAATGGAGACTCCCAGGTTATCTGTAATGAGCCGTCATCTTTCAATGCACAATGCAGATTTTGTGGAGCAGTGGTTGCTGGGAAAAAAAGAGGATGTACAGTAACTGTAGCCTCTTACGAAGACGATTGCTTGTCGAGCCCAGAGAGCGTCTTGGTAGAAGGCTATACATTAAGAACAGCTGCTATTGAAACACACAGCACATGCCTACAACCGGAAAATGAGGCGATCTACACCGCGGAGAGTGTAGGTACAGTATGGTTGTCGGTAGTAACCTGGTGTAAAGGTTGTGTAGGTAAAACTGCCTGCCAGTCGCTTTCTAAATCTGCGGGGTCACTTATTTCGATATTAACATTCTGGCAGTGTTTCCGAGGCGGAGAACAATACTTTACATCAATTCAAGAGACTACCATCTGTCAACGTCTCTTGGTCATATTTAATTTATTTATCCCTAATCATCGATCTGATTATATAATGCTATGTTCCCTCTAAGCGTCGGAGCTAATCTAGATTGCTGTATGGTTAATTGTACTATTTCGATGATAACCCTGGCCATATTCTTGTGCGGGAGGTTTTTTTTTTCTTTTTGTGAGGTTATTTTCGGAGAGAATTAATTAAGAAAAGAATTCCACGTTAACAGAATCACCGCTTTTCTATCTGGGAGGACGTCACACCAATGCGACAATGAGATCATTATTTTAAAATAATCCGTAAAATATTACCATAGCGTAAGAAACAGGGGAGGTTTACAGTTAAACGATTTTGTCATCAAGTTCCTTGAGGAAGGTTAGTTACTAAGGGAGAAGTGATTGTCGCAATTTTCCTTACCGATATTTGATGTAAGATTACGTTTAGAATTACGTTCGCCTGGCACGTTACGGCAAAATTAATTCAGCCCAACTGAACCTCACTCATGTCTTGTGACAGGCAATCTTTATTCAATCAGCTGAATTCTATTGGGTTCAATGTGGAACTTCCCTTCGCGCTTATACAGTTAGCTGGAAGTAACTTGACAAGTGGGAACTCCCTGAGTCGAGTAACGATCACACAGTATCCAAAATGTAATCGTGACTCGATAAAGTGTCTCTGAGTACCGCCGCCATATCCCGTTTTCAGAATCTGGAATACTGGAAAGAGCATTTGTTTGAAAATGCTCACAGGTGTTCTTTCTCTCCTTCCTCTAAATCCCCTAACCCCTGCCCTATTTTTTCTGTCTCGTCGTTTTTCGCTCTCCACAACTAACAAAACCCCGGAACAGGCTATCTACCGTCCAAACTCCGTCGCTATATAGAACTTACTGACTGTTATGGTTTCTGTTTTGACAGCAGCTGAGAACGGCCCTGGTCTAGATCCATTTAAAAGGACTTGTACCCTAAATTCGTACTCTGAGCATGTTTGAAGATTGGAGACAATGTGATAGTTGATGCTTTTTGCGTCTTCCATGTGCCAGACATCCACAGTTTGTAAAGAATGTAGCTTAACAGCCCTACAAAATAAATAATACAATAAGAAAAACTGCCACTTCACTCATTGAAATTTATGTGCCGGCTGTACAAGCCAAAAAATGTGTCGTTCTAAAGAACAACACAATACATTCTCTTATAATAAACTTCTTTGTTGTCCGATCCATGATTTTTCTTTACTGAATTTTTCAATGGCCTCTGCCCACCTTCATCAGCCGTATACTAGCTATCGGAGCACGGTTAAAGATACACGGCTGTAAATTAAGAGGAACTTTCATGTCTGTCCCAATGTTCATTTTCCATCGCAATCACCGCCCCCTCTCAGATCTAAAGACTTTTCCTTTTCATGCTATATTATAATGGTGCTCCTGTGTTTTCTAACACTTTTGAGGTCTAGAAAAACTGCTGAACCCAATCGCACTCCGCGTGTAGATACACTAGCAGCTTTACTGGACCTCAAGAGTACAGTATTTTCTTAGAGACCATGAAACCACCTCCTATTTGGTGATGATCTCGGTCAAATGGCCTCAGACAAAACTCGTACCTGATTCCCTCATTTTGAAGTTAAATGTTAACACTGTCACGAACACTCCATTCCAAAACATCCTATTTAAGACTACAGTAACACCGTTGAATTGTTTACTTACCGGTAAGAGATTCTGTACCCAGGAAAGGCAGAACCTGGTGGCTGATAAGAGATTTGATGCCAAGAAATGTTAACAGCAGTCCCACTTGAAAGTGGAGTTGCCTGAACATTCGTTACCTGCAAGGTGCTGTCTGTGAAGAAAAAAAGAAAGCGCTAAAAAGCACCTTTCAAAACTCGACACTTTTCCTAACCGTACAATGTGTTTTTTAAAGAGGCATAGCGCCAGGATATCCCGAGTTCAGCTTTTCTGATCGGGTGAGAGCCAGTTATCTGGAGGACAGCCTTAATCTCGGTCGGTTTACGTTGCATGAAGCAGCTAGGGTTACTACTACTTCCTAGGGATGTGACGTTACTCTATCTTAAGGATACCCCCTCCTCCAAGCCAGAATTAAACTTGCTGCTACGCATTAATTTATATAATTATCTGAGGGAGGGAGACTCTAAGAGTAACGTGACTTGCCCACAATGACAACACCTTGACCCGGTCAAGGCTCAGTTGAACTAATACTGCTCAATCTGAAATCCAGCACACTAAACATAGCTCAGTGGTTAGAGCGTCCAACTGGTACTGTGGAAGGTCATGGGTTCGACTCCCGTTGGGGAACTCGAGTAAGTTGAGTAAGTTGAGTAATTCGACTTGAGAACGCTTCTTCAATTATTACACTAAGCTGTAGTCCACTGAGTCCTCTGAGAGATTCCATAAGCAAATCCTGAGTAGTTTCAAGCTGGTAGGGTTAACATTTACCTCAACAGGCCAAAAACGTAACCTCAAACTTACTTGGGCAATTTTGTGGCAATTAGTCCCAGTGTCCCGGGCAGTTCAGGACTCCATCACACAACCGTTCTGTTTTTATGCAGATGGAAGTATCGTGCAAGCAGTAGAGCCACCCATCCGGGCAGGATGGAATCTTGGTGGAAACCGGCCTGCCTGTTGTTGTTACTGCGGTAAGAGTGAACATGTGAAAAGTTTTAGATTCTTGCATTTCATTTCAACCACTTCAATTCATGAAGAAATGTAAGATTTATTAATGCAAAGAAGATGCCACAATAATTGTCTTAACCAATTTTTGTCTCAACCAATTATTTAAGCCAAAATTGAGTGAGATGCATGGCGTGGAAGAGTATAGAGGCATGTATAGGAAGTATAAATTTGTGAGTAAAAAGAAGCAGAATAAAGTGTGGATTACAATAGTAAAGCGTACATTTTTACACTTAAAACGTATACACTGTTGATGCACCGTTGATGTACCGTCCATTAGCGCAAGTGAATTCCCAGTAGTGACAAAACCTGGAGGATGCAGTGGTGGCGTTTGGAGTCGCGGTTGGCGTTGTAGGTAAACAAAACCAAGAACATAGAAATCTTTATTTTATAGAACTTGTGGTTCTTATGTTTCTATGTTCAGTTGCCACAACAAAGCTGGAGCATGATTAGGCTCGATGACCAGCCACTATTCGTGTAAGGAGCCCCGGCGCTCTCCTCCCGAACTCGCGAGAGCGGCAGAGATATTGAGCAATGCCCAAAACAAGTTTCAGTTTTCACCACCATAAGTACTGACAGCATTATTTTCCCCAACGACATTTAAGATACGTTTGACTGAAAATACATTGAGCATATAGATCTTTTGTCAAAGCCGTGACAAAGGTTCCACTTACATGCATGATGAAATGAAATATGGACAAAAATGGCGGAAAGTATTGCTTTTATGTTTAGTACAATTCACAAAATACTTCTTGTAGTATTACCGAATTTGCGCTGTCGTCGTTTGAAATGGCATACACGACAGTCAATACATACCACAATACCATTCGTCTGAGTTGTCCCCACAGTCATTAACACCATCACATACATCCCATCGATAAATACAAAAGCTATTGTTGCATTTATGTTCATAAGATCTACAGCTTGTAGGGCGGTTACTGGGTGGGCTTGAAGCAGCCATAGTTGGAGTCGTATCTACACAAAGTAAGAAGAAGTGTCATTGACTCATTGTGTTCTGCAATTGCAAGATTATGGACCGGAGTTGTATAAGCTATTTCTGATAGTTACAGGTATATATCAAGGAGTATTCAGTCGCAGTTATAGAGGAACTAAACGAAGCGCGTACGCAAAGCAAAGGAAATTTTGTTATTAGACACCTTATTGTTGGGCAGTTTAATTAATATTCTTTTGTAGGCATGGATTGGACATCAACGCTAAGCTAACTAGTCATCTTGTACTCAAGCTAGCCAAAGCCACGAGAATGAAAAAAGTTAATTTAGTCTGGGAATGATGTCACAATTGGGTCAAGAAACCAAAGAATAAAAACTGGAAAGCCTATTTTATTCCCGCGCATCATTTTGAAAACGTTTTGTAGTTTCCTTTCGGCTTACATTTTACTTGTTTACATTTTCATTATAGTTATGTTTTTAATTATTTTAAAACGTAAACCGTTGGATAAGATTTCTTTAGAGACGAACGCAGGTTGCTTAAATGTTCATAATTGGGTTCCCATGCTGCCCATTTTGATTGGTCGACACTTCCGCATTTCTATTAATGCTTCAGTACCCTTTGTGTGCCGTTCCTTACAATTTCATGCTAAAATTAGTTTACGGACCGAAGTTTCACTATCATTAGCATAAGTTTGCGCTTAACAGATATTTCAAAAATAAAAAAAATTAAAAGTTTTGCTTTGTACATACAATTGCAAGTTTGTGGCTCATCAGATCCATCACCGCAGTCCTGGTCGCCATCACAAAACCACCTACTTGGAATGCAGCGATCATTGCGACAAGAAAACTGCGAGGATGAACAATTGCCTGGGTGGAATGCTATAGCTGGGACTAAACCTGTTTTTAATAAGCACATCAGTTTCATCTTCAGTTTCGTCAAATTAAACCAACAAATAGAACTAATTGACACAGGTACATTTTAAGCGATGTTGAAAATCATCATATGTTCTATTTTGTAAGTATCAAAATTAGCCCAACTAACCCGTTTTTGAGTTGATAATTCAAAATAATTTTTACTCTCAAACGAGGTCAGTTGGCCTCATTTAAACCCATTCAAAAGAATCTTGAATCAGCAGCCATTTATGAATAGGGTCTATAAGTGTTTTAAGTGCCACAGCAACGTTAACCGTTGGTTGGTTATAACGACCTGATCGAATGAAGTATTCGTACCTGGAGAGCATCTTTGCTCATCAGAGTTGTCATGGCAGTCATCATCAAAATCGCAAACCCACCGTCGTGGAATACAACGCCTGTTAGCGCAAGTAAATTGGTCTGGCTGACACGTAGGATAAGCTGACATTAAGAGGAAAAATCGCATTACAAAATTGATTGCAACTTCTTTTTCTGCAAGTATTAGGGACTGGTCAAAAAGTACAGAGGAGGGGGGGGGGGGCGGGGGGTGTTGGGGGTGGGCTCGGGCATTTGAAAATGTGGCGGTTAGAAAACGTATGACCCACCCTTCCCATTTGGCACAAAACCGAGTGGCCCACCACTAAATGAAAGTTGAAAATAACATGACCCACCCTATATAAAAAATGACATTTTTGGTTGCGTAATTCAACAAAATCACATTTTCTGTATGGAATTGTGGTATTATTTACGTTTTAGATTTTTTTCTTAACAATGATACAAAACTATCCAAAAGTAATACTCTTTTCCTTTACTTTTGCAACTTTAGGTCGTGTCCTTAAACTCTAAAAAAGCCTGACCGTAAACCTTTCACACTTGGCGTTTAGCCTCGCTACCTGTGGAACAGTGATCCACCGAGAAAAAGGCTGTGGTGAGTTCTGGACTCACACAGCCAGCAAACTACGAGTCCTAGGCCAAGAGTGTGAGTCCCAGATCCATGAAAATGTGTCCCGTATCCATAAGGACAAATGGCATGTAGACACAAGTTGGCCATTTGGTGTTTTTGAAGACCAGCAAGACGAAAACGCGCAGTACTTTGAAGATTTCTGCCCTTGGACTTCCGTTAGACTTGTTAGCTTTCGTACAGAGTTTACAATACATGAAATTGCTATCCCTATTGTACACCAACCACGTGTACTTTTTCAGCCACGGCTCGCAAAATTTTCGTCCTAAGCTTTTGGAACTGGAAAGAGTTACCTCTGTTATCGATTGTGTCAAATGTGACCCCTCTCCATGGGTAACCCGAAATTGACCGGCCCACCTCTTTCTTAACAAGGACTCAAAAACTAATGAACCATCCCCTGTCTGCTCCGGCTAACCCCCCCCCCCCCCCCCCCACCACCACCACCACCACCCAATACTTTTTGACCAGTCCCTCATTAGACTTATTAGTTACAAATTCAGTGAAGTTTCCGTAGTATTGTAAATGGTTTGAACCCAGAAGTATAAGTAGTTCGTATAGTGTGATTGTCCGTGTGAGGGTAGTTCTCAAAAGAACTGTTGTTGGTGACTGACGTTTCGACAACCTGAGCGGAAGTCATCTTCAGAGTCAAGTGAATAGTGTTTGTCAGTTGATGATGTTATAAGTCTGGCCCGTTGAACGTGATTGGTCGGTTTAGCCATGATGGTATCGGCTATTTTCAACGATTGACTCTGGAAAGCTGGTACACTAACCTAGAACAAACGGCTTCTTAACAGATGTCAGCAACTACCGGCGCCTTACAAACGACTTATCCACGACGGAAACGAAACCGACAAACGGACTTCTGATTAACAGACAGACTTAATTTAACTAACAATAGACGGACCAAAAACCGACCAATTTGACTAACAATAGACGGATTGAAACTGACCAATGACTGATGACAAACTTTACACGAGTCTTTCAGCCAATAACATCAGGGCTAATCTGACCAATCACGCATCATGAAAATCGATACTGTAGGTGATGAAAATACCCTGGGTGAATACAGCTAAACAATAATTCTTTCTTCTTCTCCTTTTTGTTCGAAACCTCGAGCAATAGAAGTTAGTACACCCCTGTTCTGCATCACTGGTCTAACTAAATGAATTAACAACTGAGCTATTTTAAACGGAAGGAATATGCACGAGTACGTGTGCTACTGCTGCACTCGTGCAACTTACAGCATCCTTGTTCATCGGAATTGTCTCCGCAGTCGTTGTCATGATCACACTTCCAGTGAGCTGGGATGCATCGCCTGTTGGCACACGTTACCTCACTTGGACCACATGTTCTATCTAAAAAGAATATGAAGTTTAATATTGCGTATGATCAGGTTTTGTTCTAACTAACAAACCAACATTACTCATGGTTCATCCAGCTTTAGCTGGAGAGATCAAAGCTTTTCGCCGCTTACATATTCACACTGTTTTTCTCAACCTCATCCATTTTATATCTATTAATTAGATGCGCAGCTAATTGCTTTTAACTAAGTCGCTTATGAAATGCAAAACAAAACAAAACAAAAACCTTATATCTACACTGTTGCAAAAGTAAAACTAGATGTAATTCACTAAGACTATTGGTTTCTGGTATTTGAAAAGGATTTTTTTTTCCGTTCCGTAAAAGGAAAAGTCTTCTTGAAGTTGTTATGCAATGCTGAGCTTGACATCATTGAATAGTATCACGACTGAAAATAAAACGTTCTTGGTTTCTTCGATAGCCAGCTACAAATTCAAGTTTCCTGTTGTCACTATCGATATCACGGAAGAATACTCACTCCGAGTTTTGCACTCTCCGTTAGCGTCCATGTGTTCTCCAGGCTGGCACTCGCAGGTCACATTTCCAGAAACAGACGTCACATTTCGCATGTTATCAGGACAAGCACAGGAATAACTACCCGGCACAGAGAAGCAGAGGTGGCTGCACACTTTCAGTCGCGAACAAAAGTTACTTCCTGGTGATAATTCAATACCTATCATGAGCCAGAACGCCTTCTCGCGTTAAAGTGCACATTAGCTTTAAAGCAGAAACAAATTCGAACGGTTGCGTGCGAGGGTTTCATCAAAGTCAACAGACCTAAAAGCTAAGACCATCTTGAACAGTGCAATTAACAGCGAAACAGGAAAAGTAGTAGGAGGTGGATTGAAGTGATCGAATATGGCCTAGTACAACTGTGCGCGTTCACTAAGGACAATGTAAAGCTGGAAAGCTTGTTAGAAAATTTCCAGAATGTCTACACACCCCATGAAGCCTTGCAGATACTCGTTCAGTAAAATGTTTGCAAAATGGCACGCGGAGATCGGCTTCATTTACTGGTTGTTACACTAAATCTACATACCAAAACGTTATCTTGAAAAACTAAAGAAAAGAAAAGGAGGAAAAGCACTCACCTCTCTGTGCATCCTGGTGAAATACTTTTAAATCCATTGGCTTGTGCACATGTGACTTAATAGTCTGCCGAAGGCCACCATATCGTTTGTCTGCCTTTTGAATTGACTGTGTTGACCAGTCGTCCCAGTAGATAGAATCTTTGTACACAGATATTGAGTACGGGTGAGGTAGCCCTGTGCTGCTTATTGTCTAAAACACAAAACGAGCGTTCACTAACCTTCATGTTTCTGGTTAGATTTTGCCGCTGAGCAGCCTTGCGCAATAATCTAATTGCATTATCATTATCTTCTCAACCTACCTATACGGCCAATCTAACCATGCATCAAGCTTTATTCATCCCTAAATACAGATTTCATTCACGCAAGACCTCATAAAGTGAACACATATATTGGTTTCCTAGAATGCAGTGCGTTCAAAATGAAAGGTGCTAGGTTGAATGTTCCTTCTAAAGCTTAACCCTCAGAAGTACACGCAGACCCATACCTGGAATCTTCATGGATTTCTGTTGTCATAACATGAGAACATTATACATGTACGCTGACTTCCTCGAGTTTGCTTTACACGAGAACATAACAATCTGTTAGAAATGACGTACTTGTAGTAGGACGCCATTTTTCACCGCAAGGTCAAAGCTGCAAAAATCTTCAACAACGTTTTTCAAACTAACCAACAGTTGCTAAAGTGAACTTGAACTTCACGGTTTGGGCAAATGCGCGTGTCGACTATTGTTAAGAGCGTAACACCGCCAATCAAGGAGAAAAACAGCCCGAAAATTGAAATATCGCTGGGGAAGGACTGACCTTCTGCTGAAAGTTTACACTTAGCAGTGCGAAATGCATTTCGAAAAAGGAAAAAAAAAAAAACTTGGTGGTGGGGGAGGGGCGGGGGGTGACGGTGGTTACTGAATGGATAGCCAATCTATCCCTAGATAAGCTCTATTGTCTCTTAAAGGGTATAAAAAAGGTTATTTGAGTAGACTGCGTTACTCTTTGATCGTCTATATGTTGTCGGAGACACGGAAACCTGTCCATAGCACTACATTTATACCTGTCGATAAGTTCCATCCAAGTTGCACCTCTCTATCTTGTCCAACCCAGCATCAGTCCAGTATAGTTTTTGCGCTGAGAAATCGATGGCAACTCCATTAGGCCATTGTAAATGAAATGACACAATTGTCACACGCTCTGCACCTGACATGTAAGCTCTTTCTATCCGAGCTTCACTTCCCCAGTCAGTCCAAAACATGTACCTAGTAGAGAAAAACACAGTAGTTACTTCCGTTACATATTAGCTGCAGCGAAAGAATTACGTTTTAGTCAAATACCCAATCATAATGATTGAGCAAAAAAAGGCTTAATTGATCGTGCATTTGTCTGCCACAAAGCACGCGGAAGAAGTAACTAGAGCACGAAAAAGGTGTAGAGGGAATACGAGCCGCAGGCAGGTGTATCTCCCTGCTTCGTAACTGCTCCAGTCTCTCAGTAATAATAACAATAAAAAAATCGCCAACTAAGTTCTTCTTCTAAAAGTTGTTGTAGAGCTGTGTGGAAACATTTCTCTTTTTATCTGCTTAAAACGCGAATTCTGCAACGGTCCAAATTTGCACGCTCCCAAACAATAAGGATGATGACTGCGTGAACATTTCTAGCTGCCTGCTTTGCACTCTCATAGTACCTACCGTCTAGATTAAGAGATCTTGTTAGACCAGCATTTTATGATAATCACATTTAAAACTCAGGAAGAATTCTCTGTTTTAACATTTCAAGAAACCTAAGAAGTTTCTATTCTTACCCACGAGATGGATGTAGAGCGATAGCCCTGGGTTTATCGAGACTGTTGGTGAGAAGTGTTTTACGGAAACGTCCATCTGTCCTGGAGACTTCAATCTTCTTGGCACCAGCATCTACCCAATATATATTATCACCAAGCCAATCTAATGCCAGTCCTTCCACTTGCTGGACGCCACCATGAAGTGTCTCAGTTATTCCTAGAGACACAAATTAAATACAAAAAAAATATATCACTTTCTAGACAATACGGACACAATAAATAACATCGTTCGTTTAGTCTTAGACATCCCACTGCAAGCTGACACCTTTTAGGGTCTTTTGACAAACTGTCTGTAAATTCAGAAAAAAAGAAGGATATTTCGGAGGTAGAAAACCCAATTTCGGTCATGGATTAATTTCAGTTAGGCTAGGGTATAACTACAATCACAGGATATATATTTTCGGTTAACTATCCCTTAATTTCCGAGAAAAAAAAATACAAGTAACGAAATTTCGTAAAATCACTATTTGAGGCATTAAGAGCATGTCCACCAGAGGACCAGGCAGAGGTGATACATGACATCTCACCGATTTCAGTGAAACTTGGCCAGATTGAAGGGCATACCCAATAACTCAAAAAGCCAAAACGGTTTCAAAATTGCAATTTTCCGGGGGGAGTTACACCACCCCCCTACTTTTTTCACATAAATTTCTTTAAATACTACAGTAAATGAGGGTAAAAGTAAGGGGCTCTTAAACCTGAGCAATTCATCCAATTCAATTGTGGCTATACATGAGTGTAGATTAGTCCTACATGAGTTATGTACGGGAGTTTCATGTAATTTGATTGATTACCTGTCAATCAATGTAAGCTAATAACTACCCATGTAAAATGGCATAGCAAAGTATGGTGATTTTGAGGCCAAATATCTCCTGTGGCCAAGTCCCTCCCAAAGAGATATCTATACCACGGTTCAGTTCCACCTTTGGTCTGTACGAATTATCAAAAAAAATTTTGGGACCTGCCATTTTTTGTCCGCAGATCGACCTCAAACCCTGCACATCTTGCACAAGATTTTAGTTTAATGACTGACATCGTAAAAGTTCCTGCATAAACCGCACCCGTAGATTAGCCATAACCCCAAGATGGAAGCTCAAATATTGAAAAGCAACGTAAAGACAATAAAGTTTGAAGTTCCAGTGAAGTTCTAATTGGTATAAAAACAAAGACAACCAAGTGCGGTTTCAGAACACTGATACAGCGGCTGTTGCGAGCCTTCAAATGCATTTAAAAGTCTTTAGACAACAAATTTTCACTTGTTATACCTTCTCGTCTTCCTAATTCACTCTTCCTAAACTTGAGATTTTCTCTTGATAACATTATCGCTTCGCCGGAACACTCCATGAGATTGAACTTCGTACACCATATCGAAACGATACGAATTAGTGCTTAGTAGCCAAGCTTTGAAATGTGGAGAGGAGTCTGGGCATCACAACCCGTAATAGAGGGGCTACGACAAAACACTGACTCCTGGTCAACTGACCCCCTACTTACCCCCCTTACCGACCCCCTCTAAAATCCACTGGAAATAATAATTAAAGAAAAATATACATTAAGGCCGACTTACCCAAGGAAAAAATTATTTTTCAATACCGCACAGTGTTATTACGGATACACAACGTGTATGAGCCGAGCGATAATTTTCACGTGCGTTATATCGTTTGCACGTTCACTGAGAGACTTGAGAACATCACAGCATAAAACGAAAAAAAATAGTAGCATTTCCCCAAAACATTTGCGTTTCTGACGGGCAAAACAAATTGATTGAAAGGGGGAAATAAATTACCATTCCTACTGTAAACATTTTCACTGATGCGCCGAGGTTTCTTGCTTTGTTTACTTTTTGGCGCAAAGATAATTATGTGGCGTCACGAAATATCCCAGTTCATGTTTCACCGAGGTTTTTGAATAGTAAGTTCAAAAACAATTTGATGACCCTGAACTTGGAAAAAAGAAATTAACCCGACATTCCCTGAAAAAATTCAGAAAACTATTACTCCAATAAGCCGAGACAGAAAATTACGGACATTCATAGTTACTGTCCATTTTCAGCTTAAATAAAACACTTCTTCGCCTTGTTTATTTCAAAGTACCTTTCCTTTTTCTTTTTAACAGCATTTCTTAACGACTATTATTAAATATATTTTTGTGAAATTGTTCTTGAACTTATTGTTTAAAAACTTCAGCGAAACATGAACTGTGATGTTTCGTGCGCCAAATAATTACGTCTACACTGAAAAGTAAACAACTTTGTCTGCGATTGTAAGTGGGACCTTGGCACAACAAAGTCATTTTCTTCGTGACCTTTACGTTGTGAAAACAATGTCTAATTTTTCCTGTTCCTTTGCCTCGCACTGTGACTCTCACTGCGATATTTCATCCCAAGGAAACGAGCTTCTTCCTCTGAGCTCTTGCTAGAGATATAAGTGCTCATCTTCGACAAATCTCCGTATCCCAAACAAGCGTCTCTTCTGAGAAAGAACTAATTCTTGCACGCGTGGGGTTGTTTGATGAAGGCGGCCGTGACTTCACAATTTGTCCAAAACACCGGGATCAGTTAGGCGTCAAGTTCAAGGCCTCGATAAAATGTCAGCATCCACTCCATGGAAATCGTAAGGGTAAGAGGGAGAGGAGTGTTAACCTGCGAATGTCAAAGGAAATCAAGAATAAATGGAATGCTGTTGTCCCCGTTGGAGCAGGTAAACTGCTTTGTCTCTTTATCTTCGAATCCAGCTAAAGTACGAATTCCTACCTTGATTTGTTTTCAAGAATTATAAGCTCGATTACCAGTCGGTGTTCGAGAAAGCGGAGAAAATCTGGCCTTACAAATAAATGATGTCATATTCCATGAACACAGGTATTTCTAGAATTTGTCGTGGGAAACATCAAGCTACCATGAAATTCGTAGCAAATGCTTCACCGCCCCAGGAGCAGAGAGAGGAACAAAGTTCAGCAGACCTACCCATGGAGAAGGCTGACAGCACCATTGTTGATCCACAAGCGCACGTGCGATTCTTGTTACCACCGGAAGAACCATCAAGTGAGGTATTACACATGTGTACTCAGTTATCTATTAGTTTGTTATGGCAACACAAGAGTATTTTATACGTAGATACGGTTCCAAGAGATTTTCGAGTCGATTTTTGAAAGGAGAGTTTTGAAGAGGCAGATGAGGAAGACATGCCTTTGGTTACACAGCTCATTAAATGCAGAAGAGATGAGTATATGCCCAATTAGCGTTAAAATATTTAGTATTTGAGAATTATAATGCACTGTTGATCCTTTTTGATAAAATTATTAGCATTGTAAATAATTATCATTATTAGTTCTTCTAGTTTAGCTGCGACTGCTATCACTTTTACAGCAACATTTATCCATTGGATTATCCAACTACTCGTCTGTGTGAAGTTTTTGTCCTGCTGTAGTCGATCAAAGATCTTGATGGTACGTAGTATCCCTCGAAAGTAAATAGGTGTCTTCTTTTGTGTGTTGTGATGCCCAGACTCCTCTCCACATTTCAAAGCTTGGCTACTAAGCACTAATTCGTATCGTTTCGATATGGTGTACGAAGTTTAATGTCATGGAGTGTTCCGGCGAAGCGATAATGTTATCAAGAGAAAATCTCAAGTTTAGGAAGAGTGAATTAGGAAGACGAGAAGGTATAACAAGTGAAAATTTGTTATCTAAAGACTTTTAAATGCATTTGAAGGCTCGCAACAGCCGCTGTATCAGTGTTCTGAAACCGCACTTGGTTGTCTTTGTTTTTATACCAATTAGAACTTCACTGGAACTTCAAACTTTATTGTCTTTACGTTGCTTTTCAATATTTGAGCTTCCATCTTGGGGTTATGGCTAATCTACGGGTGCGGTTTATGCAGGAACTTTTACGATGTCAGTCATTAAACTAAAATCTTGTGCAAGATGTGCAGGGTTTGAGGTCGATCTGCGGACAAAAAATGGCAGGTCCCAAAATTTTTTTTGATAATTCGTACAGACCAAAGGTGGAACTGAACCGTGGTATAGATATCTCTTTGGGAGGGACTTGGCCACAGGAGATATTTGGCCTCAAAATCACCATACTTTGCTATGCCATTTTACATGGGTAGTTATTAGCTTACATTGATTGACAGGTAATCAATCAAATTACATGAAACTCCCGTACATAACTCATGTAGGACTAATCTACACTCATGTATAGCCACAATTGAATTGGATGAATTGCTCAGGTTTAAGAGCCCCCTACTTTTACCCTCATTTACTGTAGTATTTAAAGAAATTTATGTGAAAAAAGTAGGGGGGTGGTGTAACTCCCCCCGGAAAATTGCAATTTTGAAACCGTTTTGGCTTTTTGAGTTATTGGGTATGCCCTTCAATCTGGCCAAGTTTCACTGAAATCGGTGAGATGTCATGTATCACCTCTGCCTGGTCCTCTGGTGGACATGCTCTTAAATTATCAGACAAGTTTGAGAGCTTCGCAAGCAAAAGTAATTCCTTATACTACAATACCTTTTTGTAATCTTCATGTCCTCTGGAATGATTTGGCAAATATTTCTTTCTTCTTTTGACTTCAAGTATCTATGTTAAAGCAATTACAGTGCCACCCCGATTTAACGCTGAAGCATATTTTTTACCTACCCGATCCATTAAGAAACGATCGCTTGACTGCTCCTAGAGTGACATCGGCCCAGTAAATGCAGTTTTTACTATAATCAAAGTCTAAGGCGACAGCATTTTGCAGCCCAAGTGGAAGAGTGGTTTCTGTGTAATTAGCTCCCAACGTGATTCTCTGGATGTTACTTTGAGCCGCATACAGTAAGAACAGAGGTTGTGCTGCAGTAAGATTAAACAATTCAATCTACTGGTAAATTAACTAAATAGAGTGACAGAGGAAACATAAACAGAGACTACGCGTATACCAGAGGGCAGATTCTTCTAATTGTTATCAATGTTTTCTGTTTGTTTGTTTTTTTGTTTGGATCTTTTTTTAATTTACTCTTTGTACACTCATGAGAAATATGTAGAACCTCTTTTAACGTAAAATTTTAGTAATAAGTCCTCTAAATCTCAGACCCAAAAATCAATCCATGCAGTGAAACAGCCCTTTTCGAATATCCATGGGCTTAGGAAAACGAAATCACCTCAAATTGCCCTCATCACTGCTTGTTGTTTATTCGATATAGCTACCAGTGTTTCGTTACATTTCCAAATACCGAATACCGAGAGGTCAGCTGAAAATTAGACTCGCAGCTGCTTATTTTTGGACGCAAAACAGTGATAAACTAGTAAAAAACCTATTATCTCTTCAACAAATAACCAAGCACCATGCCAATTATAGCTTCATGACTTATTTAAAATTAGTTTAGGAACTTTAATTCCATTACAGTAAACATTCAATTATTTCTGACGATCACTCCCATCAAATGTAACTTTGGTGTAACGGCGGCAGCAATGGGCAAGAATCACTTTAATTTGAACCTGCTTTGCATGATTTTCCACTCTTTGTATGGTTGTTAACTTACGCGCTATTGGACAAGGAACCATTTCTGAAACAAACTGATTTTCCAGTCCTCCCTGGCAGGTATCACCAACGACTTTGCGATATCTGGCAACAGGACCATAAGCAAACAAAGTGTTCATGAGTATTTTCGCCCTCATTGCCATCTTCGCCTGTTTTCCTAGCTCCTCTGGGCCCGATTATTTGCTTTCTTTTATCCATGAGTGACTTCAACATATAAAGTGGAAAATTTTTTCGCGCAAAACCTCAACACTGATACATTTGTTCTCATACATTTATAAGAAGGAGAGAACTATCATGAACAACAAATAACTAACGTATACAAGGGAAATAAGGGTTTAAGAACGACACTATTCTGTTACCGGTAGAAATATATTAAGTACCAGGAAATATATGCAGGTTGATTAAAAAGCCTTTTTTCAGTTATGCTTCCTGCGTCTCGAGCGGCTCCAAGTCAGTAAGATAGAGTGATAAACAAGTAACAGCTGGAAGGGGTGAAAAAGTCTTAATGGAAATCAAGTGTAGACAGTTGCAAATTTAACACACATGCATTAACGCTGACTGGAACTATAGTTCAAGTGAATATATGAAAGATCATATATATTAGAACTGCGAAGAAAGATATGAAGACATGATTGATCATCGCAGTTATACACACAACTTAAGCAGTCGTGAAATTAAAACCTGAAAAACAAGAAAAATTCAGGTCTAGACGGGATTCGAACCCATGACCTCTGAGATACCGGTGCGGTACCCTACCAATTGGGCTATCAAGCCAACTGGGAGCTGGTCACATTGTGAGTTCGTAATATACCCGTAGATGGCGAAGTATACAAGTGAATATACGAAAGATCATACACTTGAATGATTGATCATCGCAGTTATACACAAAACTTACGCAGCTGTCATCTATCTTATACGATCTTTCATATATTCACTTGTATTCCATATATGGGTATATTATACGGGTCTATCTTTCCGAATACCCTTTTGTGCGGCGATATGTGCTGCCTGGAGGACAAAAACGAGGCACGCTTGTGGGAGTGAATCCACTGGAACTATCAGGCCCACACTCTTTGTTACCTAGATCAAAGTACCCCACATCACTATGTAAAAGAAAAGTAAACTTGGTTAGTTGTTTTGTTTCTTTCTTTTTTTTATATACTAGTGAACCAAACCGACACAAAAGCCATATATTCACAGTAAAAAAAGATTACAATCAGTGTGGAACACTAGAGAGTATTCCAATAGACAACTAGGCCAGCCACGTTTACAGCCTAAAATAAAATAAGGTGTTTATGATGGTTAAGTCACGTCGTTTTAGACAAACTTTGTTCCTCTCATAATTTTTTTCTTTTTTTGTTCAATTTTGAAAACTGTTATGAATTTGTAAGGGGCGTGGTATGACATGACACGTATGGGATGGGATGGAGTGGAGACGAGATGGGGCGGGTTGGGTAGGATCGAGGCGAAAGGCATGTCCTGGTATGCCATCGTAAGACATCGTATCATGGTTAGGATTGTAATATGGAATCTCTTTATTGACCTTACCATTCAAAGTCCTCTCTATTACACGAACAATTCTGATGTGTGATTGGCTGATCATAGTCATAACCATTGTAACAGTGCGCGTGGGTTATCCTTCTCTTGTAAGCAGACTTCCTACCCAGCAAGCAAGTCCCGTTGAGTTCACCAGATGGGATCCACTCCTTATAGTCCTCTTCCTTGCAAGGACTGCCTAAATTTTAAAGGAATATACCAAAAGCACACTTGTTCAGCGTTTTAAAAGGAACATTTACAATCTATACATAAGTTTAGTTCTCCACTGTTATTGTTAAGCCGGTCTTAGTTAGACCCTATACAGCTGTGAGGAGCTTTTTGGTACCTTTCATTTACAAATGATTTCAAATTGATAGCCTTGTTCAAGTTGTTCTTGTTCAAGTTGGAGTGAACTCTCTCCTCTCAGGGCGTTCTATATAGGGGTTAAATCCAGGTGGAAGAAAAGGGCCCAAGATAACTTGCATGCCGGCACGTGCAGAGCGAACCCAATTTTCCCCTCGAATCGGAGAAAAACCATATATGGCAGAACTTGTGGCAGAACCTAAAGACCATTTATTAATTTAAAGAAGGAACACCAAAAGAGCCTTCGTAAACCTTAACTTGGCTAAAAACTAACGACCAAAACAATATAGTCATTAGCTGTCATCTTCAAATCGTGTAATTAATGACGGAAAACTCGTTATTTTTACTTACTTACTTGCTAGAGTTCAAATCACTCGCTCAAACGACGAATACTTGATTCAGGCGGGAATTACGAATGAGTAGTAACCCCGACGGTGAATTATTTGTTATCGGTTAGTCGCCTGGTTTTTGTTCATTTTTTGACAGTGTTTCGAACTTTTCCGGCATTTCTGGTTTTATTAAATGCTCATTGTAAATAGCCCATTCCCGAGATGTCTTAAGCCTCTCTATCAAAGCGAGGCCTGGGGCCCGTTTCTCGAGAGCCCCCAAAACTTTTCGGGCCCGTAAAGCCATAGCAAAATCTCGAACCTTACGATTACAGAGCTGTTTTATTCACATATCCTTAATATGAACAGAGGTTTCCTTCATAAAATAAGTTTCAGGCGCATACACTTCTCCGTTTTTTGGATACAGTTAAACTAAGAATGGCTTTACCTTCCCGAAATGTTTCCGGAGCTTCGAGAAACGAGCCCCTGGTCCACAACCATTCATATGAAAATGAGTTTAATTCGCATGTCAATGAAATCTCATTTTCACACGAAAGGATAAGCACCAAGACTTGCTTTGAGTAAGGGGCTGAAGGTAATTCGGAAATGGCCTATTGGATTTTGATGCAATTTACGACAGTGTGTCTTACGCTTAAAAATGTGGGATTCGTCATTTGAACGATTAGTTTAAATCATTGCGCGCATCAAAACCACACTCTGATTGGTTCGTTTTGTGTATGCAAGTTATCCTGGACTCTTTTCTCCCTTTTCTTTTCTCTTATCTTTTTTTCATTTCTTCTGAATGTGTTTCCAGCGCGTATTACACATACGCGTGCTAAAACAATGGTTTACAGCACGTCTTTGTTTACTTTGTACTTCATGCGAGCGCTGTCCGTGCGTGCGTACGCGTACAGTATTTTGTATGGCGTGGCTGAATCATATCATCCACTGAAGATGGGCTGATCCCGAAACATTTCGCAAACCAGCTACTATTTGACATCTTAAAGAGTCTTCGGCCTCATATTTCAGTTTATCGTCATAGTGTCGCGCATCATGCGAGTTTTTGCGCATTTCTACTGATTTTTTCTTTTCTCCCGCCTGGGATTAGCACCTATAAAAAGTGGGAGACTTCAGGGACTGAACTAAGCTGGACTGTGCTTCTGTCATTCAAGAGTTCTACTTCTGTGGTTGAACGTTTCCTAGCTAGCAACTCGTTGTCTTCTTTGTATTGAGCTTGACGTTTGGCGATGTACAGGGCATCATAATCAAAGAACGCATGGTCTGTTCTGCCTAAGATATTGTTATTATTCAGTTACCTAGCACCTTCCTCAAGTTAATTTGCAAAACAATCCATTTGTGTATTCTAGGAATGGATCCATAAATTGTAAATTCAGCACTCTTTTCACCAGGCTCCGTCAGAAGGCCGTGCACATATAGCTTGGAGTTCTTTAAGAACTTGTAAATTTGCCAGGTCTTGCCTCCATTCCAGCTGTAACTAAAAATTTAAAAAAGAGCCAAAATTTATTACTTTACAGTAACCTACTTTCACTGGCACATCGATTTGTTTGTATGTAACAAATGAAACCCATTTTTCCACAGAAATTACGTCCGTATTTAAAACTCCACTGGGATCAAAAGCCTCAATTACGTAGATTCCATGCAAAAGTGTTGACACCACTTGCATTGTTTGTATGATTTGTAAACTGAATGGGATTTTTTTTTACAGATGTCACGTTTTCCCATTTTTTCATTCCAACAAAAAGTTAACTGTAAGGTTTGATTTATCACGCCGAATTTAGTAAATATGTGAAGTTTAATTAGAATCCGTTGCAAACTCATAAAAATATAGAACCACCAATTTTCCACTTTTTACAAAGAAATGTATTGCAGGAGTGCTCCCCCTGGCAGTCCGATATTTTCGGACTTCAACTTTCCAGGTTCGCTTGTTTCCCGAAAACGTTGGGTACGAGGTTGGGGGCTCATGCGTCAGGGCTCAAGGGGATGCCTTGTAAACATCGCAACAAGCTCCAAATTAAGAAAAAAAAAAGTTTAACAGGCATTTACTTGGCTCTCAAACGCTTCTCGTCCCTTCCCTCAGGTAAACCATAGTGATGTGACGTTAATCATTGTCAAGTTATATTTGACTTACTAAATCAGGTTCGTCAACGAGTCTCTGGGAACAGCAATGAAAATACCACCATGATCTCCCAGGCTGTACCACCAAAGGGGTCCTTGTAACATCTGACGGAAATTACGAAAAAAAGGAAATAAAAAAACCCAGTTAAATTATAACAAGTTTTCCGGTAATAAATGATAGCGTTTGGCCCATGTTTTCATTTAAAATCCTGCCTAGACCGGAGAAGCGTATTAAGGTCCGCATCAAATTTGATCACTGCTATCTCTAAAAGAGTCGAAGCAGTGAACTTCAAACTTGGTGTCTTCTCCAGAAATTTATATGGAAACAATTTGGTGCGTCATGTCATTGTTCAAAGGAATTGCTTTTATCATGGCAACCATAATTATCTTCACTGCATGTTTGTTAAATACTATACGAACGAAAATTTATTTTGTTACATTGCCTTTTACCTCTTAAGATCACTTTAACTTTCTTTATTGGTTTTGACTACCTGGCCCGGAATGTTCAAAGGATGGATGTAGAGCTATCCACAAGACAAATCGCTATCCAGTGGATAGCGTGGTTTGTTTTGTTAACATTTATTCATTGGATAGTACGTGGTTTCTCCAGTGGATAAAGTTATCCACCCTTTGAACAACTGGGGCCAGTAGTTTTGGACCAGTTTTGTTGATTCTCTATAACCATTTCATTTCTACGTCATACAGTGTCATAATTCCAAGTTGGATCTCCAAGAAAGTGCAGGTTTAGAAATCCTCTGAGGTTCTTTGTAAAGGTTAAAATCGTACGAGTTGCAGGGTATGGGCCTTAAGGTTAAAAGGGCTCAGTCTCAGAAGGTCAGAAACAGCCAAGGCTGATAAGGGTTAAACCATAGAGAAAAGTTTGAACAAAATAAATTGACTTCATTACCTCAAATTGGGATTATCAATGAAAATTTAAAACAGATAAGCTGTTACGACGATCAATGAGATGTAGCTTCGGATTCGCATTCGCAGGGGAACCTTTTATTTGTTATCGTTATCATTATTGAAAGATAGTTATATTACCATACGCCAACTTAGCCCCGCATCTGATGAAAGAAAAATACCAGCATTCAAGTTTGTACCATAGCTTCCTGCAAATTGGCACAGAGATAACTGAAGTTAGCTTGGTGGAAAAATATAGAATACGATAAATTCGTTACAACTGCTGACACCATTCCCTGGGAAGGACACGAAGAAGCAGTAGGGGAATGAAGACCAAGAGATGAGGACTGCTGTTACTGCTGCTTCTACAAATACTATTACCACCACCACCACCACCACCACCACCACCACCACCACCACCACGCCACCGCCACCGCCACCGCCGCCCCTGCCGCTGCTACTGCGGCTACTACTACTACTACTACTACTACTACTACTACTACTACTACTACTACTACTACTACTACCCAGTAGAGGCGATGGCGATTGCGCTGGCAACAGCAGCAGCTGAAGTAATTCTATGTTAGCCCTAGAGGAAACAATTAATTGCAACCTATTTACGAGACAGTTTCTTCCAGTTTGTATCAATTCTCAAATACGTAGAAACGTACATCTCAATATATTTAAAACAATGTTTAAATTTGCGCACCGTGGATTGATTAGCAAAATTTACATAAGCTGTAAACAATAAAAACTTATCGGAAACAGACTGCTTGACAAAGCCACTCTTAGGATTCCAACATTGCAATCTTAACACCCTTACCACAGATATATAATCGGCCGTTCACATGAGCATGGATCGAGTTACCTGTTGCCATGATGATGCCAGGAGATGAATTCCACGACTGCACTGGAGAGAATCGAGCGTGGCGAGAATAGTAATCGCCAAATTTCTGCGACAGTTGTAGTGAACAAGTTGGCTAGGAAAAATTCAGAGTCGTCCAGTAGTTATTGTTCTGACAAAATTGTCGTAGTATGTTGAGGAAACTCATGGACTTCAATCACGCCTTTGATCATGATACATATATTTTACTACTAGTTTGTTTTGCTATTTTGGTCAAACCCCCCTCCCCCTCCCCACCCCCAGTTCGTTCAATCTTCCCCAAACGCTCGGTCCAGGGGGTCTGACCTTTTTTTGTTCTTGCCGGTCCGATTAATGGATAAAATTTGAACAAATTTCTGTTTCATATAGGACTGGCCCTTCTTCGTTTCAACTTATAAAAGGTACTGTTTAAGATAAAACACTTCAGTTATAAAAACCAAAGCCTACCAGGCTGCAGTTCAAGGGATTTCCATAAGCGTCCACTTTAGGAGCTGCCACTGGCTTCCACAATCCACCTTTATTGAAGGTAATCTTGGTCAGAATATGTCGGTGTCCAACCGGACCAAGAGTGAGTTGACTTGCGATGTACACTCCATTTATTCCGCTTACTTTGTGAAGGTCTACAAATGCGTTATTTTTGTAGCGCCTGGGCAGAATAAAAGAAATGTCAATCTACTGCAGCAGGCAGTTCGCAACTTCTGAATAGGTCAATAATTAAGGAGACTTAATGGCTTTATCATGGTTTACTAGCGTAACTGTCATATTCTGTCCATTCGCTGATTTCAAATTCGTTTAACTTACGTAACAGTCTCCCATTCATCCCTGTTGTGTAGCTTACTTCACCCTCTCCCTCCCCCCGTCAATCTTCTCCAAGCTTTTAAAATCCCGAAAGAAAAGGGTAAAAAAACAAATTTGATGATAATGTTTAAGGGAATTCATAAAATAACCTCGGTAGATCTACTAGTCCGTGTTCTGTACAGTAATAGGAAGAGCTGAGCACTGATTCTACAGACAATTAGCTTCCGCTTTTGCTTATACAGACACTTGTCTGTTTATTTTATTATTTGCGTGGATTTCGGGCTTTGCACTTGGCCTTCTGGCCTTCTTGGCTCATGATATATACCATATACCCATGATAGTGATCGTTAACTAATCGGCGATTAAAATGGTAGTGACACAATTAACAACTTAAAGTTACCTCAGCCATGGAGAAGAGTCCATTTCAGAGAAATACAGCACCCTTTCCATGGACAAGCTGTATTTTGTTCCAGAAGAGTCTGAAATGTAGAGATGAGCTGTCCTTCGATCACGAGTGACCGCCAGAAAAACCCTGTTCTCTGATACGTCAGCAATGTAGAAATCCTACAATGTGCAATGCTCGGTCAAGTCATTTAGAGGCAAAGAAAGACAAGAGCAGCCGTTTATTTCTTATGTTGAAGCGATTGACATTTTAATTAGAACAGTGATGTACTCATTTTTTCCCCACAACTAGACAACTAAAAACAGAGGTAAGGTATTCTAAAACGTTGGGGTGGCAAAGTGAAGAAAATGAGGAAATGTTTAGGTAATGACTACACTTGTGTCCTGTTACATCTTCGATTTCCGATCCCGACGATTAACGCAATTCTGGCATGCGTAGTGCGTGAAGTAAGTGTTAAAACTAAGTTTCATCCTAAACAATAAACTATTCGTCGGTTTCAAATATTAGATTAAATCGAGGAATGAAATCAAGCATTCGGAACACTGATTCTTTTCTTTAGAATCCTTAGGAGAGGCAGGCGTGACCTTTGTTTGCTGTAACAACAAAATATAATGCATAAACAAATTTACAGACCTTTGTCTGAGAGGCTGTGGGTATTTCAGCTGTTTGAAATGCACCACGGTCTTGTGACACCAACAATGCAACAAAGCCAGGTACCCAGGACTACAAGAGGAAAAGAGGCATCAAACTACTTTACTTTAGCTCGCAGGTTGCTCTCCAATATATTAGAAAGTTCACTTGGCACTCCTCAGCATCAATTGTGCAGAGGACCGGAGTGGGACAAATGTGTATCTTTAATATCTGTCTTGGATGAGTCGATAAACCCACATTTGTCACTACTATTTTTTACCCTGGCCGTGATAGAAGTGCTTTTTAGAGGATGGGCTGTTTTCTTCTTCTTCTTCTTCTTCTTCTTCTTCTTCTTCTTCTTCTTCCTTTTATTTGAGCATATTTGTTATTGTTTTGTCCAAGCCCCCCTTCTGACACACCTGTTAACCCATTCTGGCAGAAAAAATGTTGAGGTCTAATATAACCATATCTTACTATGGCAAGTCAGCAAAAATTCCAAGCAGAACAAAGTGTCAGAGTACTTATTATTTTTACGTTGCTCTTTGTTTGAAAATAGAAATTTTTTTCAAGATATTTCATAATTCTCTCGTTGCAGCACAGCAGCCGTGTCTTGCAGCAGGTTTGGCAAAACTTCGAACTTTCGTATGTACGTAGCTCTTTTTTAAATGGTGCTTTGCTTACTTGTTGATTTGTTTTTTGTTTGTTTGTTTGGTTAGTTTGCTTTAAACGTTGTTCGTTCATTTCATGGAATAAACAGCGATTTTATCCTAGGCTGTGTCGACATGAAATTCAAAGCAAGGTCTACCATAAAAAAGTAATGGCTCAATGAATATTTTTCCGTTGGGGAAGCCCAATTTTTATCGGAGGGTTCTTTGATGATCGATTGGAATCTCACCTTTCGAGCGAGGGGGTTTACATGTATTTTAGAGTGGGATACTTACCAGATCTCACACGAGCCCAGTACAAAATTAAATGGGACCTTATTCAGTGTGGTGTGACGTTCATATCGTACGTACCGCAAATAAACAATCTTTCAAGATTGTTTATATAGACTCGCCTCTTGTTCGCAAAAAGTTAATTTCTGGATGTTAAAAGCAGTAACAGCAGCAAATTTACAGAAAAGAAATGTGACAAAGTACTCACTGATTTTGTTGCAAACATGTAGTTGTCGATGACTTCAAAGTCGTTTACCCCGCTAATAAGTGTAGAAACAACGTGGGAAAAGTAGTCGGTTTTCACCATATTAGAGCGGCCACCTAGAAAACGAAAGAAATGTCCAGCTGCAGAAATAGAAGTGTTGTTAAAATCGGCTCCAGGGCTTCAGGGATCAAGACAAAGGACATCAAGTCAATGTTAAAGCGCTCAGTCATGATATTTTGAGTTACATACATTGGCCACGTACACAATTACCCTTAAATTGAAGGAGACCTGAAAATAGTAGCCAAGAGAGTATGATCTGTGAAAAACACATAGGAGATAATAATAAACCATGAATAAGAGATGGAAAGGATGGAGAAGATTAGCACGGATTACAAACGACGAATTTGAAAATTTTGAGATAAACATTTCAAGATGGGCAAACCGTGACGTAGCTCCTTTAAGGGTAGAATAATTCCGTAGGTTCCGCGGCTCTGTGGCTACAGTTTCCCCGGATTAGTCTTAGCCATAAATAATCACTAGAGCGAATCCGAATTTTAACACAATTAGCACACAGAAGTATAGCGAGTGTACCTGAGACTTCCTCGACCTCGATATACAGTGTGTTGGCATTGTCCAGTGGTGGAGTACCCCTATAATGAGAAACCATACATTGATATGATTGACGCGTGGTCAGAACAACTTTATTAGTAATGGAAAAACTACCAAGTGGAGTTCAGTAATTAATAGTAATTACAGAGTGGAGTACAATCCTGTAAGTAAACGCGCGAGTAATTTCAAAATCGGATGAGCGCGTAGGGTGAGGCCTATTTTAAATTACCAGCGCGATTACTTTCTTAATGCATCCATTTCATTTTGTTATCACTGGTGATCCTTGCAATCTGGTTGGCTCTCAGTAGTGTAATTTATTCACGATCGCACTACTTCCTTCCTTTAAGTCGATTTTTTTCCTTGCCAATGAGAATAGAATACTAAACGAATAAATCAATCAGATTTCAAGACTTGTTTAAAGTAACCGATCAAATTGCAAGGAAGCCGGAGAGGTTTATTCACGAAGTGCACTATATTTTTGCTCGAAATCGTATCTTTCTCTATTTTGTACTCAAAATAAAATGTAAAAGTGTTTTGGGTTCCTCGAAATCCTTTCACACTTACCAGAAAAATGATCTAACCCTGTCATGTTTTAAGTGCCAGCGGATTCCAAAATTGCTGGAATAGTAAAGCTGCGACAGGAAAAAAAAGGAAACTTTTATTTAGTTCTTAAAGTTAAGTTCACCCACATATTTCTGGATATTTCTGGATTGTATTTCACACATCTATCTTCAAAAAGAAAATTATGTTAAATACCCCGCGCACACTTCCTTTGGTTACAATATTTCCCTCATACAACTGAATATATGAAAGATCATGTATTTGAACTGCGGAGAAAGATATGAAGACACGATTGATCATCGCAGTTATCTACACAACTGAAGCAGCTGTGCAATTAAAACCTGAAGAAAAAAAAATCAGGCCTGAAGGGGATTCGAACAAATGACCTCGCATGCGATACCGGTGCAGTCCTCTACCAACTAAGCTATCAAGCCAACGGGGAGCTGGTCACTTTGTGAGTTTGTAATATGATGGTGAAGAATACAAGTGAACATATAAAAGATCATATATTTGATGATCCGGTATCGCAGAGGTCATGGCTTCGAGTCCCGTTCAGGCCTGATTTATTTATTTATTTATTTATTTATTTATTTATTTATTTATTTATCTATTTATTTATTTACTTATTTCTCTTTTTTTTCAGGCTCTAATTTCACAACTGCTTAAGACGAAATTCGATAGCAAATCGAGCAATTTCAGGTTTTAGTAGACAAAAATATGGTACCAGAATAATTTTAAGTATTTTACAGTCATTTTTACTTTTTCTTAAAGCTAAATACATAAATAATTGCCTGAAATAACACCAAAAACAATTTCCCATGGGAACGAGAGAAAATACATTTCAAAGTTCAGAGAACTCGTGCAAACACAGGCAAAATTTCATCATCAGTTTCATTTCACCAGCACTTCATACGAAGCTCAACATCCGTTTTCGACGTTTGTTGTTGCTAGAAATGGTCTTTAAATCATAAATGATATTTAAAACAGTCGTACAGAAGTTTGCAATGCGATGTAAGTAATCCTGGTACTAGGTTTTTGTCCACTTGTTACTCGAAATTCTGGTGGATTCCGTCTTAAGGTGTGTGTATCGTAGAGGTCATGGGTTCGAATCCCGTCCAGGCCACACAACCGCTTAAGTTGTGTGTTTAACTGCGATGATGAATCATGTCTTCATAAATATTTCCCTCATTTCCCCATCATTTTAATTTTAGGATTTTAAACTTAGAATTTTAATTTTAAAGTATTGTGAAGCGCCATGGACAATTAGTGGAAAATGGCGCTATATAAATGTATATTTATTTATTTATTTATTCATTAGCATGAGCGATTCGGTTTCCGATTAATCAACCTACAAAGAATATAACTTCTGACTATTACAAGGGCGTAGTCCAATGTGACAGGAATTTGGCTGAAACTTCAATAGCTCTGACAACGAGGCTGATGTTAACTAAACTTTACCTTTTCTGTTGTCTCATCGTAAGCGAGAACAACTTCACTGTTACTTGGATGGAAGGAGATTTCATCTGGCGTAAATGTAACATATACATATGCAAACGATAAGCAGTCATCAGTTGTAAGGTATATGATTTTGCTGTGTTTGTCAACAAAAAGGTACTGAAAGTAAAATGAAAACAAAACGCAATTAAAACGCAATTAAAACATTAAAGTGACTATGCTAGTTTTAAGAAAATGATCGCTGTATCATATCGAGTAAGTCAACTTCCGTAACCTTGTCAGAGTGACATGTTCACTAACCCTCGTGTTATTTACTGGAGAAGCATAAAACATGTCAATCACTGCAAATCGCCGACCATGCATAAATGAGTTGGTGCGATTCTCAAAGGTATGACCATAATCTCTTGAAATCCACACGTGGCTGTTACTGTTTAAGCCTGGATTTCTGTCTCGTGTCAACACCACAATAGTGTCCCTGCCGTCTGCTGCCCAGTGTACATAGGCCATTTGGTGACTCTCATTCAGCTGAAACTGCAAAAGAGAATTAGTCTTACGTGTTTTAAAATAAAATTAAGATTATTTTTTTGGAATTCTTTAGTCGGGATTACATGTATAATGATGACAAATATCGCAATGTGTGTTTATTGAGCTGATACTTGTACCAGACTGAAAACTGGGCCACATACCAGGGAACTTGCAATAAATGCACCTTAAGGACCTTAAAAGTCCAAACGTGAGAGCTCTGATTCTATGCGGCGTCTCATTACCCGAGGAGGTGGGCCAAGCAAGCTTGCATTTTACCCTATACTACAGCGACCTGTCTCTGAGCTGGTGGGGATTTGGCAAGGACTTTGTGGACTCGGGTTTTCACTACTTCAACGCCAGTTTCCTTCCTGAAATTATCCACTGGTTTATCTCTAACTACAACCACCTACAGACCTAGCAGACTGTAACAAAGAAATGTAAAACAGGAGTGAAATTCTGGCCGGATGTGTAGTTCATGTTTCTTTATGGAGGACTTCATTGGAGGTTTTCCAGGTAAGCTAGTCATTCATCCATCTATTCATTCATTCATTCATTCATTCATTCATTCATTCATTCATTCATTTATTCTGTTTATTTTGCCTTTTTACTTAATGTACAGTATTTATAAATATTTTAATGTGAGACGAGGTGACTTCTAGAAACCATCAGGCTTCTAGTTGAGGCCACCTCATACGTAACAATACGGTTACATAAATAGTGCAACAGTGTGCGGCTTTGCCAGTTCAGCAATTATTTTACTGAAAACTCTTGCAGTTTTTTTCTTAAAATTGGGAAAAATTCATAAACTTCCTGAAGCTTTCAAGTGAATATATAATATATAAAATATTATATATTTGAACTGCGGAAAAAGGTATGAAGACATGATTGATCATTACATACACAACGCGGCAGCGAAATGAAAGCCTGAAAACAATTGCTTAGTTCTGTATGTAACTGCGGTGATCAGTTTTGTCAAGTTCATTCCTGTAGCTCTAAAGATGTCGAACGGTCATAGTTAGAGATTAACTAGATCAACCCACATTTTATAATTCAGTGAACTGGATCTGAGCAACAGAATATTGTAGTGTTGATGATAAAAGCCGGAGTAAACAAGTAGGCCTAAAATCTTGCGTCATTTGACTTGCACACTTGAAAAAAAAAAATGTCTTCAAATTAGTTTCCTGTTTTTGTCTTCTTTCACCTATATTTTCCGTTTGGAAGACTCTTGTAACCAGTTCTGTTTTTACGAGACAAATTTGCATACAAGGCTTGAATGGCTATCCTTCGATGTGTGGTTTAATACCGACAAGCCAATATTCAGTTTTAATTATCAAATTTAAATTTTAAGTTTGGTTTCACATTTAGACATTCATAGATAAGCAGGTGTCCTTTTTCCTTAAAAATGTGACTTTTTTTAAAAAAAATTATACTAATTCAACAAGAACTTCTTTTGAATTTCCTTGGGCAGCTAAGGTTGTTTATTTCATCACTGCGCATTGGATCACTTGTCCTTGTCGCTTGATGAAACATTCAAATAGTTTTGGAATTTCTCGACCTCAGGTTCTCCATGCTGAACTCTTCCGTGTTTCAGCCAGGGCAAAAAAAAGAAGAAAAAAAAAAAAACGATGAATAAAAGTATAACAAGAGCGACAACAACAGCTTCCGTGCCATGTACAAGCCTTGTCCCCTGTGAATTCAATAATATCCGTTACATTCAATATGGCCCTCGTGATGTATCATTCTATGTTCACCGCCATGAGATTCAGAGTCGGCTACACAATTACTGAAAACTTTTCAAAGTACGAACAAGAGCACAATGTCTTACCACAGAAGCTTCTGGCTTCATGTCGTGGTTTAGGGATCGTCGAGCTCGCTGAAACACTTCGTGGGCGTTTTGGTGGCCGCTAGACCGTGACGGAAATCCATGCTCAATCTTGAACAACTTTGTAGGAGAGCCTGGCAGTGGCCTGTCCCTCTGCACAAACAAATGCCTCTTCCTTGACTCTTTAGCGACTTCACCCTCACTTCTCCCACTCGCTGGGAACAGTAACATGGTTAGATAAACAACAGCCCTTCCTACACCTACACTTCCCTTCATTGTGTTTCGAAAGGTACGCGAGTCAAATGAGTCATCAATTTGCCTGTCTCCTGGTACGCCTGTTCCGCTTAGCCTCGTACGGCAGACGAGCTAGTCATGCAATCGTTTCCCCCATGCGTGACTGCCCATAAAAGTGATTCTCGCCAACCTCCCGTCCCCAGGCCTCGCTCTTTGGTTGGCCTACGGTACCTTCGGTGGACGACGAGGCAACTAGGCAGCGTTCACCGGCTTAGGCTTCGAAGTTTATAGGATGCTTATCGGTGGAGAAACAGATATATATTCCATCCAGTTTCGGCACCATCGAAGTCGGGCATTAAACTAGTGACGTCGTGGCACTCCTGAGTGATATATTTATTTTCTCTCTATCCAGGTGGAACACATACAGTGTTCAGACCCAGCCTAGGTTTGGTATTGCCACATAGGAGCTATAGTAGTCAGTAAGATGTAATGAGCGTGGTTTACAAGCAGTTCAGCATGGAATAGGATATATAAATAGGAGGTTCTTGGCTTAAAATATTAAAAAAATAAATCAGTTACTGGAAAAATGATCCGTGATCACAGTGACGATGTTGTTCAAAGAGCCCGCTTACATACAAATGGAAATACAAATCTTTTCAGCAACGTCAATGGAAGAAAGTTTCTCGAAACGCGACTCTAGCGTATGGAAAGGGTTTCATGATACCTATTGCATGTAGAATAGAATTGCAAAATACAGCGGAGCATAATCTTGAATAGAGTACGGCTTTCAGAGTTCAGTCAAAACAGTCCCCTCAACTTTCACTTCCTCTCGGTTGTTCAGTTAAGACATTATATCATCACTGAATTTAGTTTATTTCAATAAATGTCTATTATTTAAGAGCTACATAAATGAAAAAAATGTAATATTTAATGTTCAGCGAAGATTACGCCTAGCTTTCGAAAAAAAATTCTTCTTGGTGGTCAGTTTCCCCGGAAGGGGGGGGGGGGGTACTCCCTTATATGGGCTATATAGGTATGTGCGGCCCCAAAGGGTATGGTTTTTCAGCCGTTTTGGTCATAAATAGGGTATCGATTTTAGCGAATTTTGGCCATTTTGGTCATAAATAGGGTATGGCTTTTGCCCTCTAACCTTGATATGAGCATATTTTTAAGAAGAAGCCACTTTTTCGTCATTATCGAAAAGAAAATCAACAAAAGCCCTTCATAAATTACGTTTACGGTAATTTAACATTGGTCTGGGTTTCGATTTAAGGGTCATAAATAGGGTTTTGAACTTTTGATCAGGTCATAAATGGGGTAGGGAATATCGCAGATTTTGGTCATAAATAGGGTAAGGGTTTTGGGAAGCGGGCCGCAAACCCCCACCCAATTTTTCTGGGAGTACCCACCCCCGGGTCGGTTTCAAACTGACATCGTCTGATTGATGCGGCTGACTAATCACGAACACGTAGGTGATAAGTTTGAGGATATTGTAACAAAGGCTTGACTGATTTCTGCCTGCCGACCACACGAGAAACAAATTTCAAATATTGTAGGCCTCTTGACCAAGACTTTAATGAATGCGTTGTCATACGAATAAGCCACTTGACGTTTTCTTCCGTGTTTAGAATGATGGCCTTTTCGAGCAGAAAGACCGCGGCGGCGGCGAACTATAATTGAAAGAAAGGAATACGTTACAACAAAAGCAAGACGGATCGAACCTAGTTGTACCATTTTACCAAAATTTGGGACATTTTTATAAAGCTGATTAGTATTTTATACTGCGCAAGTTCGTAAAGGTGTTTCAAGATGGCAGCTAGAGTGAAAAGTATATTGATAGATAACGCTTTGCGTACCCCAAGTTTGAGTATTGACGTCTTCGCTTAATAGTGTGCGCAAGCCATGCAGCTGGTGTGTTTTATTGCAAAAAGTCCTTCACGCGCGCTAAGTGACATTTGTCAAAAGTGACAAGCAGCTGAGTTTCTCATTGACCTTTACCCTTGATCAATATATTGTCAAGTACACAAATGTTGATAACGAATAAACAGATCATCCGTTAACTCTAGTTCAACCCAAACCTCGCATAGAACGAACAACCTCGTGGTCTCGGGTCCCCACGCCAAGGCCCCTTCGGAACCGAGTTGACTGGACTTCATTTGCCTTCAAACAACTCGGGCAAGAGGATTGTCCGCTTGATAATCAATTGGAGGCACCACCTTTGCTGCTCACAGTTTGTGCAATCCCTCTTAAATATAGAAAAACCATCTGTAAACAGTCTAAGACGCCTCATGTTTTTAATCCAACTGAACACGTAGTTTTTGTCAGTATACACGCATACTGTTTACCGTTATGAAAAGAGGAAAATTGGACACATATTGTCCTTCCCACAGCGAGTCTTCGAAACAGCTCTTCTCCGACTATAAATGAATTTATAAACGTTACATTATTTAGAGAGAAAGCCACTTCAGCTCTAGCTGGTTTTCATGTTGGTGCTCTGTCCTGGTTTAATATGACACATCAAGAGACCATGAACGTCGTCTCTTGAACACATATGACACAGAGTCGGACTCAAAACCCAGGCCACATTGGTGGCAGACGAGCGCTGTCATCACTGCAGCAATCCCGCTCCCCTTCTAATGTCATAGGACGATATATAATCGCCGATATTTGACGGTGTTTAGATCATTTTAAGAGGAAGAAACTTTCAAGGGAAAGGTCATAGAATTCGTATCTTTATTTCTTCTCATGTTTGTTGTACATTGAGAAATTCACGGCCCCGAATGTCGGAAAGAACATTCTTTTGAGTGTCAGGTTCTTTGATCTTTCTATATCTACTAATAAGAGTCTCCCAGCTGTTTTCGACTTGCCCGATCGCCTGTCACTGGCTTAGGAGATATTTTGTTCCTTTACTGAAAAGATTAGTCAAAAACTAATACAGGAAATTGTTTGAATGCGACTGCAATTAATAACGATTTACACTAAGAGTGTTAACTGAAAATTCTCTCGAAGGCGCATCAGTCTTTATAGGCGAGAATAATTTGAAAGAATTTTCAAATATCGCTCGTAGAGTAAATCCTCAATTGATCGTCAAGCTTTCATACTATTACTCATTTATTGCACGACTGGAAAAATTGTGAACACTGGCGAATAAATTCACAATGCAGTGCAAATTACAAATTAACAATAGATTTGCCTGCGCTCAACTAATCAGAATGAGGTACGTGTAATTTTCTCATCAGTATAACAAAAGCCATAATAATCCTTACCGTGTCCATTATCATTTTCTAGAGGCACGCATACACTAGTTAATAGCGGAGCTCCGGCGGAGCCCCATACCCATATAGGGGAGAAAAGGAAACCCATGAATTGATTTTCTCATGGTTATCATGGCTAGCGGTATTGCTCGTGGGCGCGTACGCACGACGGCGACGACGACGGAGTCGCGCAAGATGGCGGCCATACTCCAGCTAATAGGTTGACAGAGACATGCACCCTCAGTTGGTAGCGGGTGAATGCCATTTTTCTTGGCGGGATTTTTAAAGAAAAACGATAGCGGAGGTTGATTTAATATTTTTAAGACAGGGTTGCGCTGAAGCAAAAGACAGAAAGCAAGAATTAACAGGCAAAGAAGTAGCGAAGAATATCGCGAAAAAGACTGAGCGGGCCAGCGCTGGGGAAGGAGGCGAAACAGTACTGAACAATGCCGTGAATTATAGCTAGTCAAGGGCTAGAGAAAGGAGGTGAAATAATACCGAACAATGCCGTGAACCAAAGCTAACGAGGGCTATAGAAAGGAGGCGAAAGTACCCGACAAATTGATTCAGAAGACTGCCGAACTTTGCGCGAACGTGATGCTGTGGAGCCGTGCAAGAAAATTCAAAAGTCACCTGATTTGGTCAGGTGATGAACATTAGAGAAATCAAACGTACCCGAGTGTTTTAGAGAAATTGCAAAACAGTAAACGTAGCGGAAAGAAGTGGTTGATTCGTTGATCTATCGAAAATATAACTTCAGTTTAGTCTTCACAACTTTTGCTGCAAGTTTCTGCCTGGAAGATTTACACTGGCCGAACTGAATTGCCAACTTGCGGTAAGTGACTTTTGTTGTTGCGTTTGCTATGAAAATTAACAAGTTGCCTCGGCGATGGAAGCTTATTTTCAATTGGAACCCATTAAAAGTCTTCCTTATTTGAAGCCATGCTGTAAGAGATTTTAAAAATTGCATCGTTTTAATTTCGCTCGTCTCTAAACAATAACACGTGGGTCGCTTTGGAGGTTGCTGTAAGTTGTAAACAAATTATGTTTTCTATCGATTTTCGTCGTCAATTTAAGCTTATAACCTCACATCTAAAAATAAGCTTAACCAAAATCGTACTTGTAAACACGGCCGGGCGAGTTTTGAAGTTTTCTCTGATTTAGTTAGCACTGCCGCTTCGTAGACTGCTAAAATTTGTTCTTCTGTTGTTGAAAACTGAACCAAGAAAGGTCTACAAACCATTTTAAGCCGAAGCGAACAGGATTTGCTAAATTTACTTTTGTTCCTATGTGAATATTTGCATATTGTGATTACAAAGTATGGAGATTTCCTCGTTTTGTTAGTTCAATTTATTCGGTTTGGCGAAATGCTTTTGTGAATTCCGAGGTTAAATTGGTTGAAGACTGGTAAAGCTACTGCCAATGAAATGACTGCATAGCTAAATTAAGCCGTCGGCAAAAATACAGACTCTCAGTAATATTCAAATTTAAGCGTGAATAATTTTTCAACTTTAACACCGCAAGCTTAAACGAATTTTCTTTACCCTCTCTTTTATTCGGTCACCGTTCATTGAAAAGGGATTTGCTGTTGATACTCGAGCTCAGATGTAGTGATATGCATCTTGTGTTTATAATGTAGATTTCCTCGTTTTATTTTGTTGTCTGTCCAATTAGTTCGGTTTGGTGAAATGCTTATATAGTCCAAAATGTCGAGTAGACGATTATGCATGGCAATCCTGTCTGCAAATGAAGCTCTGCTTTGATTTTGATTGGCTATTTCATGTTATTTGTGCCATTGCTTTTGGTTGGGGGTACATGGACCGTATTTTGTTAATAGGAGGTTATTCCCCAATGCGGTATTTACACTTAATATGGAAATGTTCCAAAAAAGTGAGATAGTACTAATTGACTCGGTAAATTGAACAGTGTAATAGAAGTTCTTGCCCTGATCATTTCTCAGTAATAAGAAGAACTTTTACATACATATATACACAATTTAGTTGGAGAGAGTGCTCTCCTATCTCCACTCTCTCTCTCTCTCTTTACTCTCTTCTTCACACTAATTTTTTATTTACTAACTTATTAAATGAATGTCACTGACTGTTTTCTTTGTTGTGCATGCATACTTTTTTGCTGGTCGAAGAAAGTTTCAGTTTCTTCCTGGCTGTACAGTTTCCTTTCTCCTGTCCTGTACCAATTTGTTTGTGATATAACTTCGTGAATTCTCTATTCTCCTTAAATTTTATCTCATCAGGTTGATAGAATGCACTCTCAGAGTGTTCCATCATTGTCTTCAGTCGCTACAATTTTCCGGAAAAAAGCAATAGTTTTCTTAATTTCCTTTTACTTTGTGTTAGGACTTTTTAGCCTGCCTGTAATTGGCCCATGGGCATTACGGGAGAATAATTTTCAAGTAAAGAATTACATTCGTTTTAGTGTTGAGTATTTTAAATTGTTATGAATTAGGCATTTCTTTTTATTTTTTATATTTTTTATTTTAGTCCCACGCAATGTTTTATGGTTTTACCGAGGTATACCATGTAAATGTAAATAATGCACTGGAATTGGCGAATCAGAGTGTGCATTATATCGGCTTTAAACACAAACCACATATTATAAATGACTCATGTAAATGATATTTTTATTACAGAGAACTGGACAGGGCAAGAACTTCTCCTTCTTTTGTGAATTTATATATTAATTCCTCTCAGTGCTGTCAAAATGTCTCAGGAACCTTCATTTCTGATAATCTATTATTTTCCACCATACCTACAGCACAGAAGCTCACCAAATCCTAATTGATAACTAACATGTGTGTATCTCTAGCCTTTGCTGTGTGCTACATGTATATTCTGTTATCCTGCCTTAACTGCTAGGAAAAATTTTGGCAGAGCTGTTTCAACAGTTTCACTTAAATTGAATTCCAGTAACAGCGCTACATGTAGCAGTGTTATTGAGTGTGAACTTTATGCAGGATTTTAAATTTTTATTTTTTTATGATTACAGACGACAACAAAATATACATGTGTATACATAACCTGATGTTGGTGTTGGTTACAAACTGTAGTTCATAATAGTCATCCTATTACAGGTAAGGGGGAAAAGTTCAGAGAGTTTAGAACATTTCTTCCCCCAGCACACCTTCTGTCTATAGGTGCAATAATTGAGAGGTTATATATATGTACGAAGAGTAATGTAAAGTTACTGTATAAACTTAGCATTAAAATCTGACATTTGAATGCCTCCTTTCCTAAAATTAGTCATGATTTAATTGTTATCACTCGCTGTGAATTCATAGAGATTCCAGAGGCAATTATAACCTAATGTGGAAGTCCTGTCTTTAAGTGAGGGAAAATGACACAAAAGAGTTACAATGAAAGTAAAGAGAATTGTGAATGTTGATATGGTGTACATTATACATCTTGTAAAGGCATTTGGTGAGTGCCAAAGGCATAACATTTCATGTATTGCTTTTTCAGGACAAATTATATAACAGTGATGTTTTAAAAGGTGTGATCAGAAAAATAATGAGTACATTGTCCAGGCAGCATCAGTTTATGGACAGCATATGCAGACGGTAAGAGGAACTGTAAGCACTACCATGTAAGTTAGTTTTATGCTTATGACTTCTTGTTCTTGAATTTTGTGTCATTTCATCATAAGAATAGGTAACGAAAGATGCAATAGTTGTTGCAATATATTTTTGAAGGAAAACTTATAGGTCTGCCTATGCTGGATAACAGCCATGTGTAAACTGAATGTGAAGCAAACAATATGTTAAATATGGGGCAACCCTAAAACCCAGAAACCGGAATCCGGAATCTGGAACCAAAAACCGGAATCCAGAAACTGGAAACCGGAATCTGCAAATCAAAGAAAATAAGTTCTTCAAGTACGCGAAAATTGTTTTGCTTAGCTTTTCGACTGTAAAAAGTAAGCTGCCAAGTAAAAAGGACCTCAAACTTAACCTTTTTTGAAACAAAAATTCCCCATCTGTTGAAATTGTGCAACCGTTATTTTTAGTGAGGGCTATGATTATGAGAATCTCAGTAAAGTGCATCTTAATTTTATTCCAAGCACCTCGAGAGTGTCTAAAATAAGCTTGCTGGTAATTGCCATTTTGTTTAATAAGTGATCTTCAATTTACCGGAAGTATAAATTTATCCTTTATGTCTAGTACATACTGAACAAGATAGAAAATGTCATAGAGAACAGGATATCCATCAGTGGCAGCCCCCTGTACATTGACGGTCATGCCCCCCAATTTCGAAGTCCAAGGGCTAACCCGTCTGGTCTAAATATGAAATTTGATTTTTCCAACAGATACGAGACCAATTCCAGATTAACACAATTTCCACACATACTGTGACAAATCAGCATTTCATATTCTTGGCGGCCATCATATTAAAACAATTCGTAGAAATGTTGCACACTTACTTCCGTCTGCTTCTCACTTGCTGACAGATCAGACCACATGCTGTTCAAAGATGCTAAAAGACTGCCAGAAACTCACTGCAATAGCCTATAATAGCTTGTTGTTAATGTGCTGCTCACCAGTCTTCTCAGAGCAATTTGATCTAGACAAGAACCGGGCTCTCACCAGGGCCAGCTTGAACAAAAGATGGGTAACTTAGCCTATGAGCAGGCTCTCGTGTTTGGGCTGGGGGTGTGATTGGTAAAGCCGCATGAAGGCTCTTGGTGACATGCCAATGCAGAAAAACACTAGTCACACCTATTTAGCCTGCTCAGACAATAGAGACAGATACTAGAGCCTGCTCGCAGGCTATGAGTAACTCTATCCACCCAAAAAAATCAGTAACCCTGACTGGATAGTGATGTACCGAATGAATAGCTTTATGCAGCTTTTGAACAACGGGGCCAGATATATAGCTAAGGGTTGTTCAGAACTAGTCAATAATTTTTTAGCAATTACAGTCTGTGGCTGAAGTAAAGCCAAGAAAATAAATAACAACAAAATGATTTTTGCTCATATTTATTTATTAGACATTGCTGAAGTGAATTATTTCTATCATCATTCATAATATCTGGATTCCAGATTCTGGTTTTTGGTTCCGGATTCTGGATTCCAGATTCTGGATTCCGGATTTCGGTTTCCAAATTCAGTGTTTTAGGGTTGCCCCAGATGATGTATGTGCATATGTTAATCTTGAATAATCTGAAATTTCAGAGAGTTTAAAAATATCATATCATATCTGTGATGGTTCTGAGGTGGAGGGCTGTTACATGTACATGCAAATGTCTCATGCACGATTTTTCACTCATTATGATTCAGGTGCAAATAGTTTCTGTATCTGTTGATGTGCAACAATCTACACCAATATTTCAACCTAATAATGTACAGTGTATATTAATTAACCAAATTATGCTGTTTGTTTTTAGTTGGCCAGTGCTACTACATAGTAATGTGATGTTGAAGTGCACAAATTTACAAACATGCCCAGTGTCAACTTGTCAAATACATGTATATGAACTGGCCAGACAGTGTAGATTACAAAATTCTCTGAAAGGTAAGATGTTTCTTAAACATTATTTTGTAATTAATGATTTCTCAGACATTGTTTTCTTCAAGAAAAGATTCATACCCCACATGGAGGTGTTTTCTCTATTAGAGCTCTTGATTCCTGATACTTTAATTTGGAATTTCTAAAGACTGGCCGTGAATGGGTGTTGGGTGTGAATATCTTCTGGAACTGCACATTCATTCATTGAGTAGGCAAGAACATCAGTATGTATCCTGACAAACTCTAATTTTCTTCTGGAAGCTGAACTCATATACAGTTGTACAGTTATATGTACAACCAAACAGCCTGGATGACCCTGTGATTGGAACTGTGCACATTGTTGTAACCCTCAATGTTCCAGTTGCTTGTTTGAAGCAAATTGCATTTGCTCTCGAAAGCAAGTGGCGAAGTTCATAACAGTTATGTAAGTTTGCTTTGTATCTCAGGGCAGAGCCTGCCACAGTGAAAGTTGGAGTACCAACCCCTAGCATTTGATTCACTACTAACACTCAGTAAACAGCTAACAATGAAGTACACTGTATATCAAAGAAGGAATTACATGCCTGTTCCTGTCAGTCAATATATAAACAGGTTACAGATGGGGAGCCTGTATTAAAACATCAAAGATTTTCAAAGCAACCATGGCCTGGTGAGATATTTCTGAGGTAATATAAATTTAAGGTCCTTATGATTGCTTATAGGCATTGATTTTTATTGTAAACAATATCTTACTGAGTGTATTTTTCTTGTGTGCTAATTGTTGGAGAACACAGAGGTCACTGTTATGACAGAGATATTAATTTGTGAAAAGTTCTATAAACAAATGCATCTGGGAACAAATTAATTTATCATGGATGCAGCTTCTGAGAGATCCCCAATATTAATGGAACATACACTGTTCATACAGTACATGTAAAAGAGTTTAGTAATTCATTACTTATGATTGTAATGCTTTGTTTGGTTTCTCTGTATTTACAGACAATTTGATGGGATTATAAATTCTGCACCAAGTTCATTGAATAAACTGACTTGGAGGTTCAGTTCTGCAACCCATCCTGTTTGTAGTAATATCATAGCTGCAACATTGTGACAGATACACTGCATTACATTATTAAGAAACACATATTAACTAATTATTTTTAAGTGCCTGTTAATTTAATCAGTTTTTCTTAGAGATAATTTACTCATGGTTTATTTAAATAATTGGCTTTTTGGCTTTAAAATGATATTTATTGAGCTTTTAAATCAATTTTGTGATAATCTGCATTGGACACGGCATAAATTGATATTTTGCCAACACGAAATGGAGAACTGGGTCTTAAGCAAAGTTGCAGGATTAACATTTTTGTAGAAAGAAAGGGTTGAGAAATTTGTGACATTCTACAGACAGCCTTGCCATTCGCAATGTCCGATAAGGTTAATTTGTTCCATTCTGTTGTAGAAATAGTGTTCTCTAATTTATAAATTATTTCAATCTGTTGTTTAAACGATTGCCTTATAACCCCATGTCTGGCTTTGGTGCATGTAGGATATTGATGTATTTTTTATCCATTTTGCTGTAAATTATCTTAATTGATGTGTCAATCAAAACATATCTTGGATATGCTGGGCTCTTCTGACAAATGTACCTATGCCTCATAACCTTTGAGTGCATTTGGTTGTGTAGTGCAGACAAAATACATGTACATAATATAACTTCCTCTTAGCTCACTGATAATTCTTGGTATAATTTAATCATAGCAAAATTAATCAATGGAACCCAATCGCAGCTCTTGTAGTCCACAATGCCAGTCGAGAAAAAGAACAAATCACATTGAAATTGAATAATAAAATTATTATTAGAAGCCTATGCAAGTATTCATGATCAGCAAAACAAAAATATCGTAATTACCATTCATGCGAGGGTGATTTTGCTTATTGCAAACCCTTCCAGCAGGAGGAGACTCCATACAATAGTGAAGATGGCTAAATGTATCTTTGGGGACAAGTTAGAAAACAAAACTTTCCAACTTTTCATATATGTATACTGTTTTGGTATTTTTGTGAGATTTCATTTGGTAGAGATTCAGGGACTGAGTATATTGTAACCACTGCATTTCAATCAGTCCCCACAACAAAAAAATGTGTAAACTTCTTTTGTGTGGGAGTCCCCATGTTAACTAAGGAAGAATATAATGATTAATGACAATGCCTTGTCTTTCTGAATAAGGTAGGAAAGAACAAGAAATGCCACCAAAAAGCACAGAAGACAGTTCTGTTATGTGATCAAGATTTTTGGTAGCTTCCCAGAAATCCTTGAAATCGTGGCTCTCTATTTCATAATCACACCATCTTACACCTCGATCTGCTGAAGTAATACTAGTTCCGGCTGAAACTATTAAATCATTCGCAATTTACCTCATACATGTTGGATTATTTTCATTAGTAACAACATTCCGAAAAATAACTGAGGAGCTCCGCTTTTAGGCTGGCCTAAATCTATATATTACAGTGTCCCCAATAAGCCCACATGGGCTAAATACATTGACACTTAAATAAAGTTCTTACTTACTTACTTTTTACTGCTTGGTTGGTCGAAATTTGCTTGTAACTGCATTTTGAATTTAATTCATTGACTCAATTCACTGGTATATTTTTTGTTCTTGCTGTTTGCTGTTTTATTCAACTGTGACAGAGTCACTCGTGTTCTGCGCGTGATCAAATCTTCCACCTTGCCGCTATCAGGAGTAGAGCATTAGTCTCCCTTTGGAGCGTAACTGAAATATGCTCGTTTGTTTGTCTTACCTTCAATGCGTGGCTTTAAATTAGCCTCCTTAAATATTGCAAGCTTGCCGAAACACATTGACGAGCTGAGAGTTTTGCTCGTCGATAACCCTCTTGATATATTCTCTATTCATGAGACGAGGCTCGATGATTCTGTCAGCGACGACGAGGTTTACATTCCCGGTTATGATATCATTCGTCGCGATCGTGAACATAACGGTAGATTTGGTGGGGGAGTTTGCATCTATGTTCGATCTAATATAAATTTCTCTTTACGCCCTGATCTAAGCGATATACACCTCGAAAACATATGCATCGAGATTCGTAAACCTCGATCTAAACCCTATCTTATTGCTACCTGGTATAGGCCCCCTAATTCATCAACTGAGATATCTCATTTTGAATCCTTTGTTGGCAAGCTTGATGCGAACAACGTTGAATTCTATTTAATGGGTGACCTTAACTGTAATTTGGTTTCTCCGCAACTTGATATAAACACAGTGTTGTTAACCAATATTGCTGATATCTATAATCTTCACCAACTAATAGATAGTCCAACTCGCATTACTAACACATCTTCTACTCTGATTGGTGTAATTTTTACCCTATTTATGACTAAAACGGCTGAAAAACCCTACCCTTTGGGACCGCACATAACTATATAGCCCACGTAAGGGAGTACCCCCCCCCCCGGGGGGTTGTACAAAGCTATCACATGCTACCTGGCGATATGTTAATTATATACTGCATGGTAAACACTTCGACAAGATAAATGACAACGAACTCGCTTAGTAATTTGAGCTTGCTTCTAAGTTGTTACAAGGATTTCATCATCAGTTAGACTTTCCAGGTGGAAGGGCATTTCGTCTTCTGCAGAAATGGAATAAGAATGAATTACATTAGAAGTCAAAAAGTTACACATCAATACCTCCCAATAAAACAAAATGGTGGACTTTCGCTTATGCTTATGCTTACAGCAGCACCTTGTTATATGTATAAAAGTCCGAAGGCCGGGCGTTAGCTAGTAATAGGCAAATCGAGGCACTTGCCTTAGTCATTTCTTTTTCCTGGTTACGACCCGGATAAGCATGAGTACAAGCACAACAAGAACAACAATTTTTGTTCTGCTTTTGCTTGTTCTCAAGCTTGTGAGCGGGTCCTCCCCACCGTGTGCTTTTGCTTATGCTTGTGTTGTGGACGTCCTCACTACCTTTGTGCTTATGCTTGTGCTTGTGCTTGTGCTTATGCCGTAACATTACCAGGCTTAAAGAAACAGCCAGCATGGTCTTCTTAAAATTTGATGGCTAAATTTTTCTTTTTCCTCTGCTAGCGATTTTGTCACAATTGCATTATGAAATACCTTGACATTGATTATTCTTGATATTGCCAAAAACAAACCCATCGTATTGTTTCTAATCTTCGAAATACCTTGACTACAACCCCTGAGTCTTTTCTGAACACCAGAATCCCATGCCAATAAGTTTTTTAATTAGCTGATACCTTCAGCGGCGTCCTTTGTGACCGTATCTTGAAGATACATGTAGTACCCCACAGTCTGACGACACTTTCTCCGCCGGTAGCTTTTATGAAAGAAGACTACGGCGATTATGATCAGGATAACACCAAGAATGGCAGTTGGAATTGTCCAATAGGGAAAATGTTTCCTCTCATTGTTTTTAAGCGGCAGTGAGGAAAACAAGTTGGTTGATGACGGCTTGGTCGGCGAGGAGCTTGGCGACGACGTGGTGGTCGATGACTGTTTCGTTGCTGACGGTTTGGCTGACGACGACTTGGTTAGTAACGGCTTAGGTGGAGTGGAAGGTGGAGTGGAAGGTGACGGGAATGCTGTGTAGATTAAAAATTTCAAACTGTCGGCTACTATAACGTATACAGCACACTACGGAAACGAGGTTTTGTAAAACGTCCCTGGTAGTATTTGGGGTTACCCTTCTACATGAAAAAGCTGTCCCCACATTCTGAGTGTTTAAAACATGAGTTTAAAAAGAGTTGAGCCGTTTTAAGGTTCTTAATTAGAGGACAATTTCCTTCAAAACGAGTCACCAGGTTCACATTTACAGTTGCGGAACTAGGGGAAGGGCCCGGGGGGAGGGGGGTCCGGTTAATCTTAAAGGTAGGCATGTACACTAGGTAAAATCGCTAATGTTAAAAATGATGATGAAAATTGATGTTGTTATTTTTGCCCCATCTCACCGAGGCTAAAAATAAGGAATTCATCAGTATCATCTTACTTTTTACTAATTCAATTTGCTGCGTACGTTGGTACAAAATTGTGCTTTTGTTTTATGTCGAAACATTAGGCTTAAGATTCATGTACTTCTTTTTCTATAGGTCCTTAATAAAACATGTGTGATTAAATTTCAGAGTATCGATTTACTAATCATGTATTTGGTTTGGTATCGCTTTTTAATTTTCGTATCTAGTTCGCGAATCTGAGTTACTTAATCGTTAACGCACCGATTGAGGCCTAATTTAAAATAACCGTTATGCTGCTTGTCATAGCGTTATCCTACTATACTATGGTCTATCAGGTTGGCAATTCACCTCAGTTCTAAAGTAAAAATACAGCAAAGCTAGAATCTTAGATAACTTCCCCTGGAGTACGCGATGCAAGTCCATTACGGTTCCAGGTTCCCTCCCCCAACTCCCGACCCGTGCCTTGGCAGCTCTCACCAGTAACCATTTATATTCTTGGGTGAAGGGAAGAAATGCCAGAGTTAGGTTTCTTACCCAGCAAGAGCACAAGACAGTGGTTACGAGGTTGGTACTGTTACAGCTTTCAGGGGAAAACAAAATAATAATAATAATAATAATAATAGTAATAAATGAACCGAAGCTAGACTCACCACCACTACGGGGGTAATATCCAGACGTGATGGCTACGCTACCGTAACCACATAACGCCTTGACGCGACCGAGGAAAACGTAGCTCCGTCCCATTTCCAGGCCTGTGCACTTGATTAACAAGCGAGTTGCACTTGTTACGCTGCTTTTAACCTTGGTATTATCTTTCAATACCACAATTTCATAACCCTAGATGGTACACAGAAAAAGGCATGAATTGAAAGCATGGATTTCGGGCTACGTAAGGGGATTTCTTTGAGGTTTTCTACTCCGATTGTCACGAAATGATGAGCACAACTTGTTTTAAAGCGATCTGTTTACAGACCACGTTTATAGAAATCTGTCATATACGAACAACGGCTCTCGGATTGACTCTTGAGTGCTGCGAGGTCTCTCCCAGGCCTCGCTCGTCGCCCGCCTGCTTTTTCGATCATTCCCACTGACTGAAGCCTGGAACAGGCTATTCTCACATGCGTTCATTCAGGTTCGATATGACTTCTCAATATGCACAAAGGGAATAAACCGCTGTGATTAATACTGGCCCATCATCCGACTTCACCCAGAGATCCCGATTCATGGTGCTGAACAAAAGGATTGTCGCCGGATCTCTTTGAATAAGGATGGAAGGACAGGAGATACGCCTGTTAATTATTTGACTATCATTTGACTACCTCATGGTAGTCAAATGATAGTCCGAGCCGTTTGATTGGTTCTTTCCTGATCGGAATTTTGCCATAGACCGTTTCCATGGAAACGGTCACGAGCCGTGTATTTTTTTGCCTTTGAAACCCGAAAAGAAACCAAGGCCTGAACGTCACATAATAAACTACTTACTAACCTAGCTTGCTCGAGCCGTACTGTTGGAATATTGACTCTCTGTTGTTTTTGTACTGGCACGATCTGAGGCCAATATTTCCCAGTAGAGCCCTCGCGCATGGGTAGTAAGAGGTTATTATTTAGGCTTCGCTGTACCTCAATTCTGTCAGGTAAATTCTTCGGTGGATCCCACGTCAACAGAAACCTGTCAAACGATTCGTCGGAAACGACATCACTAAGTTTGCCAGGGAAATACTTGACAGTCAGGTTTGCGACTGGTCCTATAGCGACAGGTCTTAGAGTGACGTATATTTGAATGGGAGCACTAGCCTCCAGTTGGGTAACTGCCGTAACAGTGAAGACGTATGTCTGACCACAAGAAAGGTTCTGGCTGAGGCTGGTCCCGTAAATCTTTGTCCTAATTGGGTCAAAACTACTGCAATTCGGGCATGTAGTAATTACCACGTAATACTGTAAAAACAAACCAAAAAATATAAAACAAATAATCATTATAATAAAATTCAGATAAATGATTGATAAACATAGAAAATAGAAATTATCTTATAAAAGCGAACGATTTCGACTTAGTAGCATCATTAGGGTTGAAGCCGTCCGAGATTGTCCATGGGAACAACTGCGCAACAAAGCAAAAAAAAAATCTCCACAGATCAATTTATCATGCCGAATTTCGTAAATGAGAGAAGTTTTATAATACTCCGTTGCAAAGTCGTGAAAATATGGGACCCCAAACTTACCCTTGCTACAAAGAAATGTCTGCCAGGGAGCAGGTGTTGACCCCTGGCAGACATTTCTTTGTGACAGTTGGTAAGTTAACTTTTGGTGAGCTTGCAAAGGACTCTGATGGAATTGCGCTTTTTTACTGAATTCGGCATGACAAATCGAAAGTTGACGCTTATATTTTTGTTTGAATCAAAAATTCAGAAACGCGTGACACCGGTAGAAAGGGCCATTAATTTGATTGTGCAATGTTGGATTCTGTTGGATCATTAATCCCTTGATTATCAGTTCTTTGAGAAAGATCACCAAGCGATTTTAGTTCAAAATCTCAATCTTCGAAATTTATAGTTTTTTTGTGCGAATTTTTGAATCAGTTTTCGTGGTACCGCCTTCTGGGAATGCATAGCCACCATGTCATGGCGTTGTTAGTGAGTGAGTCCGTAAACTTCCACAGGACAGCCAATTCCTCTCACATTAAAATGACAGACTGTAGTGTGACATGAGTAAGACCGTACATTTCCACAGTGAAGGAAATCCAACACCCCCAACGAACTAGCCACGTGAAAATAAAGTCAATTTGCGATTCCCCATCTTTGTTTTGCCAATGTGGGATAATGAGCAAAGTACGTTTGATTCACAGCTGCTTAATACAGAGTCTGGAGTGGGTGTTTATTCGATAGCTTTGTGCTCGCGAACAAACACCTCCGATCGACAAAACACATAATCGACATGCAAATCGACATAAGTTTCCTCTAGCGGCGTTGGGTCAAGGTCACTGTTGGTCACTGTTGCAGCTGTTGAGCTGTACCAGAACGGATGGAAAATAAATAAAAGTTTCTTGGCACGATTAAAAAGGTGAGTTGACTGAAATCGTTATTTTGCTTGAATTTTCGTTTATATCGTGGTATCATAGTTTCTTTTATCGTGGATGATATTCATTTTCAAAGCCAAAAAAAAAGGAAATTCTGTGAAAGGAAAGCTTTGTTCTACGCTATTGTTCTACGGTTTTAAATGGCATCGATATATCTTAAAACATTGAGTTGAAAGAATAACCCACTTGTAGCAAATAACTTATGATGTTTTTTTACACGAAGACTTTGTAGCCAATGATATGGAATTAAATCCTCACTCAGGGCCTTTCTGTTGCTAAGTGCATAGGTCTAAGGTCTAAGTGCATTTCTTTTTCTTTTTCATTCATTAAATATCCATGGTAATTAACTGCTAATGGAACAGCCATACTGTTTGAATTTTAATACATAACATAGAAGGTTGCAATATCTTGGAAAAAAGTGTACTTCACATATTTTGAAGTGTGAGGTACTGGAGTTAACAATGTATCAGGAATAATAGGTCTTTTTGTCTGCAATTTATGGAGGGTGAGGTTGCTGACGTATATATTTAGCGATTGGGTTATCATTTTGGTAATAACAATGTTATACTTATGAAAGAAATTAGTAAATTATAATCATAATTATGATCTTAATTCATACCCTCTTTTATTCTGTTTATAGGACAATGAAATGGTTAAACTTATTGACAAGTATCAGCTGCATTGAAACAAGATATATTCAAGATACATGATTGATGTCACAAGATTGTACAAAGACAAACACAGTTGAAGCAGTCTCTCTTGGCTGTTTAGCACAGTGTATCGTGATGTTAAATTTTAAGCTGTGTGAATCGAAATAAAAAAAAACTATGATAAAAGACACCTAATCAATTAATTATATAAAACTGCTGGAATACAGTCACAAGACTGTTCATTTTAAGTATCAAAGTTGTCGTGCAAGGAACGCAACTGAGATATTTCTCTGTGAAATGATATTGATGTTACCTAGAAATGCAAGCTGTAACATTTGTGTTTTAGGCGTGTTTTTTTGTTCTGATCACATGACTTCCAAATTTGGTTGTGTCTATAAAAGGAGTGAATGGATCTGCAATGCCACAGTCCCTGTCTGTAACTCACCCTGTCAACTGACGAGCGTACAACCTCTAATCTGTCCGATCATAACCAAATCCCAATTTGTATTGAGCAACGAACTCAGTTCTAACCAAGTCCTCCTTTCGTCACAATTTTATCATTGACTATATCTGTTCACCTACCCGTCTGCATTTCATACAGCATTGCTTTTTTACTGCGATGTTATTCCTACAAAAATAAACGGCATGCAATGCAAGCAGAAGCGGTGACATTTAAACTGCCATTTCTAAAATTCTGTCCAGAAATTTGGAAAAAAACATAACACACGGATGCTTGAACGTAACTAGAAGACAATGGATAAAATACAACTATCACTCCAGTCCCGATACCTGCGTTTAACAACTGGAAATCTAACCAACACTTTGTCGATGCTACAAGCCGCCTAAAAACGACTTCACTCGATCCCGAAAATCAAGATAGTGCTTTGCAAAAACACGGGTTTAGTTGCGTGTTCCCCTCGTTTCGATTCAGGATAAATCGTGCGCGACATAAGCGCGATGACGTCAAAAGTCGTCGCTTGATAAAACAGTAGCCACATGCAATCATAGGCTGCCTTTAATTGGGGAAACCGAGCGCATGCTCAGAGAACGTACTGCTTGGTGAACACCTTCGAGCCATTACAAGAAACCCGCCCGCCCTCTAATCGGAAAACGTATTTGAGTTGGGAGGTATAACAATCGATGTTACTCACCAGAATGGGACTTTTAACGTTGCTTGGTGGTCCCCATGTCAGATGAGCAAGGGTCGGGTTATGGCTGTCTGCATGAGCCATCAGCTTGGTAACTTGCCCCAGTGAAGGCTGTGTAGCTGCTGTTGTTTCTGCCCATTTTCCAGTTCCATACCTTGAATGCACTTGGATCCACACCGTGTAAGTTGCTCCTCTGTTCACAGTTACATTTACCGACGTTTGATTAAAATCGTATATTATTTTGTGTCTAGTAGGATTATAGAGGCAGTCATCACATCTATACTTGAAAAAGTAGTGCTGCAAAAGAGAAAAGAGAAACGCAAAATAGACATTCAGAGAACTGTAACTAGTAGACTATGAGCAAGATGTCTCAAAGCTGTTACAGCCTTCACAAAAAAAAAAAACGACAAACATTTTCTTTAAACGCTTCCAGCAAAGTCTTCCAAACGCAAGCAATAGCTGCTTACTGTAATGCTCATCTAACAAGGAACATTCTTGCTTATAATTTACCTTATCTGCAAAGGCGTTTTATTTTTCCAGTAATCACTTTTAGAAGAACATGTCAACACCTTTCGGGGCCGAGGGACACTTCTCTAAAGTGCACTCCTCTCTAAGTTGGACAACTCACTACGATGGACACCTTTAATAAAGTGGACATATTGAGGAGGTGTCTACTCTCTATGTCAGGAACCTAAGAACGATTCCTCTCCATTGTTTACACCTTACTAAGGAGGACACCCTACACGGTGGACAACCTTCCAAGTCGTACACCTCGTAAGGTGCATCACTGCCCAAGGTAGACACCTCTCTGATGTGGACACCATGCAATGGTAGACGCATTTTTATGGTTTACACCTCTCTGAGATATTAACCTTGGATGGTGAGCACCTCAGTTGCGTAGACTTTATTCCTAAGGTGTACGCCCCTCCAAAGTGGATAGTTATCAGTGGTAGATTATTCTCTAACTTGTGGACACATTTCAAATGTGGACATAGGAATCTAAATCTACAAGGTGCAAACCACCCTAAGGACAGCTGGGGCTGGTCATGTTGGAAAGCGTTTGCCATTCAAGATAAGGTCTACATTTTGCTACTTACATAAAATCCAGATGGATTGAAATCTGTGGGCGGTACCCAGTGGCACACAATTAAAGAGTTGGATGGTGTGACCTTGCAATTAAACTGGGTAGGCATTCCACTGAATGCTGGAACAGCGTAATATAGTTGACTGGGTTTTCCTCTGCCTTGGGTTGTGAGCACTTGCACTTCAAACACGTACGCCATGTCATAGCGTGTCAAATTTACTGTGGCAGTTGTTGTGTTCACGGTCAGCTCTTGCCATCCATAATACTCATTCCAGTAACAGTACCCACGGCCTTGAATGCAATGCCATCTCACTTCATATTGCTGCCAAATAATATTAAATATATATATATATATATATATATATATATATATATATATATATATATATATATATATATATACACTATAGACTATAGACTATAATAAAGGCTGAATTCCATATAATCGCCACAACCGCATTTCATATTGCTGTCGCATAAATCTTAATATTAAAGAGACTCAGATAAAGGCGGTCTTCCATTATCATTACGATCGCTACTCGACTACTAATTTCTATTTGATCTCCACTAGCGAATAACGCCCGCAAGGACCTGAATCAAACAACGACGCACGGCATTTGGGTATATTTCTAGTACAAGGATCGCTCCACCCTCTAGAGAGTGGTTTCCATCTGATCGCAATTCTGGCAGTATCAGGTGGTAGAATGCCTACGGGCGACGACTATTAGACGATAGTACCCGCTCAGCGAAATGGCTAAACGCAGCTTACTCCGTCCGATTTTTAGTTGAAGGTAAAAAGAATTCACCCTACCACATGGATACGAGATAAGGATACCTGAAAGTGCCCATGAAGTAAAAAATAATTCCTGCTTATTTGAAAGGCTTTTCAAAGTAAAGAAGAATGGCGTTCTCCTTTTTGGAACATTTGTTTTCGTTTTAGAGATATTCACGTTTTTCTATTATGCAAATGAGGAAGGTGATGATGTAATAAGTAGTTCCACTTAAAGTTTAAAGAACACTGCTTTAATATTTCTGGAGACATTCTTGATTGAGTGTTGTACTGTTATTGGAACCACCTATGACGTCATCACTTTCTTCATTGTATAATACAAAAACGTAAAGATCTCTAAAACGAAAAAAGATATTCCTAAAAGGAAAACGCTATTCTTCTTTACTTTGAAAAGCCTTTCAAATAAGCAGCATTTATTTTTCACTTCTAAGACACTTTAAAAGAAAACACGAACGCTTCAAGCACCACGCATAAGGATTTGATTGCTACAAGCAAATTTAACCCTTTGAGCCCCTGTTACACATATATGCGTCATTAATGGTCGTACTCTTTGTACCACTTGTGACGTCATCAATTTAAATGTCATCAGATATTCTTGATAAGCAGATAGTAGTACTAGGCTAGGTCTTTCCGTACAATGGTCAGGTTTAGATATCGACTACGAAAAGAATTACATTAGTCGTTCCCGATTGCTATGAGGAGAAACCCCTTTGAAATCTCAAGCCCATATTCCAATTGTTAAATAGACGCAGGCATTTTAGAATGCCTGGTGTTTTCCAAGGTGTTTTCTAAATTGCCCATGGAGCACGGATTTAAGAGACGTATATACTTACCACGTCTAACCCGGACGGAATAGACCAACGATACCAGGACAAATAAACTTGCAATCTATTTCTTCCAGTTGCGTGGCCAGTAACATAGCTCACTTGAAGATTAAGAGGTGGCACAATAACTTGAATACTCGACTCTTTTCCCTCTCCAAAAGCTGTTACAGCTCGAAGGTAAAACGTGTAGGTGTCTCCAGCGAAAAGAGGTCTCTTAAACTGAGTCTGACCTCCAGTGACATTTGTGCTATTGAGTATGTAACAGTACCTGTACTTTGTGGTGTCACACCAAGAAATTAAATAACGCTGCAACCAAACAGATAGGAGTTTCCAGTCAGCACTAAAAGCCCAAGAGAGATAAAGCAACACTTACTAGACATTATGTCAAGTCATGTTATTTTCTATTTATCCAATAAACACTTTAGGGCTCTCATAAACTCGTTCTGAAGCGTTCGTGTGTCGAGAATTGAGAATTGAGAATTTGGTGTGCTGGTTTTTGAGGAAAAAGAAAGATCCCAGACAACCCGTTTGTGAACAATAGCTTTCACATAAGACTGTCAGTTCACCGTCGGCTGACTGAACGTGAAAATGAAATGCTTTACCTTCAGAACAATTCACATTGACTAAAATAAGGAGGTATTTTCTTTTAGTATTTTTTTTTTTTTTTTTTTACACAAATCAAGTCATTGTATAGTAGCCCAAATTCTCCTGCGATAGAAAAACACTCAGGGCTGACAAAAAAAAAAAAAAAAAAAAATGCGCGAAAATCACTCTTTGTCCTGCTCTCCGGACTGGAAGAAGATTTGATATAACAAGAATTAACAGCTTGTATTTAGGACAAAAACGATAGAAACATGAACGTTTTAGCCAAAGAATGAATGGCACATGATACCTTAATGTCCTTGGCTTCCACATCACTGGGTTGATCCCACTGAAGTGTCAGGGTGTAATTTTTCATACTCTGTCTCAAGTTTTGAACTTGGCCGAAGTAGCGACTTATTGTGGCTGTTATGGTGGATATCTCTCCAGGACCAAAGTTGGTATTTGCGTAAACATTGAAGCTATAGGTTTGGTCCCGCTCCAGGTTAGATACGCGGGTTGTCGTGTCCTTCAATGACACTTTTGAACCCGAGTTCTGAGAGTAGCACCCAGAACATATCCAAGAGATGTTGTAATTCTGGAGCGTAGTAAAAATAGAAATAATAACAATAATCAGCACCAACAAGATAACAGACGACAAAGTAATAAAATATAAGTGGGCCGTTACTGATGTGTGCATAACTGTATGTTACAACCACTGATAAATGACTTCGTCTAGGGTCACTGTGTGATCGTGTGGGTGAAGGGGGCTGGTTCGGCAGCTTAGAACAAACGCCTGTCAATAGATGTCAACAGCTACTGGTACCTTACAAACGACAAATTCATGGCATAAAATGTGATCAACAATAGTTGCTACAGCTGACCAATGGCAGTTGGCAAACTTTACAGGAAACTGACAGTACATTTCATCACGGCTTAACTGACCAATCAGTTTCAACTGACAAGATCGACTGACAAATATTTTTCACTTGACTCTAAAGATGGTTTCCGCTCACGTTGTCGAAACGTTCACCGATAAAAGTTCTTTTCAGAACTACCCTTACCCAGGGGTTCGGATAGCAACTCTCGGAAGGTCTCACACGAATGGCTTGATACCCTTTGAGAGGACAATAGAACAAACAACAGAAACAATGTCCCTAGCCCCAAAACAATAACAGCTGCTACCAAGCAAAAGAATTACAAGCTTATGAGAGCTGCTAAACTTCTGTCACCCAGACGATCGCACTTGTCGAACTACTGATACTCTTGGTCCAAATCATTTACTTTGTCACTGATGCATTTTAACTACTATCTGACAGATGGCAAGAGAATGTCATAGCGTTATACAATTTATATGTACCTTATGACACGGTACAAGTAAGTACATAAAAATTACTTTCTTCTCGATGCCAAGAAGAATGTTACATGCACAGTATTTACCTTGAGATCTCTGTTCAAATTGATTGTCCGTGGCGCAGACCAAGACAGTATGACGGTGTTGTCTTGAACTGTTTTCTGCAAGGGCCCAACAGAAGCTGAGAAAGGACCGGTCATTATCACGACGGTAATGCCCTTACCAGGACCACCTTTGGAAAATCTTGTCATTACGTCAAAAGAATAGCTGATATTAAAATAGAGGTTGTTGAAGGTGTAGGTAGTTTCCTTGCCGAGAGTGCGTGTGCTGACCGTTGTTTGATGTCCAGACATCGGATTTTTGAAAGACCTCTTAATCTCATAGTTCTGAAAAATATAACAAAAATACACGTTCAATTTTAGTGGTAGCAGACTATGGGCTCATCCACAAATTTACCAGCTTAGACCTAGCTTGTAAAGGATGATAAAAAATACCTGATGAAAATACTACTCTGTGGTCAACTGCTTTTATTTCACACAATAGGGTTTCATCCACAGACTTAAAAGGTAAAATTGTCTTGCATCGCATTATGAACAGTACCACATGAAAGTACTGCTCAATAGCTTTTACATGAATGGTCACACACACTGAGTGGTGGTATCCCCAGACTTAGGAGTACTTTGGATGGAATAACAAATAGAATAAACAACATTTGGGGCCAGTAAAGTTCGAAGGCTTTCCGCATGATTCAATGGACAAGGTTATTCACGGGCTTAAACGTACGGTAGATCTACCAAGTACAGCACAATACTTAGTACCACCAGAGAGTTTAAAGTCTGAAGTTTCAAGCACATTTTAAAATGTTCATTGACTTTGTAACGCATGTCAATATCGGACAGGAATCTGAGTAGTACATACTTTGATGGCATCTGAAGATACGCCCGCTGGTTTTTCCCAAGTTAGAACAATAGTACTGAAATCGGTAACAACAGCCTTCAGACTATGCACAGGCTCATCATCAGCATCTAGCACAAGAAACAACAAGTTAATGAGATAACTGGTACTTATGACCACACTTATAATTTGCAAAGATACATATTATGTTGCAAGACGGAATCCATCTATATCAGAAAACTGACGGAAGTATCCTCAATAAGCTATTTTACGATAACTGCAGAAATTCTCGCGCGCTCCTAGGCTTATTTTTATTGTCAATAAGCGGATAGACACGTGAATTTATAATTTATGCGATGCTTCAACGAGCGAGAGCGGACAATTTGACAATTTGTTATCGTAAAAAAAAAACAACAACAAATTGTTGTCTTCGGATCCACTCGGCTATCGCCTTGTGGATCCACAGCTTCTTTGACAATGCTATGACGAAATTCATGATCAACGACAGGACAGACGCAAGAAAAACTGATTGATTGTCTCGTGTTAGTGTAGTCAGAATCAATAAAAGCAAAAATAACGGGATCATGATAATAAAGTTCAAAATTAAATTTGGCAAAGTGACTCAAATTTCCCCTCACGCAGTAATTGCGTGCTTATTGAACGATAGTAATTTCGCTGCCGGCTGCATAATAAAAACTACAAACCAAATAATGTCTTGGAATTGACTGGATCACTGTGCTTCCCCGTCAAACCCACGGACACCTCAAACACATAAACAATGTCCTGTTGCAAGTTGCCCACCGCAAAACTCATCGCTGAAGTATGACCCACTGGCCGAGGATGGACTCCACTTGTCAAGGGCCCATAGTAGATGTAGTAAGTCTGAATAGGGTAGAAAAGGTTGTCAACTGTTACTTAATTACACTTAAGATAATTACATGGTTCGTACAAACTTCAGTCCTTCTTCCCCAAGGACTATTCATTGCCTTTTCAAGGACAATTCAGCAACATTCAAGGACTCGTTCCCCTTCGAATCAGCTGTTAAAGTTTGTTTCGGCAGGTGACACAAAATACAGAATACTTAAGAGCCTGCTGAGGACAGAAATACTTCATATAATGATCACTCAATTCCTGTATCATCAAAATCAATCTTTTGCGACTTGAAACGTTTTTCTCAACCTACAGTTTGCGTCAATATTGCCGTGTTTTATGGTGTAGTCTGAAGTCTTCTGGGACTTGTCAACAAATTTCAAGGACTCCTGGTAAAATTGGAAAACCTAAAGAACTCTTTAAGGATATAACAATTTTTCAAGGACCGTTCAAGGTCTCTGCGAGCCATGTATAAATCTGAAAACAATTTAATGGCGCATCAATTTAAAACAACCAGGCCCAAGAAACGGATCAAAGAGAAAACATCACCTTCAAGTTTGGAAGGTTAAAAAACTGACTTTTCTCCAAGATTATAACACCTTCACCCTTTCCAAACAATCTTAGTAAACAAAGCTGCATGATAAAATTTGAGTAAAAGAGAAGGAAACATTAAATAAAGATAAATCTTAAAATGACATCGACCAAGGCACTTGAGAGTAAGTGCTTTAGTAAACCACTTTTGGAAATGTTTAAGTCTTCGATTCTTGTGGTAACTGTTCCCACGTTTCCGGAATAAACCTTTCATTAGTTAAAATGCATTGTGCCCAGTTTATGTTAAGAATGCAGTAGCCATAAGAAAACAATCAAAGCATTTGATAGTTCTCTCTATTCAACATGTCACATTCAGTTCATGTTTCTCAAGGGAAAAACTTTCAAGGAGTCAATGAAATTGGTAGTGTTAGTTACGTTGCAGTTAGGCGTAAATCTTGCTCTGCAAACGTCATGGAACACATCAGTTCATCTCAACAAACTTTTAAACAACTTTTTGACGTCGTTTTGGCGGCCTTCTGATGGTTTCCAATCCAATTGCAAAATCTGCAGGGAAGCAGAGATGTCAATTGCCAGCGCCGCAATTAAATGTGGAGCATAAGACTCCTTCCTCACCTCGCGCATTTTGATTGACCATTTGAAACAAAAGTCTTAAGAAGTTTCTACCAGCGCCTATAGGTCACATAGTTATCAAAAGTTAAGGTAGCTCCGTATAGTTTTACGATCGCACGCGCGCCGGCTTAGGACAAAAGCTTAATTAATCTGCGCGCGCTCAAAGGAAAGCGTCCGTGTTTTTCAATATTTTATGACGTAACATGAGCACAAAAAGCAAACTGATGGACAATTTTCTCGCTTTTCGTTCCTTGAAATTCCGTAAAATTTGGCAAACGGGTAATAAATACTTTAATTTAGTTGGAGCTCGTTTTTCAGGGAAATCTATCTGAACAGTTTTTCCGCAGAAATAAATTTGCAAAAATCTAAAAAAAAAAAAACTGCCTTCACAAACCCTACTTTTTCCGTGTTTAAAATTCGTGTCTCGCCGGTTTTAATATAATGTAAAAAACTTGGAAGATTTCAGCAAAAGAAATTCAAGTAAATCGAAATAAAGCCGTAAAAACGGTGAAAAACGTATTTGTTTGGGCATTTATAATTCAGGATTAAAAACCAAGATTTTAACGTAGATGATAGTTAATCAATATATCATCATTGCTTATTAAATTTAATAAGTTTGAGAGGACTGGGTGTTAAAACAAATGCAAAAACAGCTTTCAAAGCATAACACTAGCGCGCGGAACGCAATAAATCATTACCCTATTGAGCCACCTTAATCAAAACTTTGTCAGGCGGCAACAGCACGACGCACTGCACTGTAAGTGGTTTTTAAACGTAAACAACACTTTCTTCAGCCAATACAAACTGTGCAATTTGTGTTACCGCCTGAAATCAACCCTGCTTACATGAAGATGGTTGCAACTTACCAAATCGCCGTGCGGTTTATCTTTTGGTAGCTGCCAAGTTATCTCTATGGCTGTGTAGTTATGTGGCGTCGCCTTTACATTTTGAGGAGCCGTTTCTGTTAAAACAACCAAACAACAGCAGCGCTTATAGGTAAATGAAATTAAGTCACAAAATAAATTTGACATTGCCTTTGTTGCGTACGCTTCCACGCTTTTGTAGAACAATCTTTCGCGAAAGAGCTGTACACGAAGCCAGATGTTATTTATCCATGCAAGATCCTGACTAACAATCAGACAAAGTAACGACCACTTCTCTGATCAGGCCTTGCTTACTACTGAGCTAAACCACGCTTTGCATGTGACCGAGACCGCTCACTTGTGACAGTCACTCAAACTTCATGGATCTCTGCAGAGCTATGTGGATTTTCGGTGATAACTGTGAGGTTTGAGGGAGGGGCGGGAGGGGGCGCGGGGAGCATGTGAAAAGAGACAGCTGTTTACCATAACCTAAGCCAGGCAACAGAACAGCTCACCTCCAGCAGTCGTCACTTCAATAACAGCACTGGGTCCTTCACCTGCTTGATTGTACGGTTTCACTGTGAACGAGTATGTAGTTGCCGACAGCAATGAAGTGACAGTGTAATTATGTTTATCAGTGGTAACAAGGAGTACCGGGCCACTGCTTGTTAGTAATTCATACACTTTGTAGCCCTACATCGAAATACACAAAAACAACAAACCAACAATTGCTTAGTAAGCCTAAACGAAGACATGCTCTTTGTGAGCTTAGTTCACCACGTGCTATTGTACTTATTCGTGGAACACTTTGAAAAGCAATCACCAAAACGTATTAATGAGCCGTTCATCTTAGCTTAGCGGTCCATATTGCAAAATGCGGATCACTCAGGAACCAATCAGGGATCTCCTTTTCAATTTCGATGAGTTTGCCATAAACTAATTACATAAACTGGTATTAAGGTTCAGTCCACACCACAGTCCGCTAACCGTAAACGCGCGCAAAAAAGTTAAGCATTTACTAATGTTCCCAGGTCGCTTTCGCGAAAGTAATATAAGTAGAATCTTAAGTCGCGCCATTAAAAGAGCCATTCATCAAAACCAATTCATGGGTAGTCCATGCACCTCAGCGGTTCATAATGCAAAATTCGGACCGCTGATAGAATCAATCAGAATTTTCCTTTTCATCTTGGATCAATTTGTCATTGAATAATTTTTATATGGCATCATGACAGTAATTACCAGCACAGGCTGTGCAGTGCCACGCGAGATAGGAGCTCCCCATGTGAGTACCACTGTTGTAAGATTTACAACTGTATGTTTCAGAAATGACACTGGGTCTGAAATACAAAGTACAGCATAAATGAAAACACACATTCAAGAACAGGATACACTTGACCTTCGAGACAAAAGTATACGTCACTACCGGTGCTCATAGCTTATGCCTTGTTTCCGCCCCTCCCTCAAACCTCACAGTTATCACCGAAAATCCACATAGCTCTGCAGAGATCCTGACTTCCCCCTGACCTTGAATAAAATCTTATTTTCCCCGACTTTTCCCTGACCGAGGCAACTCTGTGCAGACCCAATAAGCTGGCTGCCCTTACATCGCAGCCGAGTTGATGATTTTTTAACTAGTTGTACCGTGGGTAGAACGTTCTTTCCCCGTCAGAACAGGTTTGCAAAAGCCGTAAGGCGAGTGTAATTTGTAGTCTTTGAAAAAAAAAAAAAAAAAAAAAAAGAACAAAAAAAAAATAAATAAATAAATACTCGTGCTTATTTATTCCAATTTACTCTTCGAATGATCTTCGGTATTTTTCGGATGTTGGTCAGAAATCTCCGGAAGGGTTAGTGTGATTGTCAGTGGTTTTCGAAAATGATCTGGTGAAATTCGTAAGCCTTTAGAAGGGTTTGGGACATTTCAGGAAATGTTCGGAAAACGTCCAATTACCTTCAGCTATTTTCAAGAGGCTTCGGGTGAAGTTCGACCAGCCTTGAAACAACTCGGATGAGCGTCGGTAGTCTTAAGCTTCTTTGTAATCTGCACTGGTGTTGCACTTTTTCCAGTGGTGTTAAACTTGAAATGCATTGCTCTTAGCCAATCGAGAATCAAGTAATTTTGTCAAGCGAACTACAGTATAACAATGTTAGCGTTATATATGTCCATATCCATCTAAACTCCATACCTGTTGGCCGTTGTGGTATCTTAGGAATCCCCTGGTACTGAGGGACAGAACGTTTAACATCTACACTGTAAGCTTGCAGCTGAAAAAAAAAAAAGAAAAGAAAAGAAAAGAAAAGAAAGAAAAAGAAAACCATTTATAACAACATGATAAACTAAAGCAGATTTTCCCTGTCTCAAACATGCACTTACACGGAAAGTTCAAGTTCAGTTGGATCTGTACAATAGTTATCAATTTACATCTTGATGTTCAAAGTAAACAAGTTGTTTTATTTTTTTCGTCGCAGAATTTTCCCTAAGTAAAAGAAAACATGTTCTCTGTGTTTCTATCGAGTATGAATCTACCAGCGTTCTATCACGAATGCCGCTTTCTTATTGGCTACACTACTCGCTATCTATTCTGTGATAGATAGTGAGTAGCGTAGCAGTGTGCCCTTGTTAACAAAATGACAGCCGCTTCTTGGCGTTTTCGAAGAGTCTGTGAAGAGGATTTAGATAAAGTTCTGAACGACTGGTTTATTTATAATAAAACAATTAGATTATTCGCTCTCGATTTCTATTTGTGATAATTGACTGACTCGGGCTGCGCCCTCGTCAACTATTAAACAATTAGATTATGAGCTCGAGATTTCTATCGCGGGATAGTTGACGAGGACGCAGCCCGAGTCAACTATGGCGCGATAGAAATCGAGGGCGAATAATCTAATTGTTTAATAAAGACGCTCTTGAAAGTTTGGGAGAACTCGAGAAAGACTCACCTTTCGGCTCGTGTTCCCGCAGCATTTCTCGTTCTCCCAAAATTTCCTATCGTGTTTCTATTCAACAATTAGATTAGTCAGTCCATCTCAGTCCATCTCAGGGGCGTGGCCATTTGGTTATTTATGGAGTCGAGGGAAAACAGAATGATGTGAGCTCAGATGTCTTTGATGAGCTGTATTATTTGGATAATGGGAAAATGAATATGATTGTTCCGATAGACATGAACAACAAAAATATTACAAATGTAGAAGTTGGAGATGATGATGGAGATGTTGTTAACTTTCAAAAACTGAATAGTTATGTGAATGCAGCTAAAATACTGTTGAATAATAAAATTACTGAACTGTCAACAAAAATAAATTCAATCGAGAAGCAACTGTCGTATGTAGCGTTAGGCTCTGATTTATTCAATAGAATATTTGAATTTTACGCTGATTTATTAGATCCTGAAGAGTTCATAAGGAGTGGTCCTAATGTGGCTGCTTTCAATGATTTGACTGTAACTACCTCAACTGGTTCGCCAAGTGGCAAACCATTTTCTGATTTTAATTTAACTTACGGTTTCGATAATTTCTATGGTGAAATGGATGTCATTCTTGATTTGACTAAAATTTTACAATTTATGCTGTGGTTAAAATAGATTTCAACGCCTCGAGTTATCGTTATTTAGAATTTTATATGGGGGCAAAAACAGGTTTTAAGATATCATACAGCTTTTAAAAAATCAACAACGCTGTTTTGTTGCGAGCAGAATTCGGTGCAATAAACAGTTATCTACAGATTTAAGCGGTGGCAATAGTAAATTTATAAACAAGCAGATAATGTTCTGGAGTACTAAAAAGGGTAATAAATTAAGCCCGACTATTGGTGGAATTGATCCAAAAGAAGAAACAGATTCTGGTTTTAGCCATGATACAGAAAACATTCATTTTACATCAATAAGGTCTGCTTATCTTTTGAGAATGGGTTTCACAACGAACTCTTATGCAATAGGTGGAGATGCTTTTAAAGCAATGGTATTAGTAGAAAAAAAAGTTAGGAATATCTTTTGGATTAGATTAATTAATGTCTAAACCATATATATCAAAGCATCAAAGCCTATTTTCAAATTCATTCATATTAATCCAAATTTAACTGGAGCTGAGATATCAGAATTGAAAGCTCTGTACAAATACTATCATAAAAAATACTGGCTATTCAAAATAGAACTTGCATGTAATATTGGATCTGTCGTTTTGGTATTAACAGAGACAGTAGTTGGTGGGTGACTTTGAATCCTATATTTGTTCTTGGGACAATATCAGGTGTTGGTCTTATTTTAAAAACATTTTCAGATGCTAAAACTTTCAAACGAAAAATCGAGATGTGTAAATTTCCTTTTTAAGAGGATAAGAATTCGATGATGAACGATTTTTAGACTACTTCAAAGTTGTCGATGAAATTATAATAGATATATGTCTATTATACGACAAATTTGAAGATAAATACAACAAAATGTTTAAAACTGAATAATATCTCGTATTTTTTTCCAATATTGCTCATAAATATATAATGTCTTTTTAGACTTCGTTATGGGTATATTTTCATGTAGTATATTTAACATTTCGAATACTTGTTTCAAAGTAAAATCAATGTTGATCATTCGTTTGCGATTACTATTAATGTGTAGAAGTATCTTGTCCATTTCTTTGAAAATCTTATATATTTTGGTTAAATCAGAAACTGGTATTTGTAATTTGTATTTACTGCATATATCATTTATTACATTTTCTAAATGATATTTTCTTTGATAAACTGATTTCTTTACAATCTTGTACTCTTTTTCATGAAAATCAATGTATTCGCTGGCTATATCATAACTGTTAACTGTTCCACAATTACGGCATATATTTGTGCCTTTGTTATTAATAATGTCTTGTTTTCACAACAAAGAAGATATATTGTTGATGGTTGTCGTAATTCTTGAACACAGAATGGGCAATCTATATATTCCATTGTAATCATTTCATTGTGTATTTCTGTGTTGCATTTCATTACTATTACATTACAAGAAATTTAATCAGAATCTGTTGATTGCGAAAAATCTGGTGACCATCCTTCACCCGAAGATTGAGAATCCCAGGTTGATTGGCTTGATTGACTTAGACTTTGGCTTGTACTTTGGCTTGATTGGCGTGATTGACTCAACTGGCTCGACTGGCTTATACTTTGGCTTGATTGACTTGAACTATATGAACTCATATATTATTTATTTATTTATCTATTTTTTATTATTTTATTATTACTATTTTATTATTATTTTTTATTTATTTAGCTTTATTTTACTATATATTTTTATATATTTTTATATTATGGAGTTCAATATAAAAAATTATGATGTATGTTCTTTAAGATTAGAAAAATACCCTAATGAAAAATTCTATATGGTTTTTAAAAGGGTCATTTTGGAAAAAAAATTACACGTTTTTTAAGTAGATAATATTATATGGAAGTTGTGCGTAGGTTTTGTCCGTATTTTTTTTAATATTATTTGTTAGCATATATATTCCAACATAAACTAACAATGAAGCATAAGAAGAATAAAGAAGAGTTCGAGAAGAGATATGATGAATAATATAATTTATATATATGAAATCCTATTGTGTAAAACAGAAAAAGGTAACTGAATGTGTTCCAGGTAGTGAAAAATACGTGAATGATAAAAATGGAAGATTGATGTTAAAATGTAAATGCGTTGAATGTGGAATAACTAAACCCAAATTTGTTAAGAACCAAACAGGAGGTAATTTACCAGGTATTGGGACGGCAATAAATGTTATTCAAAAAACAACCGAAAAATTAATGCCAAGCAGTAAACCCGCTTTCAAAGATTTTTGGTGTGGTAAAACATTTGCGCGAGCTGGTTAAAATATCAAGAGACAGTTCACAAAATCAAAACCGCCTTACCATCAAATAACTAAGAAGAAGTTACCTGGTTGTGAATCCAATATTTATAAAGATGGTAAATGGTTCAATTTTGGATGTCCCCGGTTCATTAACCATGGCAGAATCTTTTAATCGATAAGAGAGCATAATCGACCCTGAATTGTGTAACCCTTGACTTGTACTTTGTCCAGATTGTGTTTCTAACGTGTTAGAAATAAAGTGAGAACGATTACATAAATAATCATAGCTAGACTTCCTAGGGAAATTTATTTCCTGTCACGCAAGATTTCTTCCATAAGATTTCTTCTATATTTCTTCTTATATCAAATGTAATTATACCTTGTTTAATGTATTTATCAAGACGTGTTTTATGATATTCCGTATTCTCATGAATTTCTGTTAAGGTGGTTGGAATTTCTATTTGACAGCTTTTACAAAAGTAATGGGGAGTTTTCATTATATATTACTTTTAGATAATTATTTTTAAATGTTGTTAGCTTCAAACGAATAAAGCGCGGGTTTCAAAGACTGTCTGATGCATAAGACAGATTTTGATTGGATGACTGTTCCTCGGCCGGGAAAGTCCCTTTAGAGTGTTCCTGTTTTTCTGAGAATGACAACCGGTCTTTCCGAGAAATGTGAAGTCATTGTATGGTGATTATGCAAATATTTTCAATTTCTACATGGTTTGTGTGAGCCATTAGATGTTTTTTAAACCTTGTAGAACAGTACTTTACATTGAGTCAATGCGTAGTACGGAAACAATTTCTTTAAAATGGTAATGGTTAAATGGTGATGGTTGAATGGTGATCATCACTTGTAAGAAAACACATAAATCGTTCCATCGTCATTTTTGCTGACGCGAAACCGCTGGCCGATTAGCTAAAGCTCATTCCTCGCTATGACTCTTCCCGCCTACGCGATACTGGCTATTCTGCTTCTTCATCCCCTGCTCGACACAGCTGCGTTTTTGCAAGCAAAAACTTGCTTTAGCCTCCGCCGCCAAGAAGCAGGCCAGGGCTTCGCTTGGCATCATGTGTTGGATAAAGAGTGATTTAATTAGAGTAGTATGGAGAATGAGGGGAGGGAAAAGCATCAGAATTTATATAAAAAGCTTGAAAATCGGGTTTTTCGAGTTGGGGCCTGGCGAAGGCATTTTTTCGACTTGTAGAGCCTGTTGAAAGCCATTTTTTGGTCCAAATGCGCTGAAACCCTCATTCTGTATACCACTGCCGTTATAAAGAGGTGGTCGATTGTTGAGGTTCAACTGTACTTATTTTCCAGTGGCTATAATATAGACGCATACCATCTATTAGTAGCTCAGTAGTAAGGCCCACACTAGGATTCGAACCTGCGACTTTCAAACCCGCCATCTTTTGATTACCCTACTGAAATCTTACCACTTCGCCTTGCCAACTTGCAAGTGATGTCTTATTCATGACGGAAAAAATCAATGATGGCCGGACTGATTAATGTCCATCATGGGATAAAGTGATTCGCAGAGCGAATTTTCACTGAGCGACTAAAAATTCAAACGGCAGTTTTCGGCTCCGTTTTTTTTTTTTTTTTTTTTTACCACGTTCAGTCACAAATCGCCGTCTGGTCTCTAAAGTGCATGCGCCACCTGTGCATGCGTACAGCACATGGAATTTATAGAGGTTGTCGTCGAGAAAATTAGCACGGATTCCATGATTTCTAGGGCGATGAAATCACATACAAACGAACAAACCGTTCAAGGTAGACCAACACTAAAGGACGTTAAGCTTTTCGGAACGGGTCGTTGCAAGCCTTACGAGAAATCAATATACGAGCGAACATTTTGAGTAAATCATGAATCATGTTATGCCAAAGGAGCCATCAACCGGGGCTATCAACTCTTCAACTTGATAAAAAGCGTCTTCAGAAGCGTCTTCGTATTTTTAGAGGCGTGATCGTGAACCAAGCACAATCCCAGCACGAGCTCAAGAACGTCTGAGCAACAAGAGCAGAAAGGTTAGAGAATTTGTTTACGAATTCATCTGTTCGAGTACACTAAGTAAAATGCTCTGAGAAACTTCGTAAAGTATAATAAAGATAAATTTCGAACTAAACGATATTCTCTCGTTATTTGCTTGTAACAGAGTTATGTGTCTTATCAAGAGTGAAACTCACGTAGCGGATTATTGTACATTTAAGCTGAAAGAAATTAATGTATGTTTACCCCAGCAAAACAATTCTTGGCTTGCACTGTCACGCAATCCTGACGCAATAAAAAATTTATTCGAAAACCATTTAGTGGATAAAATCAAGAAATTGTGATGTTATAGGAGTTTAATAAAGATGAAACTCCTCGAATTTTTAAGTCTGTGCGTTTTCCCAAGCTCAGATATACGTCGAAATATTTTGCACAAATTTACAGAGACCAGTATGTAACCGCCATGTTGCTCTACCTCCGCGGTACGCCTACATTGCGGCCGGAAAATATTGTAAACATCTGGAACTTACTCTGGCTATCTAGGCGACTGATTATCTGTACTGAACAAACACGCATTTACATAAGCACTTTTCCTAATACTTTAACTTCTAAATGGGCTAAAAGTCACGAGATAAGTATATGATTTCGACAACCGTGTTCGTAGGTCTATGTCACGCATCGCAGTAACTATGAAATTCAAAATGTCTCGCTTGCTTGAGAAACGCAAATAACAACGACAAAGTATGGAACGCCAGAACTGTCTTATGATACTTTTTTTTATTATATTGGGTGGTTATGTCATTATATTTAGTACTTATGTTATTATATTCGGTGATTAACTTTATGTGCGTTGCGTGACTGTCGGCACGTAACCCGCAGAAATAAACAAAATTTAGAAGAAAAAAAAGAAAGAAAAAAAGAGTACATAGAGATAGCCATGTTTGCGTTCCAACTTATAACGGGAATAGTGAATATTTCTTACAGGAAACAGTAAGTTTCAAACCAAACACTTCTATTTCTTTTTTTTTCTTTTTTCTTTTTTCATACCGCCTTGTTGCGATTAAAATTATTAAATCTGCCTCGTGGCGGGACCTTCGCGCCAGTTTTCAATTTTCGTTCACTCACATTTCGAGACCAGACATGGCGGTTCAATCGGTTCGACCTTCAAGTGCTTTTTACGTGGTGACTTTTTACGTGCCGACAGTCGCGCAACGCACATAAAGTCAAAAAGCAGATTGCGATCAAACGAGCATGTTTCAGAGAACAACACATTTTTTTGCTGCATACGATTGCATAAAAAAAGGTCTGTTTTGAAAAACAGTGTCGGCTGCTGTTCTAAACCTTGTTAGTTCTTCACTGTTTGACCGACGCGACAGCGATAAACCTGAGAAGTTAAATATTTGTTTTTCACCGTTCGATCGACGCGACAACATAAACCGGAGAAGATAAACATCTCGACCCATTGTGGCCATTGAACAATTCAGGTGATAACAATTGAGTTTTCAATTTCGAGGGGTCTGAGTTTTCGTGACACCCGTTTTCCCGGGCTTTCCCTAGACTACCTCCAAATTGTACGGCCCCTTGCGAAGACTGGTGACGATCATATCGAAGAAAGCACCGAATATAATGAAGTAAGCACCGAATATAATGAAGTAAGCACCGAACAAGGAAGTACCGAATATAATGGCCTTTGCACCGAATATAAGGAAGAGAGCACCGAATATAATAGTGTTAGCACCCGTAATAATGAAGAAAACACCAAACAAAGTTAGAACCGAATATAACGAAGAAAGCACCGAATATAATAAAACCAGCACCGAATATAATGAAAAAAGCACCTAATATAACGAAGAAAGCACCGAATATAACGAGGGAAGCACCGAATATAATGGAATAAGCACCGAATATAATGAAGACAGCACCGCATATAAAGACATAAGCACCGAGTATAATGGAAAAAGCACCGAGTATAATGAGTTAATCACCGAATATAATAACATAAGTACTAAATATAATGACATAACCACCCAATATAATAAAAAAAAAGTATCATAAGACAGTTCTGGCGTTCCATAACAAAGGCTAAGGAAATAGACTGAAACGTTTATAGGTTGATATAAAGACCTTGACTCATTTCACTCCCTAAAGACTTGCAAACGAGTAATAAGCTATTAATCGATTCCACGAAGTGCAATCAAAAGCAGAATAGCTTAAAGCACATCAATTCGTACAACTTCAAATGCAGAACATTTAGCTCAATTGCAATATAGCTATTGCTTCTCAGTATAACGACTGCCTGGGTGCACACAGCATGCGCAAAGCGTCTCGTCTTTTTTTTTTTTTTTTTCTGGTAAACACATTGTTTGCCCACCAAATGACTTGTTTTACTGGCTATGTTATCTTTTCATCGATATTTTTAAATGTTGGACGGGTTTGTTTTTCTCACTCTTGACCGAGGTCAGAAGCTCACTTGGTGTTTACTTGAAGAAGTTATCTGACAATGCCATTGATTTGCAATATGAAATGAAACTTGGCGATTTTCTATTTTCGTCAGTTTGGGGCCTGCTTTCGTGCGAATAATTTCTATCCTCTTATTCAAGTATCCTTTTTTCTAGTGCAATGAAGATATGGAGATGAAGTAGTGACGATCAAAACAGTTCTCAAGTGTTCCACGTGAGCTTAACGATTATTTGTAAATTAATGATTCTTGTAAAATATATGCTGTGTCACGCAACATACGAACTCCTCAAAAATCTTTCTGACCACTCGATCTTGTCAGATATATTACATGAAACTAAGGTCCGGTGCAAACGCCGCTCCACTCATGTGCCGAACCAAACTTGATTAAGTTCGACTTCAGAGCGACTTTGAGCAACGGCTGGTTAAGACTGTGTACTTGCGTCGAACTTAATTCGGGAAGCCAGTGGTAACAATTTTCGACGAGAAAATATGCGTTCTGAATTCACGAACTCTGTCCAAATAGAAAAGCTGTGACTAACATTTCGCTGTTATCATGCTGTTATAGCAATATTTAGGGAAGCAAATTCAAACTCAAGGTTCAGTGTTTGTTAGACAGGTTTTCTCCCGGTTAAATCGACTTGTTAAAGGGAAATCTAATAAGCTGGGCTACTATCACGAAGAAAACGCAAAAAATGAATTTGCAACAAAGAAACTCGCTTACACAGTCTCGTTTCTCATAAATCGAAGGTATACTTTATTGCCTTTATTTTTAGCGACGACTTTGAGCTTCATGCATGACTGGTCATGCCACTCAATTTGAGCCAATCACGAGTCCCGTTATATGAAAAATAAATTACAGTAATTTATGCATTAGGTTCGACACAGAGGAGAACGCCGTATGAATCAGCTGCCGCTCCAATGTCGCATAGTGCGACTGACCCTGCCGAATTTAATGTTGTTTACCGCACCAAACTTAACCTGCCGAACCAAACTGATTCAAACGCCGCTCTTCTGCCGTACTTAACTCATCAGTTAGGTTCGGTGCATGAATGGAGCGGCGTTTGGAACGGGCCTTACCTGTTGTGAATATCACGTGTTGGTTCAGGAAGCCTTTCGATTTTTTTATTGTAGCAGAGACAGTTTGCATTACAAAGGTAGTGAACACGATGCGACATTGAAATCGATTGAAAACTGACGACATTTTTTCCCTGTTCTGTGACCCGAATTCAGAATTTTGTCACCACAACAGACCGTGTTGAAAAAATGTCACACGAGGAAACCGTTGCTGCAGCATGTCCCGTTTCGTATCCCCGTAACATGTACCCTAGTGTGTGCTGATCTTACTGTCACAGTCTTTACATAGCCTGGTAGCAGTCGCCATGTACCGTCGCCGGGTTTTATGAGTTATTACTTACAGGAAAATTTCCATCCGCAACTCCGGCTTGGCCTCACAACAACAAATTATCTCAGTTGCTATGGCATTTTTAGTCAATTTCTAACGACCTTCCAGACTACTCATCATTTCCTAATTACAGACGCAAGGCCGAATCATAACTGAAAAGGCAAACAAATAGGCAATAGTAAAGAGGCAAGAGAAAACATTTTTTGCGGAAAGATAATGTCATACAATTGCCAGGGTAATATCAAAATTTCGAAATGGAATAAATTAAAAAATGTATCTCAATGTTGACTGTGACTAGTTGTAGAGTTACGCGCAATCACAAAGACACGTTAATTATAGACAAATAACAGCATCAAGTCTTACCACAGCAGCTTCTGGCTTCACTTCGGAATTTAGCGATCGTGGAACTTGACGAAACAGTTTCTGAGCATTTTGGTCGGCGCTGGACCGAAGCGGAAACTCGTGTTCGATCTCAAACAAGTACAACTTTTTGACAGAGTCTGGCAATTGATTGTTCCTCTGCAAAGACATATGCCTCTCCGTTGCCCTTTTAGCCACATCGTCCTCGATTCTCTTACTGGCTGAGACCAGTATTGATGCTAGAAAAACTGCCGACCTTACAACTAAATCTTTGACGATTACTTTCATGGTTCAAAGCCCCGTTTCAGGAAGTTTCAGTCCGTTCTCGTCCCCATAGCCCTTTTCGCTTCTCGTAGCTGGCGGAGTCTTGGCACGAGAATCGAGGGGCTCTGGGGACAAAGGATTTTGGAATTAATTCAAATTTTTTTGATTGGCTGTTTGAAAACAAAGAAATCTTGAACGGAAGTAAGAATGTTCGCGCGGATTGCTGGCGCGAAAATATGAAACGGCTGTGACAAGTGGTGTTTAAAATGGAGGACATGGAGGATTTAGGGAAAATTTCCCCAATTTTTGTGACTACTACGCTTGCGCAGCAGTCACTATTGCCATCGTCTGAGTTTTCCGAAAGTAAGTAAGTAACAATTGAATATACTTCGGAGCCAATCAGTACAGCGAATATCCATCTCACGGTCTCTCGCAAACACTTCGTATCAACGATGATTTGCCGATAGTCGTCGATGGCTGCCTCCTTCGATCTCAGCTCTCGAAAGTGTTCTTCGAAATTAAGGTGAGTTTTGAAAATATTTTACAACATTTACTTCTCACAGCTTTCATATTTTGTTTCCAACCGATCAGATGAAAGGTTGCGTGAGGATTTAGCTCGAGATAAACGACGAATTTCTATTGTGCTGAGCATTGATTTGTCGACGAGCATTGTAAATGAACAACGCTTGCCGATACTTCATAATTTTGGAAGTAACTTTAGCCTCGTATGAGAAAATCTGGGCCTCTCTGGAAGAATATTGGGCGCCCATGTGGGATAGTTGAGCCTCTTCGGGGCACATATTGAGCTCCGATGTTTCATAATTGAGCCTCTCGAGCGACCATGTTAGGATAATCTTGTAGTGATCGATAAACTATTTAAAGAATTGAGTGTTTCTGTCAAGGAACTATCAGCTGATAGTTGTTCCCGCGGAAATTTGATGCTCTTGAAACAAATATTTGCTTGAGAAGCGAAGCTTCGAGGGCAAATATGCTAGTTTTAAGAACATCAAATTTCCAAGGAGCAAGTATCAGACCGATAGTTCAGAGACATAAACACGCTATTGTCTTTATTGTTCATCACTAAATTATCTTCCGCGGGGCGGTTCAAAAATTATATTGAATTATTTTCAACTTTTTTAGATGAAAGCCGTGAAAGCCAAATGTAAAATTTAGAAAAAGAAAACAGACAAAAACCCACTTAATACAATTTCAATTGTTTGTTTTCTATAAGCTCGCTTGTTTACAGAAAAATGTTCACGGACAAGTACTATTAATCCGGGTATTTTCCTCGGACGGGCTCTGAGGGCTGATAGTGTCTCGCGGATGAACACCACGTCACGTGATCAATTTAAACCAATAAGAATCTTTGAAGCTTTGTTGTACTTGATAGATTTAAATGATCGTAGTTCAAATGAGTCATCAACTACTGTGAACAGACTAACTGCCAGAAAGCTTTTTAAACAATGGAAAATCAGTCAACTTTCGAATTCTAGAGACAGGGAACCATCCAGAATTCCTGGTGGTGAATGTTTTTTCCCCGATGTATGGTGATCCTATGTTTCATTGGAATATTAGAGCCCCCGGGAGGCACTCCCACAAAAGTTGGGTTGGGGTGTGCGGCCCGCTTCCCAAAACCCTTACCCTATTTATGACCAAAATCTGTGATATTCCCTACCCGATTTAAAGGCCCAGTTTCACCCTTAATGCATTGCGCGCCCCTCCCTTCACTAATGAATTTTGTGCAGTCGAAGGTTATCCGCGAAGTGAATCACTCCAAAATCCATTTCAATCCGTGGTTATTTTTCCATTTCAGTTTCTGTAATTAATGTAAATAGGTTTCTTTGTTATTATATTCTTCCTTTTCATCGATATTTCGGATAAAGTTTTGAAATAAGACGTTCAGTTCGATCATTTTTTGAGCATCTAGCTGTGGCGTGACTGAGATCAGTAATGGCGGATAAGGAGAGAACTGCGCGTGTTGGAAGGCCCCGTTTACCGGGTTCCGCTAAGTATATTCGTCTTCGCCAGTCCGTATTTAATCTTTAGAGAGAGAGGAAAGACATTCTGGAGAAGTTCGTGGATAGCGAATTTGCAGAATGTCTTCTACATCGAAGGTGAGCTTGCTTTACATAAGCTTTCGACCGCGTATAAAAATAAACGTTCTTGTTGTTTTGGCGATGGAGCCTAAGCTTATATTGCTGCTACTGAGGTGGTAACTTATGCGAATTTGTGTTTGCATTTTGCTTTAGAGCTGAGGAGACCCTTTTCCCGGTGGGGATGAGTTACCTTCGTACGATCTTGGTAAGCATATATAACTTGTGGAAATAAGTCTTCACACCGGCGGTTACCTTTGTCTCCCTTTATCTCGGATCATAAAAAGTGTTGAAATTTGTTTTCGTTATTCTCTTCTTGTAGTTGTCTTAGCAGCCCGTTTTTTTTTTTCTTTTATAACTTGATTTATTACATTAGAACATGTTAAAAAAGCCTTGGTGTCTCTGTCTTTTTCAGGCTCTATTGCACCTCCAAGTTCGACTCCTGTTCGCGTGATGCCTCGTCGGCAGCGTCCTCTTGATTCTCCAGGCCCCTCAAACTCGTAAGTCCATCTCTTTTTATATTTAAGGTCAATTTTGCTAAAGCTTTTTTTGTGTAAATGTTGTAAAAATATGGACTAAAGAAGACTAGAGTGACTAGTCAAATAGTTTGAAGCATTATTTTTATAAGCTTATTGGTTTACTGTAAAATATGTATGGGTTATTGACCAAGTGTAAGGTCAAGATGGCTGGATATTGGCCAAGTTCTTTTTTTGTGTGTGTGTAATTGTATCTAAACTACTTTCTCTTCCATGGAGTGTCTTGAGAGGGAGAAGAGAATTGAGATTGTATTGTACATGTACATTGAAATAATTGATATCAACATCCGAATACAATGTTTGACTTAAGGCATTGAACTGCTCTCAACGACTGCTATCATAGATTGTGCAAGTTCTGTTTGTAGCGTACAATTTTGTACTACATTGTTGTAATTATTCTTGATACTTTCACTTCCAAAAAAGGAAACTTGGTGTGGTGTACTCCATCATGTCTGTGGAGAGCACACATGGGCCACAGGGCAGTGCAAGCATGATCCTATCAATGACATGGCAAGCAACAAGAAGTACTTGGAAAAGGGGTTCAAAGCCATGGCTGCACTACGCAAGATAGTGCTTGAACCAAAATGGCTCAATACACTTCACTACTACGTGAGATTCAGGTACTTGCCAGGGGCTAGTGGGGGAATATGTTGAAACAGTTAGGTACGATTATCTTGGATTGTTTCCTAAATGATTGATTGGATCAGAGCAGTTTCTTGTCCATTTCAGACCCACCAGTGTGTTGGAGTCACATAACAGCATGATGACAAAATATGTTCCAAAAAGAATGGCATTTGAGTAAGTAACAAAATTAACATATTAAGATTAAATATTTCGAAGTCCTTATTACATGCAAGGTTCTGCTTGTTGAGTCCCCGCGGGGTTAAACAGTGTGAGTGATGAACAAAGAAATTTGAGCAACAACTAAATAATATTGTGGTCCTCTGTTAGTTTCCCAATACAGACTTTATATTCATCTTAATTTAGTGTAGTGTGGTCTGCAGGTGTAGTGATGATTATGCTGGAACCATTAACAACTTTGAGCTTGTCTGGAAATAAAATTGTTGAAAAGAAGCTGATTATTTTGCTGAGCAATGTTGCTTTTAAAACATTGGAGTTGTTCACTTCATTGAAGCGGTTTTCAGTTGGGTGTTGAGAGTAATCAGGCAGTTAATTTTGTTTTGGTTTCACTAGAATGGCTTATAAGTCTACTGGTAATTGTTAAGTAATTGGTTTGGTTTTGGTTTTACAACACTCAATTTAAAACCACTATAGATTCAAGTGAAACCAATGTATTGATTTAATTTGTGTGTTACAGGTAATAACTATGTCTTATCTGATCACCTTCTACTAGGTATCCTTACTTCATCATGAGAGTGACTTTGGCTGCAATTGACCACAACATGCACTTGTCAAGAAAATCAAAACTAACCAAAGCAGGAAAAGAGCAAGGCCATAGAAAATATTCAAAAAGGTCTCAAAAATTTCATGCCGAAATTGTGAAAGAAAAGTCTTTTAGTTATTTCCCATTCCTTGTAGCAAAAATGCTGCACAGGCGCTCCATGTATGAGGGCAGTTTCACATTGCCTTCTGATAGAATGAATGAATTTGATCCAAAGCAAATTGCCCCCACTATTGGAATGAAGGAGCCCCCACCAACTGAAGAGTTGATGAAAGGACCTTCTCGTTTTGAAAAGAAGGTAAAATGAAAGCATTGGAACTATGTCACAGCATGCTAAATCTTTCTACATCAGAAACTGTTTCTAAAATGTTCATGTATTTATTAAAATTTTGTACAAATGAACTAAGGGCTTTCCCTTTTACATGGAAAAGTTTGAACAAAACAATATTTCGTATTCATGGTAAGTCCTAGCAGGTGCACAAGCAGGGCAAAAGTCCCATTTCAAATGGGACTTGTTATTTTAGACATCTACAGCAAGCTGATGGACTGAATATCTTTTAGTAATAACAAAGGAAAGCTAGCAATAGTTTTGAATTACGTCAGTTTTCAACAAAAATTAATATAAATCCAGTACTTGCTATGTGCAGAAAAAAGTAGGTGTCTTTGAATGTATAGAAATAGCAACATCAGAATAAAAATGTCTTGATGAAGTTCATTTTCTGTTCAAGACTTTTGTGTCAATCTCCCTAATAAACAAAATGGCCATTTAAACTGTTAACAATGATATTGATGACCACAGGTATCAGGTGTCCAGTGTCCATTTTTAGTAATGCTTGGCCAGACTACCTAATTAATGATCCAGACCCAGGTAAAATTGGGCACAGAAGAGAATATGTGTTGCTGATCAGGCTGATAATATGCAGTACGCATGAGTGAGAGCTGTTCACATGTCAGTTATTTCTAAATCCCATGTATCTCCCATCAGGGGAAGGGTATGCTTGTCGAATCATCCTTACTGCACAGGCAGGTAGGACGCGTCTGTTCCCTCTACCCAATTTCCCATATTTCCAGAGAGCGAACTGGCGATAGGCTGCTTTGCGGAAGCTTTCCATGGAAAAATTGAATTCATCAGCTCTGATATCACAGCGTGCCTTTATGCACACTTCAAGAATGTCTCTATCCAAGCAAATGTTATTAAAGGTTCCATAAGAAGTGATGCACTGGCGTTTCTTGCAACAGACATTTTCTTGCTCTGTTTCCATTGGTACACAAACGCGACACTGGCACCATGGAAGGTCAGTTAGAGGTGTAGGCTCTTCGGGTATGTTGTCTGCAACTAGTTGTTTAGCAAAGTCCAAACTGCCCCTGCCCATACTCAGTAATTTAACCAGCAAGTCATCCTTTGTAGGGTTGTCCAGGGATTGAATGAATTCCTAGCAAGAAATTTTAAAAATATTCTAATAAAGATAATTGAATCTACCATACAGTGAATGCCAGCCCAGTGGCTGAAATGAGTACATATATCAATTTAATTTTTTACTAGTTCTTAGATAGTTTTGAGATGCATTTGTGATTCAAAGGCAATCAAGTTATTTTCACTTGCACATCATGACCCCAACAGGGCAAACAGTTCTTTGAAGTGTGGAAATACAAAATCCCAGTGGTTTATCTGAACAGGCATTTTCTTTTCTTCCTTTTGAGCAGTTAATTTGTTTACAATAACTATCAATACCAGGTGCATTGAAAGTAATTAGTGTGATCAATCGTGTAAACGAACTTGAAATTTACGGATAGATGCCACCATTACATATCTGAGCATCTGCTGTGTAATGAAAATTTACCTGGATTTGTGCGGCGGACTGCTGAACTTCGGCCTCCAAACGCTCGGTACCATCAGGAATTATACTTTCCTGGCCTCTTTGTGCGACTGCTGCTGTTGATACCTGTCCGTAGACGAAATTACAAATAAATAAGCGTTAGAAGAATAAGTAAATTATTGTGACAGAAAATTCATTTGTAAGCTCTTGTATCATACGGCGGTCTCGTACCTGATTTTTGCATTTGGACTTGACACATTTACAAGCGTCAGCATAATTGAGGTCGGCTGCTTTGCACGGACACGCTCCTTTTCCTCTCTTCCGTGCACATTGCCCAGAACAAATACAGGTTACTCTTTCGTTTTCTACACCCTGATAAAGAAAGAAACAATTTAGGAGCTGTGACGAAATAATTATAAATTAAATACAGCGGCCGCGTGAAATGGCCATTTTGAAATATCTCACCTCTGCAGTTACGTCTACATCTTCCTCGTTGTCCTCTTCATTCCAGTCCAATGCTGAGCCATAAAAATTTACAAGTGTGCTTGCGGCATCTTCTGGAAAGCTATCCATGAACCACGGATCCGGCAAACTATTGGAATACTAGTTATCGGCCAACAAAGTGAAAGATACGATCTTACAGTGGCGCGCTTCGAACCGACAAGAAACAGAGGAAACCCGCGATAAGCAAAGAGCCAATCAGAAATCATCTCGTCATTTGAAAACAATAACAAACGGCCGCAATGCCGAATGGGTGAAACTGGGCCTTTAAGACCTGACCAAATATTCGATACCCTATTAAATCAAAACCCTGCTTCAGACCTGCGTTATAATATGTTCCCTAGTTCAGACCAATGTTAAATTACTGTTAACATAATTTGTGAAGGGCTTTTGTTAATTTTCTTTTTGATAATGATGAAAGAGTGGCTTCTTCTTAAAAACATACCCATATCAAGGCTACAGTGCAAAAACTATACCCTATTTATGACCAAAATGGCCAAAATAGGCTAAAAGCGATACCCTATCTATGACCAAATTGGTTGAAAAACCATACCCTTCGGGGTCGCACATACCTATATAGCTCATATAAGGGAATACCCCCCGCCCGGTATTAGAGCTCTAGAACATCCCTCGAGGTTTATTGAAAGCAAAATGAGATTTCCAGAATAAATTTGTCACAACAGGGTACATGTACATGGTGTTATAATCTCATTATTCAAGCTCTCGCAGACAGAATCCAATCCACTTATTGCAGAAATCAATGTTATTTAGGTCACATAGATAAATTACCCTATGTATCAACAGGACCATTCAACTTTGTACCAATGTCAGCTGTCAGTTACACAGTTTTGGTGATGTCTGAAACTAGTTCTTCTCTATCAAAAAGAGAGTGACTGGAGGAAAAAAGTTGCATATAACAAAGCAACAAGAAAAAGAATTATACAAACATTTAACCTACCTGCTTTGAGGAAAAAAAATACTTAAAAAGTCATATTATTTATATACAGTAATACCTAGTTACATGTGTATCTAGCTACATATGTGTACGTAGTAAGTTTTGTTTTATTATTTTTGTGGATAATGTAAACTAAAGGCAGGTGTGGTCATGTGTTGATCAATCCCCTTGATGGATACTTGATCAACCCTTCATCGACCCTTGATTGACACTCGATCAACATTTCAGTCGACAGTTGGTTGAGAGTCAACTAATTTTGGATTGATGCATATGAGTCGGTCGACACTCGGCGGACTTTCGACCGACTGTTGATCAAGTGTCAATAGAGTGTTGAACAAATATCAACTGGGATGTCGATTGAGTGCCGATCAAGATTTTGATCGAGTGTCAATTACAGGTTGATTGAGGGTATTGATGGACACTCAACCACAGATGCATTTAGTACACATGGTCTATTTTTTGTCTGTTTACTCTGTTAATAGTTTCTGGAGAAAGCTAAAAACCAATTTGAATTGTTAAACAATGCATTCAATATGTTTTGCTCTCTTTACTACTAGATATGCAAAATAAGGATATGACAACTTCTTTTAAAAAGATCTGACCAACTTGTTCTGTAATTAATTATTGCAGGGGCAGATCCAGGATTTTTCAATAATGCATGCCCCTGAAATGTTGCAACGGTAAGAGCCCGGTAAGAGGTAGCAAGAGCAGAGGAGGAGCTCAGGGGATGGTGGAGGGCCGACGAAAGAAAGTAAAGTACGCTTCTAAGGCTAAACAGCTATCACGATCGGCGCTGGCAGAAAAAGGGAAGAGGGTTAGCAGAGCACACGAATTTAAAGCTTGCTCTGCGTGTGGTGTCTAGCCCATTATCGGCTATCTACCTCTGCAGCTTGTACCTTAAGATAAGATAAGGCCCCGCCCCAGCATAAAACCCATTATCGCGCTAAGTCAATAATGGGCCATTTATGCCGAGAGCGACGCCTATTTATAAACCCAGCGCACAAAAGACTATAATGAAATGGTTATAATCGCGGTCGTGCATGCGGCCAGAAACCACTGAATCACTGAAACACTTGTTTGGATTAATTTGGCCACTCACGTGGCGTTTATTTCAAACCATTCAAATGCTAAGGTGTCAAATTAATCAATTGAACATCGCTATATTTGATTCAGTGAATAAAGTTGGGGCGAAAAACAGCCACAAGCCACATGCATCCTGTGGCGAACCCCAACCCAAGCCGCAGGCACGCACGCACGCACGCACTATGAAATAGTGCAGAAACGGCCAAATATAAAGATAATGGAAACTATGTAATATGAAGGCATCAGGAACACCAGGCCCTTCTCTGACATGTCCTTGAAGCCCCAACGAGTAACGGCTAGTTCTCGGGCTCGATAAGAGCACGCTTTCCAGCGTTCTAGATTAACAACTACTCTAATATAAAATTGTTGCCCCAGCCCTTGTCTGACAGGCAAACTAACTCTGGAGATAAGCTAAATTGTGGATCACGTTATGATTAATCGCGATAATAGTAAGAACACTTATAATAGTAGACAAAGCCAGCACTTGCCCGGTCTTTGTCGGAATAAAATAAAATAACTAACTGGAAAAATAAAATAGGATGTACTAGGCTAAAATTGCCGCCCCAGCCCATGCCTGGAAGGCGAGCATTGATCTTAGCTACAGCTAACAGCTTAAGTAGTTTACTGAAGAATAGAAATAATAATTATGACGCCCCAGCCCCTGACTGAAAGGCGAGCTTAAGTCTTAAACACCTCTCCAGGTTGACGAATATACAGTTTAAACGCGTCGGATTTCCAATGGCCAAGGTGGCGAATCTGGGCATCCGATAAACCTTGGTCAGCCGCCAACGATGCGGCGCCGATCCGAAAAGAGTGAGATTTGTATTTGGATGAATCAAGTCCACAAAAGTTTAGTGCTTGCCGCAGTTGTTGCGTAAAATGGCTAGTTTGAACTGGGGATCCATCGGAAAAGCAGAACAAGGCACCCGGAGTGGTACCTCGCATAGAACAGTAGCGTTGTAAATAATTCACTGGGCAAAACTCTGTTCCCGTTGCGCAGTCCAAAACAACTGAAAAGGGGCGCCTACCCGAGTTATGTTTGAAGTCGGTGATGACAATTGTCGCGGCGGTCACGCAATTGTCTTTAAATTGGAAATGAAGGTCTTGTATTTGTACTAAAGGTTTCAAAATCGCACCCTTGGCCGTGAGTTCGCCTACTCGAAAAAAGCCATAGAAGGCCACCAAAAACATGGTCTGGTACAACAGCCTTTGATATGCTGATGAGTTGGTATGATCTAATGCGAGCACTAATCGTTGCAACACGCTACGTGTTATTGGAAGTCGAACGTCTGGTGAAGAGTATAGCTTACTGTGAGCCGCTAAAATCTTCTGCACTAAAAACTGTTCAGTGGGATCAGGAAAATTAGCTAGCTTTTGAACGTAACTTAACGCGGAGACATACGTCGAGATTGTCGAGGAGGCAAACTTCCTCGCCGAGAGATATGATATAAACAATGCTAAATTGTTTACCGAGACCGGAAGGAGCCAGGCACGCGACTCGCAAAATTCAGATGAAAAATTGACATATGTCGACCAAGCTCTTTGGTAAGTCTTACGCGAACCCTCAGTAATGGCTGAGTGCAGAAGGTCGTTCAAGTGATGCGCCAGTTGTTGGGTAGTAAGCCCGGCGGAACCGGCGTCGGTTGTTCGTCTGCGTAAGGCGCTAGTGATCTGAATTTCTCTACCTGTAAGCGAGATAAAGCATCGCTCTCGCGGTTAACGCGACCAGCGATGTGCTTAGCATGAAACAAAATATTGTATTTAAGGGTGCAGAGAACAAAGTGCCTAAGCAAAGCCATAACTGAACGATCTTTAGAAGTTTGCTTATTGATTATAGCAACAACTGCCTGATTATCCGAAAAGAAAACAATACATTTGTCATGCATAAGCGGTCCCCAAAATCGGAAAGAACTCTAAGACAGTAATATGGAGTTGTTTCCAAGCGGCGGGCCACCCTCCAAAATACCAATGTGTGCCAAATACTGCGGCGTAGCCCAAGGAACCCGCCGCGTCCGTAAATAAATTGAGGTTTTGGGAAGTGGCCCATCGCGATCCGAGGAAAAAGGATTTGCCATTGTACACGCTCAAAAATTCCCGCCAGACGTTGAGATCGTGTTTACATTCCTGGGTAAATCTGACGTGAAGTGTGGGTTTCCGGATACCTTTAGTCAAGTCTATCAAACGGCGCAGAAAAGCACGCTCGGGAACCACAACACAGCAGGCAAAATTGAGGAGCCCTTTTAAAGATTGTAGCTCTTTCAGCGTGACGCTTTTACGAGAGCAAAAATCCGCCAACTGGGTACGGCATTTGGCAAGCTTGTCCTCTGGAAGGCGAGCCTCCATCAATGACGTATCTAAAGTGATCCCTGCGAATTGCAGAGCATTGGTCGGGCCCATAGTTTTCTCATCGGCTATCGGAAAGCCTATACGACGGCAAACGCAAAGAAAATTATCGAGATCTACCTGACATTTGCCCTCCTAATGCCCAATAAATAAGAAGTCATCTAAAATATGGATGACCGACGACGCGTGCAATCTATATTTAGCGATCCATTCTAACGCAGTGCTGAATGATTCAAATATATTGCACGATGACGAGCACCCCATGGGAAGGCATTTGTCAAAGTAGAATTTCCCTTGCCATTCCATCCCGAGCAGTGGAAAATCGCGGGGGGCTACGGGAATGATACGAAAAGCGGATTTAATGTCTGTCTTAGCCAGAAAACAGCCCTGTCCTATTGCTTTAATGAGCCTAACAACATCATCGATAGTGGCATATCTTACGGTGGCTAACTCTTTAGGAATACCATCATTAACAGATAACCCCTCCGGGTAAGACAAATGATGAATTAACCTAAATTCTCCCGGTAACTTTTTGGGAACGATGCCTAGGGGCGATACCCTGAAAGTTTCAAAGGGAGGCGTATCATACGGACCCACAATTCTGCCCGCTGCGAGCTCTTTTGACAACTTATTATTCACGCTAGTCGGATTGTCCATGGCGCTCTTCAGGTTTGGGGATCGGATTGCAAGGGGAGAACCAAGATATCGTATTGAGAAACCGTGAATAAAGCCTTGGATAAGATAGTCCGAAATTACGTTGTTATAGCCCTTAAGATAAAATGCGAGACGTCGGGCCTTACCGGCGTTGGCCCGCGGCTCAACAACCGATGTTCGTCCCTGACTGTCACTCCCAGAGGGCATGTTAGAGGCTGCGTTGCTTGTGTTATTGTTCGGTCTGTTAGCGCTGCATTGGTTTGCGGGATGGACTGCCCCACATTTGAAGTAGGAGTGTTTGAAATTGCAGCCCCTGCAGAGCTGACCGGAATGAAATCTCCAACACACCCCTTTGGGAAAGGACTGAAAGGGACGCTGGTTGGGCCGCCTCGCACGAAAATCATAGTTCGAGTTTGGGCGTGAGGTGGTGAGGGAGCTATGCATGGCCTGGTGCCATAATTCCCAAGCCACGTTATCCCATGGGTATCGGTCAGGTTTAGACTGGCGAAGAAATCGGAACTGCTCGTCGTAATAACGCCAGTTACCTTGTTTTGCCGCAATGTCCCTGACTACCTCACAATACTTCATCAGAGAACTTGTCGCATTAGGTACCCCAATTGTATAAACAGCTACAAACACATTAAATGCAGTCACCCATTGGTCAATGGATAAGCTACGCCGTTTTGGCTTAACGTGCTCAAGGCAAAGACTAGGGTGATCATGGTCATTTGAGACAGATAATCGATATTTGGACTCGTCTGGTGATACGGAGAGGAGAGACCCGAAATCAACATATTCGTTTGCCCATATCTTTGCCTTGATACGATCCGAGACGCGAGACTCGAGGTCAAAAGTGACACTGGAAAACGTGCCGTCCGGTTTCTCAGACGCAAAGGTTAGCGTACCCGCAGCCACGGTGTTCGTCAGATCTGCAATCTCTTTTGAGGCGGCATCTTCAACCACGGTGGGCTGTGACGTGGACTGATTACTAGGTCTCTGTTCGCCAACTGCGGGAGAGATGTTGAGAGTGCCGATGTCGGCCGACTGTAAGGCCCCAGAAATCGCGTTTGATATCAATTCACTCAGTGCGGTGGGGCTGAACTGTGGTGAGGACGTCGTGCTGTTAGGCAGGGACGCAGACTTACCCTCTGAACGGCGCTGTTTCGCCGATACCGCCTGTGTGGAACTTTTTGACGCCTGGCGCTTAGAGGCTCGTTTAGGAGGCATGCTTATGAAAAACTGAAATTATATTACTCAAACGTAGATCAGATTAAGACGCTGTGAAGCTCAAACCTAGTGGGTGTACTCCCATTGTCTTAGCAGGCTGGAAACACTTCAGTCAATGAGCCAAGGGCGATTAATATGTTGAAAACAAATGGCACAAACAAATCCGAGACATTTCGTAAAGGCTTACGTGAAAGCCAACGAATGTCAAGTACACATAGAAGCAGGCAACATAACAAAACCAACAATCCGAGACATTTCAAAAGGACAGTTGTCCTATAATGGCCTGAGTGTGTTGGGCACACTAATGCAGTTAAACAATAGCCGCCAGGTGATAACACACTAATTTCGCCATAATGTCAAGTGCAATACTATAAAACAATCCGAGACATTTCAAGAGGACTATTGTCCTATAATGGCCTGAGTGTGTTGGGCACACTAATGTGGTATAACAATAGCCGCCAGGTGATAACACACTAATTACGCCATAAATGTCAAGTGCAAGTAATTACAAATTCCAATATAGCCTGCGAAATCTGTATATATGATGCATGTATTAAATATTTTGTAATACCGCCGTTAAAAGATCACGATGGCTACGTGGCCTTGGGCAACGGCAATTAATCGGCGGACACACCCACTAACTTTACAGCCTTCAAAACAGCCCCTCGAATACTACGCATAAATTTGTAGTAGCCTAAATTGTTTAGATGGACCCCATCAGGTAAATAAAGGTCTCGCTTGCAGTTCCACAAACCTCTGTGCCGCCAGTAATAACAAAAAGGTAACTGCTCGAGCACTACCTTAAGATATTGGTGAAGCTTGCCCACCTTACAATTGTACTCCTTTGAGTCCCGCGTACGTCGCCGCAGTACCTGCCCTACTACAACAAATTCGACTGAATATACATCGTGCAAATCTCGAACTAATTTTGTAGCTCGGAGCCAACAGTCTCAGGGGCGACCTTAACGAGATCATTGGAGCCAAGCTCCAAAATAATGATCTTGGGAGCAATTTGGTGCACGACTCTAAAGTCAAACTTACGAAATTTCTCAATTGTGCGGCCCCCAACGCCATGAAAATGAATATCCGCAATATCACTAAGAGTGATAAACGCATGCAAGTGCCGCTTCTTCTGCACAAACGCCGCAAGTCGGTGAACGAAGGAGTGCTCAATTATTAACACGCGATGTTTAGCCATAGATGTATAAAAGGAGAGGGCACTAACATCAACTTGAAACGAAGGTTAACAACAGCCAAAATGGAGAAGGACAGACTAATTAGAGTAAAGGTAAGGGCTATAAAGGTACACTTGCCTGATTCCGACGAAAGAAAGTAAAGTACGCTTTAAGGCTAAACAGCTATCACGATCGGCGCTGGCAGAAAAAGGGAAGAGGGTTAGCAGAGCACACGAATTTAAAGCTTGCTCTGCGTGTGGTGTCTAGCCCATTATCGGCTATCTACCTCTGCAGCTTGTACCTTAAGATAAGATAAGGCCCCGCCCCAGCATAAAACCCATTATCGCGCTAAGTCAATAATGGGCCATTTTTGATTGTCTCATCAGGTTTGTTTACTGATTACTTTTTGTGCACCATACATCATACACTGCTGATAGTTTTACACTTGATTCTGTCAACTGTTACACTGTTGACACCCACATGTACTAATTGGCCATTTTTGATGTATTAAAATTCCAACTTGGAGGTTTGAGGAAATACAAGAAACGAAATCACATTAAGGTTGAGGAATGAATAATTAATTTCTTTTGTTTTACTCCCTGAAGCCTCGTGGCCATGTTAGAATTTTAACACAATGAAAATGGCCTATTAGAGAACCATTTTTTTTCTTCTTTTGTACCAATTCAAACATTCTTTAACAATAGCTTATTAGCATTCAAGAATGCCTCTAATCACCAACATTTATGATCCAACCATTTGCACACATTCTTCTTTACATAACTGCATATATAGGACAATTCTATTTTTTTGTGTTTCCACCTTTTAAGCAGTAGTCACATGCGCCTGTATGGCGCCTATTTTTAATATTGTTTAACTCACGGCTCAACACTTGCGGCTGTTGCAACAAAAGGTATTTTTAGAAACCCCGGTTGATATTTTCGGGGAGAAAAGCAGCAAAGAGCCTGAAATTTTAAAAGTGCTTAAGTTTTTAACAGGGGCGGGGGAGAACACTCTGCGTGCCTAGCACTTTTTTTGTGTTTGGATCATCCACCAAAAAGTGACGTCACATCCGCTAAAAAAGCGGACTGAGCGGCAAAATCAAATTTGAATGCGACATAATCGTTCTCTCAGTAAGTAAAATGGCAATATTTCGTAATCGGCGGGATATTTCTAACGTTTTATTTGGCCATGGTAAACAAAATTTTGTCGTCTTCCTCGTCATATCGTTTTTCTGAGGAACAGAACGATTATTTATTCAAAACCACGCTGTTTTGAAGGCGTGTGTTTTTACGAAATGTCGTTTCTTCTTCGCTGAATTCCACAGGCGCCATCGTTAGCGTGGAAATAATGAATTGTAGGTAAGTTGCACTCAATTCAAATATCCTATTCTCTTAGGTTGGCATTACACTAAGAGAAAAGCGCAGTGTCAGTTTTCTAGACGTGGGAGAACCTATTTAACAGAAGCCCATTTTTCAAATTTACCCTTGACAAACACTTGAGAGTAATGTAGGTGTTAATCGTATCACACTGTAAGAGTAGACCCACACACTTAACGCGGCGGAACTTTCTTACCGATCGACACCAACGCAAATTCATGTTCTTGCTTGTGACTCAAAGTGGGGTTATAAATTCTGTTACGATTGGTTAAGAACCTTGAACTTTTCCCTTGGCAATTCCTTAATTGGTAAACGCTTCCTTTAACATATAGGCAGGCCGTGAACCCCTTAAAAATAAAAAGAAGATATTCTTATGGACGATTCGGTAATTTGGGCATCTCGTGTTTTTTTCAAGTTATCATCTAATATATTTTTCCGTTTCAATAGTGTCGAGTGTCACAAACACCATAAAGTTTCAGTACTCCCCCCCCCGAATCCTATGAGGTCAAGCATGCATGCACCTTTAGTTTCTTCAATTCCTTTCAATTGCCTTGTTTGCAGACCATGTTCCCTATCTTTTAATCCCTAACTATCATATTTGCCGCTTATTTTGAAAGGTTACTTAGTACACATTTTGCCTTATTTTGAATGTGCCTTCTCTATACAACAAACAACAACAACAATCTTTATTTCGTGCCCAGAAAAATTTTACAATAAAAATAAACACATGCAATGTGAAAAAATAACAATGAAAAACAGAGCACAGGTACTTAGAAATAGCTAAGGCTAATCGAGCAAAGTGGCTGGGCCAAGCGGAAAAAAATATTGCAAAATATATATACAAGCTTACATCAAGCCATTTCAGTCCCAGGGAATGAGAGAAAACTAGCAATTCTGACAATTCTCTCTCATAGAGTTCAGTTATTTTAATTCATCACACTTTCAATGTGCGATGTTAAAAAATTTGCAAACAGTAATGAAATATCATGCCCCAACACCCAGCCATAAAAGGAAGTCTGGCAACAGGTAATAACAACAATAAAACTGCCAGGCTGGTGAATATTACAAGCTATTATGAACTCATGTCTAACAATGATGAGTGACCATGAAACATGGTGCGGTGGAACTGAACAACCAGACTGCAATCGCGAGTGACACTGCTAGTGTAAGTGTCGTGAAAGTGATTGCTAGCTAATAGTGTCTGTGAACTTGGACCACACCAGAAAAGAAACGGTTCCATACTAGAAGTTGACTGAGAGTAACAAGTTTGTACTCAAAAACCGAAGAAGCTGCCTGATCAGACCAGTCTTAAAGCCAGCTTCATCACAACTTGTCAAGAGTTCCTGAATTGTGTATGTGGGAGGACTCCATGTAATGATATATATGGGGAAGCTCTGCTCAAAAGTTTTCAGGCTTCAGATATAACTATTAAAGGGTAAGGAATTTCTGACAAGTTGAATTCAGGTGTATGAAAGGGTACAGAAATCTTTCTTTCAGGGATTTCCCTTCTTCCGGTTCTAAAATGTTGTTGATAATCTCTCATTTATTCTCCTGCGCCAGAATGAGGGGATTCTGATATATTGTTCAAAAAGATATTTTAAAACTTCTTTCTAAGGATTTAGAAAACCGATACAGTATTAAGGGGTTGGACCTTGAGATGGAGCTTCCCATTCCCGATCCCTTCCCCACCACTCCCCCTCCTTGTGTAACAAGGATGTTCAAATTGTTTTCTGGAAAAAGAGCAATTAAAAAACAAGACAGTGCCAATTTAAGGGATTGTGTGATTATCAATGTAAGTTTTCATTTGTATTTTGAATTAAAATGGGCCTAACGTAATCCACAGCAGTATAAAATAACCATACTTTGCAGCTTCGTAGAGAGACTCAATCTGATAATGAAAACATAACTTTTATTTTTCCCCTTCCTTTGTACCTTATGATATTTTTAAGGAAATTCTCAAGTCCCTCCCCCAAAGAAAAGAAAATATATAAATAAAGATAACTTTTTTTTAATCTTGAAAATAATCTCCGCAATAAAAATGTCATTTTTATGGCTATTTATCATCTTGAAATGTGTTGTGAAGAAACTGCTTATTAGGAAAATATAAATGTTCAACGAAAAAAATGAACAGAAAAAAAAACAACAAACTCTTCTTTCAGAGGAGCTCCTACATTTTATAATTTTGTAAACCTCTTACAGAATGCAACTTTTGGTTAGGTTGCACTTCACTGTCAAGGAGGAAATCACACCAGAGAGGCTTTGTATCTTTATTATGATTTGCATTATCAGTAGAAAAAAAATCACACTTGGACAGGTCCACTGACACTCTTACTTGTCTGTTAAAGATGGGAAAAGCAGGTTCAGCATCATCTAAATCAAGGGATTGTATGCCAGTGTGGGGTGTATATGCTGGAGGTAACCACTTAAGAAAATACAAACATAAATGACAGTCACTAAAATTAAACAACAACGGAGAATTTTTAGAGACCTCCATCAGTCACAAAAAGACCAAGAACCGGATCTTTTTCAGTTTAACAAATTGACATCAGTTTTTCATGTATCTGTCTTGAACATTATTGAGTCAGTCTAATTTATTATTGCTATCAGATTCCCCCTTCCCCTTTGATGAAATTAAATTGGTTTTAAAAAATAAACTGGTGTAAACAAATTAAAGCAGAGGTAGAAATTGAGCCATAAAATTACTATAATTTTGGTATGAGGATATCAAAATATGTTCTATTGTAAAGACAGTGTAACTACTTAATTTAAACTTCATTGTCAGAGACAAAAACCTAAAAACATCTAAACACAGGTCAATGAGGACATTGCCAGCTTTGCTTTTGCCAACAACCTCTCTGCCTCAAAAATATAGAAGATAATGACAAAATCAATAACAAAACCAACCTCTGTTAATTCAATAACCACACCAAATTCCCCTCCAAAATTCTCTTCAACGTCTTACAGCAAAATTTTGCCAGCAGCATAAATTCAACTCAATACGTTAACATGCTTCTCTCATTAAACTTTTACCCCTGAGTCAGAATTTGTAGGTGTATCACACAGACTTCCACAAAAGATTAAAAATACTGTTAACCTTTTGCAAATATCTACATCAATTCCAAAGATATTTAAGTTGAAAAATGTGTAAAATATGCAAATGAGGTGACTGATGATGTCATACACTCAACCCAATATTACATCAAGTTGGTAGGTTTATAGTTTTACTGGAAACACATCTATGGCTATTAAAATTATACACAGCCTGTATTTTCCCATGGCAACTCACTCTTTTCTAGTCTCCTCTACCCTGAGGCCACAACTTCAACCTTAAATATTAATATGCTTGCTGGATCATGCAGATGAGGCACCATTGGCAAATATCAAAATGGAAAGCCAGGGATGGCCAGAAAAGCCTATATCAGAGAAGGTTGAAACCCAGTATGTTGCCATGGCGACAAAACTGTTAAGCTCATATTATGGAGGACATCTGCAAATTTTATCATAATAGCACTTTTAAAGCACTGTCCCTAGGAGCCTATGGTCCCTTGTATCTGAACAATAGGGAGACTGGATGATCTAAATGGTAGGTGGGAGACTCCGAGAACATTGAGGAGAGTTGCAAGAAAGATTGTAAAACTAGCTCCTTGGGGGTACTCATTAGACACTAACACTACTAACATGACTGAGTTTGGACAATATATATTTTGTTTTTTTGGGTACAGGTAAACAATGTACTGTTACTGGTCATACAAGAGGTACCTTGCCACTGAGTTAAGTCTCAATGTGTGTATTTAAAAGAGGAGGTCACTCCAAAAATGTATATTTTTGTCAATGCTATATGAAAACCTCGCACTTTAAGGTTAGCCACTCACAGAAGTTTCAGCCTCTTAAGTGCAGGTTTTCCTTATGAAGTTCACCTGCAAAGAAGCCCACAATTCGAACATTGTCGCCACAATTTCAAACAGTACTCAGCAGCCAGGCCGCGTTTTCGTGACGTCATTCCTTCTGAGAGACTTGGTCCTAATGGCTTCCGACAAGTCTTTTGAAGACCACTCTGGGTTATGGCTGCTCTTGAGCCATATTATTTTGAGCCAAACATGCTCCAAACTCCGAACTGATAGCATTGAAGATAGTGAAGTGGATAATTGCATGGAAAAAATAGATTTTTCTGACCTTGTGAAAGATGCAAGTCAGTTGCGGGTTCTTCTCATTCCTGCTAAATTCAAGTCGGACTGAATGACGTCACATAAACACGGTCTGGTTGCCAAGACAGTTGCAAAATGGTGGCCTCCAAAATCGCTTCTTTCGAGACAAATTTCTTAAGGATCGCAGGCACCTCAGAAGCTGAAACTTCGGTGAGTGGAAAAGCTGTATATTCATTTGCAATAAGTGAAGACAAAGTAAGTAAGCTTCTTGGAGTGACCTTCGCTTTTAACTGAAAATATGTTACTTAAATGCACCAAAATTTATATTAAACCTGGGCCAGTTCAGTATGAATTATTACAAAATTTAAATCAATCGCAAAAAAAAAAAAAATTGTTAGCGGCTGATATTACTTTGTGAGGGCGTCTGAAAGGGTTATACTTTTGTAAAGCACCTGGCAGCAAGCACTATTTTGGTTTACTAAAGGAAGACTGTTGTAACTGCTTAAGGAAACTGTACATGTGTTTGGTACAGTAAGCTCAGGGTTCTCCCGAAAATTTGAAGTAGAGGGAGAATAACTTTGAGTAGGCGGCGGACAATGCCGATAAAAAGACGTGGAGCGGTTTTAGCGTTAAAAGTTTTTCATAATTTATTTATTATGAGTAGCCGGCGCGCCAAGGACGACTAGACGGCGAATTTCGCCGGTCGCCGGAGCTTACGGAGAACTCTGAGTAGGCATCAAAAGATTATGGCTTTGATGACATGATAACGGAGATATCAGCCTTGGTAATATCAGGGATAACACCGGGGATAACCAATCTCCAGATAATAGAGTTATGGGACTTCACTATCAAAGTGACACCTGATGCTTATTGTAAATTACGTACATCACTCCTAAAATGTAAGGTAAAGAATTTTGTTTTGTGGAAAATAGCTCAAATTCATTTTCGCCTCTATAAAGTACAAATATTTTAAAAACAACCAACGCTGACAATTTTAAATTACAGTGGAACTCTGTTAATTCAGTGGCCAATGGGCCACAAAAATCTGACCATACTAACAGTGTGGCGATATTAAAGCTAAGGGGTTCTTTGAATTTTGACCCAGAATAAAGTGGCCGTAATAACAAGGTGGCTGTGTGAATGGGGTGGCCATAAGGCGGGGTTTCTCTGTAATGATGAACATATAAGATGATCCTCTCAAACACCTACCCATAAAGATTTTGGAAGTATAGTTTGCATAATCAGTTGGACAACACACAACTTGGGCCCAGAGCTGACAAGAGATATTCCATTTTCTATCCACCCCACCCCCCTTCCAAGCTACACTCACAAAAGACGTCAAAATTTACCACCTAACAGAAAAGGTAAAAGTGCAGAAATAACAGTTTCATAGCCCCTTCTAAAGCTCTTGTTCACAGAGGAAGAGAGAGTATGGAAATAAGATAGAATGGCCCTTAGGGCCCATTTATAGGGTCTTGGGTACCCAAGAAAACCCTTCTCCTGAGTTACCCTGGCCAAGCTAACTTTTCACTTATTTCTTTGAAGAATTCAACCAACCGTTTACATTTACAAGTAAGATCATGAACCCGTCTCACCCACAAGGCAACAGAGGTGGGCGAGTTGTCTCGCCTTGGCTCGTATCACGCCTTGGCGCCCTGGCAGGCAGGACAACTTTTCTTTATCTAAACACTATGGCACGGCTAACAAGGACAACCCTTGGCATGACAAGTATCATGTGATGCCTAGATTTAAAATTTAAAGCAGAAATATCAATTTACAAAGAAGAGAAAATTAACACGGCAAAACCCACTGTGATTGAATGACTGAGGGAAACTCAAACAAAGAGGGATATTTGCACATTTGATTATTCAATAATCACTAATTAAATAATCATGCAGGGTCAAATTCAGCCAAATGCATGGCGAAATTAATGGCAAACAATCACTTTTAGATCAAACCAAGCTAGAATTTTCAGCCCACCCACAATGGAGCGATCACAACTGACCTTTGTGAATTATTTGATTGATGCATATGAGACAGCCATTTTTCATTTTTTTTCTTCATGAGATGGAAGATAGATGCCATTTAAACATTGATCAAATAATGAACGAAGGTCCTGTTGCTACAGAGCTACATTGTATCCCCACCAGATTAACAGAAGATGAAGTGATGAAAACAGATCTTTGGAAGAACTAAAAAAAGCTGTGTAAACAACCAAAAGCAGCCTGTGTTCCCACAGCATCTCTTGTTGAGTTAATTTGATATAGAACATAACTTTAACATCTCAAAATGTAAGTAAGTAAGTAAGTAAGTAGCCTTTATTTAAACACGATAAGTAATTAAGCTTGCAGCTCGTAGGGTCGTGTGTAAATAAACAATAAAGAATAATTACAAAATAAGAATTAAAAAAAAATTACAATGTAAGATGTAACCTAGTTTACATAAAAATTTGCAGCTAATAATAATTACCTAATTATTAACATTATGTGACTAATAAACGTATACCAATGGGCAGTCGAGTCATCTTCTGCAGTATATATTCGCAAAGCTAATGTCCCTGACCAAAGTAAGATTATTGATCATCTTAGAGAAGCTGTTTACACTATTCGTCATTCGGCATCCAATCGGTAGAAAATTCCACAGAATTGTACCTCTGTAAGATACGGAGGATTTCTTGATATTTGATTTAAAATGAGGGATTTCCAGCTTAAGGTTGTTTCTTAGATTATAGGAGGATTGTGATTTTGCAATATGTGCAGTCATACAGGGTGGTGAATCATTGTAGTACATTTTATAAATTAGTCTCAGAATGGAGTTCTTATAATAGGTTCTTAGAGTGTCCCATTTGGCCCTGGTGAGGACTTCAACTGATGGTAGGTCTTTAGGAAAGTTGAAAATAAGCCTTGCTGCTCTGCAGTGTAGTCTTTCGAGTGAGTCGAAGTCATCTGAGCGATTCGTGCCTCCCCATACGGATATACCGTACGTGAGTGCAGGGATTATAACTTTGAAATATAGGTTTAAGAGATCTTGCTTAGGTAAAAATCTGCTCTTCTTTATGAGACTTAATTTTTGACGAAGCTCGTCTTTAGTCCCTTAATATGTGCTGACCAGTTCAATTTATCATCAATATCGACACCCAAGAGTCGACTTTGTGTGAGCCGTTCCAGAATGTTGTTTCCAAGGTATATGGGTGGGTGGGGGCCTTTAAAGGATCCTCTGTGGATTAGCATGTATTCGGATTTTTTCGGGTGCGGGGTCAGGTTATTTCTCACACACCACGCATACAACTCGGTTAGGGATTGATTTAGCGCAGCAGCGACCTCGTCTACGCTCTTCCCTATGCAGTAAATGGTCGTATCATCGGCATACATATGGACGGTCCCAGACTGAACTGACCCCACGAGATCGCTTGTGTAGAGAATAAATAGAGTGGGGCCCAGGACACTTCCTTGTGGGACACCGGAAGACACCGAGCAGAATCTGGATCGTTGCCCGTTTAGGGCCGTGTACTGCAGCCTAGATGTAAGGTAACTCAGCCAGTCTAGTAGGAGGCCACGTATTCCAAATTGACATTGAAGCTTGTTTAATAGGATGTCATGATCTACTTAGTCAAAGGCTTTCTTAAAGTCGACAAATGCAGCACCCACCACGAGACCTGAGTCTATCGCATCTCTCCAAGTTTCTGTCAGGTGGACAAGGAGGAGCTCGGTGGAGTAGCCCTTTCGATATGCCCACTGATTATCTGTTACCAGACGATTAAAGTTCAGCACGTGGTCTATAATTGTATCGTTGACACATGATTCCAGAATCTTGCTTGGTATGCTAAGAATAGAGAGAAGACGATAGTCTCCTCTGACCGTTTCGTCGTCTTTTTTATGTACTATCGTTAATTTTGCCGTTTTCCACTCCTGGAAGACGACGCCTGTCTTGAAGCTTAAATTAAACAGAGATGTCAATGGGGGTACCACAGTTTCTCCAAGCAGTTTAATTAACCTCGGGGCGATGTCATCTGGGCCGGTTGCCTTGTTCGTTTTTAAATTCGATATATTATTTTTAACAGTACTTTCTTGTATCTGATGACATCTAAGATTGGTATGCCTGCTGGGTCGATGTCTGTGTCTGCTTCAGTTTGGAGTACCGGTAACTGCGCTGCTAGTGTCGCGCCAATCGAGGAAAAGTAAGCTAGCATTCATCATGTTTGCTTTTTCCACGTCGCAAACAGCCAGACTTCCGTCGTCCCGTTTCAGTGGCCCAATTGGTTTATGGCATTTGGACAGATTTGTTGCGTCTTTCACGAGTCTCCAGTAAGCGCTGGATGTTTTGACCTCGTTGACTTTGTTTTTGAAATACTCCGCTTTCGCACTCCTTACTTCAGCTGTGATGGTATTTCGTGGGTATTTATATTCCCGCCATTTTTGATTATCGCTCGTGTTAACGGCATCCTTGTAGAGCTTAAATCTCCTGTTCATTTTCCTCCTGATATCGTTATTGATCCATGGAAGTTAGTGACTTCTCACCTTGACCTGTTTCATCGGCGCGTGATCGTTTGCAATTTGTAGAAATAAGTTGTTCCACATCCATAGCGTGTCGTCCGGATCATCAAAAATCATAGCTACATGAAAAGGAGCACTTTCGATATCGCGTTTGAAGTCCTTCTCGTTCAGTTTGTTGTAGTTACGGGACCGTACAAAATAGTTGAATTAACTAACTATGAGGTCCTACAAGTATGAGAATTTCAGATTGTATGATTGCAACCAAGTATGAAGTTTGATAGAGAAACAATGGTAAATCTTACAATTGTACTTAACAATATTATTGAACTGCGAGCTCAAGATTCCCATCAGGTGATAACACGGTTGATACAGCCTCAAACTATCACCTCAAAGAAGTCTTGACCTCATAGTCCAATTGTTGAATAGAAAGAGAGAAGATGTTCTCTATTTTATTGTTAATAGATAATAATTTACAGGTTGAAGCTAATTACAAGGTAAAATTTGAATTCTGTCCAGCATGTAATTATGAACCACCTTACAGTACCCGAGAGGGGGGGGGGGGGGAGGGTACTCCCAGAAAAATTTGGTGGGGGTGTGTGGCCCACTTCCCAAAACCCTTACTCTATTGATCACCAAAATCTGCGATTTTCCCTACCCTATTTATGACCAGACCAAAAATTGGACAACCTATTTACAACCGTTGCCGCTGACACAGGTGCCCTAAACATAAGTTTTGAAGGCCTTTTGTGTATGGTCTCATCAATAATGATGAAAAAGTAGCTTCTTCTAAACAACATTACCCAATTCAAGACTACGGTACAGTACAAAACCCATACCCTATTAAGACCAAACTGGCCAAAATCGATCCCCTCTTTATGACCAAAACGGCTGAAAAACCCTACCCTTTGGGGCCACACATACTTATATAGTGCATATAAGGGAGTAATCCCTCCGCCCTTGGTCACAGTAGAAGTGGGTACCTGTCAAAAGCGGGGGTTAAGTTAAGAGGTAAGAATATACCATACCATTGGGAGCTAACCCTAAACAGGACAACCCCCTCTTTTTGAACTGCCCAAAGAAGTTGATCCCCAGGCCGGCATTGCAGTTCAGACAAAACAGAGGAATGTACAATTAACCACTGGATGACTGAAGGAAAGTTCTACTCATCTGGACTGCTTCACCCCTTTGATCTTTTGGGGGAAATCTGATATCCCCAAAGCACGTATTTACAATGAACTCTAGCTCTCAACATAGATTATTTCTTACAGAGAAAAAAAGTATTCAACAAGAGATACGGAAATAGGATACTAACCTTGAGTGTACGACTTTCCACCACACGCACGTGGATACAGAGCTTCAACTGTGTTCACTGTTAGGAAAAAAACCCCTTCTGTTAAACATGTTCCCGTAGTACACAGTGCAAACTATGGCCAGCAATACTTCATCCAGGTTGTTGTTAACATTATAGGCTATTGCACTTAGTGTTATCACCGAATCACGAACAATAAGAACCAAAAGTCGGAGCACCACCAGTTTTGCAAATGTGTAAAATCCGCCATTCGATGACAGAAGGCTCTCCGTTATTTTCCTTCAAAACAATACTAAACTGTTCTCTTCTGCCGAACGTTTTACTTAAAAAGTCGAAGAAATGTGCCTGCAACGTCTCTCTATCCTCGGTATGAAAGGACACGAACCTGATGGTTTGCAAATAGCGGAAAATCTTCCCCAATCGAAACGCCATTTTTTCGCTTTGTGAAACGAGCTGCGCGGCACAGTTTAAACCGGATATGACGTCACTATTTGGTGGATGATCGAGATACGCAAATTTCAGGAGTCTTCTGCCCCGCCCCTGGTTTTTAATTGCATATGGGTAAGAAATTATAGGTTTGGCGATGGTTTACCAACGAAACTGTGCGAACCATGTACAGAAAGGTGAAGAATATTTAAATATTCCGTTCTTTGAGGCTGGCATCACTTTCTTCACGGAAGTTGTCGATCGTAAGGTCTTGTGGAAAAGAGTTTGTGGCTCGCAACAGGTTGGAGAATCACCTTCGCTGAGTCAGCACTCTACGGTGAGGCGAAAAAGAGTGAACCGCGAAAGTGTCGAAAGTGGTCAGATGTGTCTTTTCGTTGAGGGCGTTCAACATCATTCCTTCCGAGAATGACACGACTGCACTACAGCGCCTTTCACAATTTTAAAAAGTTACAACAGTTTATAAATGCGGGCCTGATATATTACCGTATTACCCTTACAGGAAAACGGTGCGCAAATGGTTTTGTTTCCTGGCGAATAATTACATATTTGTTTGCTTTGGCATCAATGGAAGGAGCTATGGGAAGGCCAATAATGGATTTCCACTTTTCTTTGCTGGCCCGGCCCAATCACCAAGCGGGGAAGCGGAACCAATGATAATGATGATGATGATGATGATGATGATGATGATGATGATGATGATGAGTGAATAATGTTTCAGCTATGTACTGATGGAAAAAGTTAGGAAGTGTTCCTTTCACAGTCGGGTATAATTAAATGATTTAGGTGAAATTAGGGTTTTTAAAACCAGGTCTTAGCAAGCATCAATTTCAAGACAAATCTGTCACTGCATTAAACTATACACATTTAATTCTCAACTCTGATATATGTGCAACCGAAACAGACATTTAGATATTCTGTTTGTGTTTACCGCCTGACAACTAATTAGTGAGAGACTCGCAATCAATCCCCAAAATGAAGAGACCCTTTTACCAACATTGAGGGTAGAAAAATAGTATATCCTTTTTTCAAGCCTCATATAAGAAAATTTGAAGCAATTTGAGTTTTACTAAATAAATGACTACATTTTTTTCATTCATGGGTACTTAAAAAAATAGTAACTGATGAAACGTAAACACTAATAGTCTTCTGGATAAAGTTTAAAATTTTACAGTGGGTTAGAAAATATGCAGTGTGTTCATCAGGGGCTAAGCAATGAAATTTCACTTTTCAAGAACAAATGGTCAACCTATAATTTCTCCTTAATGTAGTAGTAATACATTTTCAAGTATATAGGCCAAGTTAAGAAAATCATCCACCAAGGGATACTGTTTGGACAATAAGTTTTCCAATTATATTGTCAATATACAATGTCCACAATGACAGTATGTTTACTGGAGTAAATCACTGTAGGGGGCATCCTCTCTCTCTCATAACTTGTAGTTTCGGTATGTACAAAAGAAGCAGCGCTTCGATTTTGTCATCACCAGCGTGTGGTCGCGTTGAACATGTGCAGAAAATGTTCTGCCTATTGAGGTTCATTGCAATGATTTCTGGATCCATCATTCCAAGGTAACTTGATGTATAATATTTTGTTTACTCAGTTACTGTTGCAGTTAGTGCAGCTACACGCACCTTTGCAATATGGCGCCTAGCATACCTAGTTGGGCAAATGCAAACCAAAAACTCTTCCTGTAAATACAATGTATGCGAATATTTGCTGATTAAACAATGCTTATAATAATTAGTTTGTGATCAGTGATAGCATACAAGTAGCTCAGCCAACTGAATTTCCACATTTTTTAGATTAGTATATACTAGTATATCAAATTGTCGCGGACTAATTTCACAGTTTGAAAGCCACTCATACAGGATTGGGATTGTCTGAGTGCATCAATAAAATAGAAATGGTAACCACACAAACAATGCCACCATTCACTGTAATGACCTAATTAGAAAATTTTACTTTCAATTAGAAAGGTGGGGCAAGAGTAAATAAAGAAGCAAAATTACATTTCTTGTACACAAAAAGCCACGTAAATGAAGACATGTTGACTATCTCAAAAAAAGGTGCAAAGTTTAATTTGTCACATTCTTTGACCCCAAAGCATATTTCTGAGCAAAATTCGCTCACTTACAAAGCCTTATATTATACTGCAGTAAATGGGAATAACTCAAGACAGATGTTAAATGCTTGCCATTTTACGAGATATGCTTCATCAATTACGACAGCTCTCATATTGCGTCTCACATCTTTACAATCATGGTCTCTTGTTTACAGTCCAATAACTTCCTTAATTTTCCAACAAATGCCTCCAGGTGGCCATAAATTATTGGATACTTCGACTGTTGACATCTTTCATAGCAATCTCGCTCTCTATGACCCAGTATTCCGTACCGTTAGAAAGCTGACCTGCAAATCGTTTTGCTTCACGGTCTGATCTCGCATTCAAAGGCGAAACAACGAAAATGAACGATTCAGTTGATCCATGCCATGAATCAAAAACAAAGGGAAATAACTGAAAATCAATGACTTGACAAAGCAGGTAAAAAATTAGTGTCTTTCTTTAAAACAACTGTTTTGCACGAAGTTATACAAGTCCTTGCGGGATTATGTAAGGTCTTTAGGGACACATGCTTCTATAAAAGGGAACGTTGTTTCGCTAAGAAAGTATCAGAGAAAGTATCATAACTTGCGCAAGGTTTACGGCCGGGAAAAGTTTACAAGAATTGTAAGTAGAATTATGACATAATTTTCAGATTGTACTTTTGTATTAGTTCAAGGTCAATTACGACAATTACGGCACAGAGCCTCAATTATTTCTTTCAGTTTGACTCTATACTTCTAGACAGAAGGAGTGCAAAAATAAATCTAACAATTCCCAGCTGATGAGGTCTATTTCAAGTCCAAGCCAACAACAATATTCCTTATCACCTCTTTCTGTTCTACACTGACGGAAACATTCTTCAAATTGATACCATTTAAGGCCTGAAACAAAGATTGCTCGAATCCTGCCTCGACGTACGGCCGCCATTGTCAATCCCATACAGTATATATAAACATCACGACTGCATACACGAAGACCAGAGGTCCTTGAATCTAGGACTCGGAAATCCTATGTCTCCAGCGCCCTTCGATTCTCGTGCCCAGGCCCCACCGACTAAGAGAGGCCAAAAGGGCTATGGGGACTATAATGGTTTCAGTCGCCAGCCATTTTCGTTCCCAAGGCTACTCGTTTTAAAATATCCTTTTGTGCAGGCTCCTGGTAAGAAATTGATTTCCTGCGGGATAATTTTCCGGCGCCAACGGACATTCTGGCCTGACTTGTCACGCAATACCGACGTTACTGACTGTGAGAAAAGCTATTGCTAATCGTGTTTCACTATTCTGTTGTTTCTCCAGAATTCGAGAACCACACTTTATGGTTGCTTGACAACTTAAATTGCTCGACATATTTTATGTGTTGTTAAACGGTATGCATTTGCTGGTTTTTTTGATTGATATGTCTCTTGATGGTTGTATTTTACACAATTGAGAATTAATTAAAATGACAGAAACCTAGCCAACTCTCAATCTTGCGACATAAGTGCGCTAACAAAACCCACCTTGAACGAGAATTACAAGACTGCCGTACAACCAGGAGCCCATCCATAGGAGCGTGCAACTACCACATATTCCTGTCACAGACCGATCTATTGGTTTGCCTTTACCGCTAATTCAGACCCCCGAAGGAATCTCAGTGACCAATCACGATCGTGGACGTAACTTTTAACTGACGTATTTTATTATGTCGACATGTCCACCTGAGGCCACATTTTTCTCCTTACCGATGCGCGCTCTGGTAGACCGGTACTGACCTATTTCGCGGGAAAAGAAGCCTAAAAATAGACCCTTCTGTTAAAAATGACGTGACATAGCTTAGTATGGGAGTTGCACGCTCCTAGTGATGGGCTCTTAGTACTACCTACCTTGCGCAGCCACAGCGAGCACAGGCTTATGACATGACCACTCGCTCAAACTGGAGGTGGCCACGTGACGAGGATGTACATGAAGCATCACGATTATACCGTGGAATCCCAGTTTCTTGAACCTCAAAGAAAAATGGAAATTATTTTTAAAAAATTTGATAGTTCGAGAAATCGGGGTGGGAGAGGGCTAAAGATCGAGGGTTTGAGAAATCGGGATTCCACAGGAGTAGCTAAAATTTATATCGAAAGAAGATGACAATAAACAGTCAGTTAAGCTTGTATTCACGTCGTATTTTTTTTCTGGTGGTCAGGGCTTTATTCTGGCGTGGATTATGTTCTTTCAAGAGAAGAGATGAAGCAAAACATACAAGCAACGATAATATTAACAAATATTAACAAATCGTGAAATAGAATGTGTTGGTCATGGTTGATCTCCCCTTATCAGGATTTTCTTATCCGCATTTTTCCTGTCATACAAAATCAGAATATAATCAACCTTTATAAATAAAATTATGGTCTTTCAACGATGCATTGCAAACTCGCGCCAAAAATTCGCATTCTGCCGCGTTAATGTTTGTTTGTTGCTTTGCTGGGACACAGTCCACAAGCGAGCAGTGGATGTTGTATGCGCCACGTACAAGACTTAATACGACGCGATAGTGAATGTGAGTAATAAATACCCGGAAGTTAGGACTTAAGTTCTCCGAACCCCGGATCAAGTGACGTCACTATTGACGTAGCAATTGAAAAGCTGCTAAAATTTTTAACAGGGTGCAAATAATGGGTGGGTTTTCTCTTTGTCGAGGAGATCTAAACTGTCCTGTAAGGAAGTCCTTCAATTAGATTGAGGTAACATTGTAACTGCGATAATATAACCGCATTCAACCCAGATAACGAATTTGCTTACTCACTCATACACAATTTCCACATCCTATAGTCCCTCATGCTGGATGGCAAATTACGTACAAGGACATCCAAATCTAAAGCAAAGAAATTTCAAGCTTTGGAACCTGTCGCATACGTTTTCCATCCATTGCGGCGGATCAGTTTGTACGGGTGATGTTACAGTTTATTCCAAAAGGCCTACAAGCGCTTTGAAATGGTAGACCGTCTGTGCCAAGGCCTTTACAGGCTCCGGTACAAACGGGTGAATAATTGTCATCTTTGCATTTGCCGCTCGATGGAGATGTGGCCAAGTTGGATGATTGGGCCAAAACTAGATAGTATAAAGATATGATCTCACACACATACCCAGCCTTTGGAATGAACGAATCAGTGCTATAAATAAACAGAAGATAAAATAAAGGCCCTGGAAAGTTTCTTTGGCCAACTTAAGGTAGTTATAGTAAATGCCCACGATTTTGTTTCCTTTAGAGGTCCAATATATTTGACAAATTTTCATGCAAACAATCGGGAAAGCTTCCGACTGTTATCCTACAATCAAGAACGAGTCGTTGCATCAGCATGACGCTAACATGATATGTGCTACTGAGCAACAATCCTGTCAAACAATCGCGGGCTCAGTTGACTCCCTACCCTTACCTCGGATGTTGTTTCAAAAAGACGAGGCAAATATGACTTCATCTCAGGGTTAGGGGAGTGAAGCAAAACTTTAAAAAAAAAAGTGAAAAATAAAACAACACAAACAAACAAGAAATAAAAAATTACTACAGCCTCATTCTGTTTTTGTTGTTCCAAGCTACTGAGATAAGCTAAACAAACGTTTTCTTAGCAAACTATTCCTGTAAATTTTTTTTTTTTAATTTGTAAATAATCACATTTTATAAATATTTTACGATGTATGTAGGCTTAACTATTTTATTTTAATTATTTTTAATATTGTTACGATTGTACTATTTCTTTCTTTTTCTAAAATTTTAATTTTTGAGGGCCATTAGGTTATCAGTTTTAATACTGTCAAATGTTACCCTCGTAAAATAAAGTCTTACCTACCTACCTACCTACCTACCTACCTACCTACCTAAACCAGGAATTCTGATGTTACGGCTTAGCTACTATGTACTCTAAACTTTGTTTCATCAAGGAACGAGGAAAAGTACAGATTTTTTCTAAAATTCTAATGAGAGAGACATAGAAGAAAAGTGTTATGTAAATGGTTGAAAACGTTCGAACTACTTGTAAGCTACAATTAAATGAACGTTTTATAAAAACTAAGGTAACAGGAAATTAAAGATTGCACACGAAGGAAAATTTGGAATAACTAGGTACAGCTGTGGTATTTGTTTTTGTTACCGTAGAATTCCGAAAGTAACGGCCCCCCGAAAGTAACGTTAATTTTTTAACTTTCTATTAAATCCCGAAAGTAACGCTCCCCCCCCCGAAAGTAACGATCTCCCCGAAAGTAGCGGCCCTTTCAAAAATGACAACTCAAAAACAATAAAATCTGTTGTATTTAATGTAACGCCTGTTTCAAAAAATACGGTAAGTGCCTAGAAATACAACTTGGCAGTGAATTGAATAATTTCCTATTTTATTTATAGCAAATACCAATCAGTGGTCTCTTGTGTGTATTTTTAAGATCGATTCAAAAGCATTGCATAAAATAACTACCGGTGATACGGTACCGTACTAGGGTCGTACTACAAACAAAATGTGACCAATTGTCTCTATTTGGATCAACTCCAATCAATCAAGCAGTCTTTTAAATATTCGCTCATTTCATCTTTACCGGCACCTGTACCGGTGTTTAATGTAACGAAACTGGAACTGGAAAAACTTCGGGCTATCGATCGTAGACTGTATGCGGTAGTCTAATGTTCGTCGTGGAACCACATTTGTTCTACATCGCTGGAATGTCCAACTGAATGGTTTTCCAGCCCACTAAGATGAATTAAGTTATCCCGTTGCCCTGAAGTAGGCAACGCGATTCCATATTTCTCTAAAGAACGAACAATTGTTTCTCGTAGACGACGAGAAATTTCTTGCCAAGCTTGACCCGTCCATTTGGTAAAAAAGATCCTTCTCTCACTTGCAGTTAATCTTCCTGTCAGAAACTGATCGGGATTTCGGGTCATGGCTTCTGTTGCCAAGCGATCCACAGCTTTCTTGAATTCGCTGTTGACTGCGACACCCAGGGGCTGAACCTTACTTGTAGCTTCTGGTGGAACTAGTACCATTGTGGTCTTGCATTCATTTTGGAGGATATTCTTCACCTTCTTCGTCGTTTGTGCTTTGTGTTGGTCATACACAAGAAGCCTGGATCTTCTCTCGTTTGTGCCGAAGAAGGTACTCTGAGAATTCCACAAATGTCTCACCCAGCATATCATCATTTCTTCATCGCACCATGCGTTCTCCTGGAATTTTACGACAAGGCGTGAGTCATGCTGTTTCAGTTCTTTATCACTTATTCGCTCAGTCCTGTCCCCTTGAATATCAGAAGGGGCTTTTTTCGTGGTTCTCCATCTGCGAACACAGTCAGCTGCACAGTACATTGCCGTTTTTCATGGCCACTGCCAGTGGTTCGGGTCTAGACCGTCTTTTCTCCTTTTGTCTCGTAAGTCGCCCCATTTGTGTTAAAGCAAAATTCTAGGGGTGTCTGATCCATGTTGCGATGTCGCTCAAATTCCAAGGACCAATAATGCCATCTTGTTTATCAGCTAGATCTTGCTTTGTCTTGATTGCCATTCGGCGATTATATCTGTGAAACTGCTGGATGTTTACGCGCAGAGTCTCTGGGTGGCTCTGGGCAACATCCGTTGGCCTTCGAAGAGATATATCAAAACGGGTTTTGAATCGAACAAACCAATGGTCAGACATTTTAAAGTCTGCATCAGGATATTTTTCTCCCATTATTTCTTTGCATCTGTTTCTGAACCACCATTCTTTGACTTTGATGCCTTTAGTTCGTAAATCTTTGAACTCACTGTACAGCTGCTTGTCCATTTCCGGATAAGAAGCCTTTCTACCAGCGCCTGGCTTTCTGGACTTTCTTGGGTCATTCCGCATGCAGCTTAAGTTCTTGAGCAATCCAAGGGTTGTAGTTGCTCGACTTCAGATGAACTTTATATCGTTCTGTGAACTCTCTGGCTGCTTTGGCTTTGTTTTTGTAGTTCTTATACAAATCGATAAATTCTAGCTTCTGTTCACGAGTCCACTGTTTCCTCTTGTGAAACTGTTGCTTCGGCTGTTCGGCTTGTCCAGTCTTCTGAGTGGCTTCAAAGTTCTGGCTAGCTTCTGAGTTCTGTTTGTCTTCAGAGTTCTGACTGGTGTCTGAGTTGTGGCTGGCGTCTAAGTTGTGGCTGGCTTCTGAATTCTGGCTGGGTTCAGTGTTTTGACTTGCTGGAAACGAATGCGACTCCGGCGTGGTATCATCGTCCTCGTTGTCTATTTCGCGCCTTTGCAATTGTTGGCATGTCAGGCAAACTCCTACCCGTTTCATCGGTTTGTACTCGACTTCATTCACCGTTTAAGCTGTTTCAGGAGCACACAACGCACACACATATACTTTGCATTTCATACACTTATATTTAGTGACCCTTTCACAAACTGAGCATGTTTCCTCCATTATGAATTTTATTGTGGAAAGGCGCGGGCCAAAGGTCACCTACACAGCATGTGACTCGATTCCTAAACGAACAATGAACCATTGTGTAACCTTGTGTCACGCATGCGACTCGTCTTTGCTCACACAACAGTTCAGACAGTTATACTGCACGTACGTACCGAATCTAACTACAACTCCAGACATTATGGCCGCTGCATTCAAGCATTTCTGTACCATCAAGTCACGGATAAAAGGAGATCATATATACAGAGCCGACCCACGAATTAATTCAACATGTGCTTGCTATCCTGAGCCAGAAAATCCTCATTCAGCGCATGCCATTGTCGTCAGAATGAAAGATAGCACAGCGAACGCAGCAGAGCAAACAGTGGGGCATATTCCCGATTCTCTGGCTGAAGTTCTGTTTCAGCCATTAGTGGATGGCAATATTTCTATTTGTTCCAAGATTACTGGACAATCCAGGAGAGCTCCAGAAGGCACTTGGGTCCAAGGAGGAGGACTGGAGATTCCTTGTTTTCACGAAGTTTTCATGAAAAGTGGCCTTCCAGATTTAAAGAAGACATTGAAAGAAAAACTCTCTGCTCTCAAGCGAAATGCGGATAGACCCTTTTCATAAATGGCTGCCAATTTAAAATTCTTTTGTATGCATTTAAATTAGCCTCACTAAACTCGTTTGGGAGTAAAAATTCTTTTGAATTATCAACTCAAGAACGAGGTTAGTCAGGCTAATTTTAATACTTACAAAAGAATTTATAATTGGCAGCCATTTATGAAAAGGATCTATGGAACAGCCTGAGTGCGGGACTGATCAAAGGACTGAAACCTTTGAACAGTAAATATTTGTGATTTAATTTCATACTTACATGTAAGGGCTGTATGTGCCAGATACGGTATGATCAGAGTCAAATAATACAGTATTTAGTTCCCGTATAATATGAACGCTACTTTTCATTGTATTGTACACACGTTTGGCGCCTTTTTTTTGTTACAGTATGCTTTGGTAATAAATACGTAACGCCTGATCGCAGGTTAATACGTGACCTTTTCATACGTATCATGTAACGTGTCTTTTTTGTGTAAAATGACTGCCCAATTACAAACGTTTTTTAACCATCCGAATGTAACGGCTACCCGAAAGTAACGGCTACACGAAAGTAGCGGCTCCTTGGGCTTGCTAAATCCGAAAGTAACGGGGGCCGTTACTTTCGAAATTCTACGGTATTTATTTATATATTTATTTATTTAATTATTTATTTATTTATTTATTTATTTGAGCCGATGCCTAGCGTCAAGTTTCTTATACATCATCTCTAATCCAAAACGGGGGAATGGACTGGACCAATTTCGATACATTGCAATTCAGCCTAAAGCAATAGACCTCAGTAAGAGGCTCTAAGGAATAACTACAGAGTTTGTGGGGTTTATTCCCTAAAGCTTCGTGCTGAGGTCTATTGTGTTAGGCTGAATTTTAGTATATCGAAATTGGGCTACTGCTTTGAAGACGTCTAATCTACTGGTCAATGTGGACATCTCAGTTTGATGTACACGAAGTGACGGTATGAAAACGGGTGGGAAAAATTTCTGTCGCGGTGTTCAGTTTTTTAGTTGCAACATGTCAGGAAATTGTCACAACGAGTGGGACTTTTTTTTTCTGAAGAATTCCTCGCACAAGTTCCTCTAAAGTCATTAACATTCTGAAAAATTGTGACAAACGATAAATGTTATTTTGTTGAGAATTTTTTATTCGGTTCTTTCAAGTCAAATGTCTGAAATACGAGTTTATTCGTTTACGCGGCTGTCATAAGCAAGACGACAAATGTGTTTGTAAGAATCGATCATGTTCACTGAAATAGGGGAAAGCATATAACCTTACAAGGACAAGGACAAGGACAAGATCAAAATGAAAGGTAACAAACTTTAATTTACTGAAGTACCAAGCTTAATGACCCTTAATTTATGCCAAAATCTCTTTTCGCACTCTTAACGAAATTACGGTCTCTGGATCTTCCCATGAATTAATATTCATTGCAGCTTTTCATCATTCATTCAACTTTGCTGTTTAAATAATGGGGTATTTACAAGTCTCATCAATGAAATGTCTGAATGTGGTTTTGCAGGCGAGGTCCCGCCTACACTACGCCAGAGAAATTCTGAAACGCAGCTTTATCTCTACGGTTACCTAGGCATACCATCCAAACTGTTCAAACATTTAGGCGCTCAAATAATAGATCGTGAAAAAGTTAGAGATTTAAGGCTATCAAAACGTTTTTTTAGAATTGCTTTGATATATTTTTCGCGCATATTGACGCAAACACTCATGGGAAGGCCTTCTAGCCGGGAAGCTAAAGTTGCGCTTAGAAAAGGGCTTGTGAGGTTAGAGTTGCCCTTGGCAGCTCTCTGTGAAGTTGGAGTTATTATCGTTATTGAGTTTAAAGCTAGTTCAGCACTACTGACAACTAGCGACAACTGTTCTTTTGCTAGATCTTCCTCGTGTACCAATGCAAACATTCATAGGAGGGCCTTCTAGCCGGGAAGCTAAAGTTACGCATGGCAACCGGATTGTGAGCTAAGAGTTGCTCTCGCAGCCCGCTTTGATCTTAGAGTTACCCCCATCATTGACTCGTGGAGTCAACAGTTACTATCGACAACTGTTGCTTTCAGTTTGACTCTTAGAGGTACAGTTCCCTTCAATAGTGCTCTTAACGATACAGTCGCTATAGCGGGATTTACGAAGTTGGAGATGATGTCGCTATCCCTATGGTATGCAGACTGACCTTCCAACTGAATGTGCGGATGTTTAGCTTGACGAGGTCGACAAACAGTAAAACCGATATAGCGTGATAAAAAAGAATACAATCGAATAAATTTTAAGGGAAATAAACGTAAGAATTTTTGCTTACTGAAAAAGAGTGCTTTATTGTACTGAGAGTGGTCAAGAGTTAGTAAATGCACTAGTGGTCGTCGTGGTATGCCAAGATTCCGACGACTTTCTGATCGATAATTGCTTTTAGCAATTATAGAAACATTATTAAAGTCACTGACATAGTTGTTAGGCCATGCATGATTTGCAATCCTGGGTCTCTGAACTCTGTTTTGAAGCTCCTTATATGTTTAAGTTCCACTGCGATCCATCTTGTCTGTGTCCGCTCGATACTGTTAAGGCCGAGAAATATTCGCAAAATTGGGGAGACAGGTGTGGGAGCAATAATCAAAGGGCTTCTGATCCCGACAATCCATGAACGTGACTTGAACAAAAAATAGCTGCATGCTGTTTTGTTGTGGCCATAAGGTCTCCAATTGAGGTGTTCCGCGTGCTCTAAAACACTGGCCCAATGCGTAGTGGACAAATACACAATGTCAAACTAATCGATCGAGTGATCGATCAATTGACCGATTTACACACCCACCATTGTGGTATGTCTTTGTTGTATGTTTGAGTCAGTCTGCCGGAGCGTCAACAGATGCCGCCAATTTTGGGTTTTCGATTGTAAAAATACGAGAAAGCAATTAAATGTTAGACTTCAGCCCAAGAAACTCTCTGGCCGCTTATGCAGCACAGTGAGAATGAAAACTGAAAATCATAGAAGTGTCCGTTATCTCCTGATTTCAAACAAGAGAGCGTGCTCCAACCAAATACGCGTATCAAACTTCAATTAATTCCTTAACGCAAACAATATAACAAGGTTGCCTCTCCAAAACTGTTAATTTAAATCCAACCAGAAAATTGTACATGTAAGTGGTCTCCGCTGATAGTATGGCACTTAGGTTTATTGTTTGTCTGCATAAGCTTAGTATGGCAGTTTGTCTACTGTACTCTTTTTGTTAATTTAATATACTCATCGAGAAAAAACAAATCAACCATATGTCCGGCTTAGATGCGCCACGCGGTCACTGATTTAACATGGCTTTATTTTTCTTTGGAAGATCCTAAGAATCTGAAAAATGAAAAAAACAAACAAACAAACAAAAAAAGAAAACAAAAGAAAACAGAAAAAAGAAAAAGAAAGAAAACAAAACAAAACAAAAAAACATGGTAAATAATGTGAACAATGGTGAACATCCCAATACAAAACGCTTTAATTGTCGACGTGAGGATGAAAAGAACAAGCGGATATTTCTTGACAAAGCAAACTGTGTTATCGTTTTCATAATAGTTTATCTGCATGGTAGAGTAAGATGGCGTTACGTAACCAGTATATGCGAATGGTTCGAGGGCTCTGCGCTCGTGGAACTTCCATTGTAGTTGAAAGAATCGTGAGCGAGCTTGTGACTCTTATCGCAAACTAACCTTTGAAATTTCGCGGTCATCTGCGAAAACTGGTGGTGGATAGAGGAGAAACTTCTCATTAGAAATTCCATTTCTATGTTTTAATTCACTTGCATGCACTATTGAAATTCGATTCCATTGTTTATGAATCTCACGGACACGATTGTAAACGTAACTTGTTCGTGTGTCAAGAATAAATGCATCGGACCGGAAATTTCGCATTTTCTGAATAAATCCTTCCACAGCTTCTGTAAAATTTGGGTCTCAGCCGTCCTGCTTGCACAAAAATTAGTGCCTGTGATTGTTGAACAACTTGTGGTTCAGTAAGAACTGAAGTGAAAACTGCACTATGTGTCCACCCCAAAGCTTGCACATGCGCTGAACCGTGAAACCATACTTGAATATTGAAAGTAACGTTTAAGTTATAGCTGCAAGACTGCATACACGGGATGTCCAGCTTGCGATCAGCTTAGACTCTGGGCATTCTCTCCATTAGAAATCGATATCCTCTTGGCAGGAAACGATGACTGTAAACTGAAACGATACCAAGTTGCAAATCGAGGATACTCTCAAGAGATTCAACAAGGCCGAAATCGTTAAATTCTGTGCCGCTATCACGGCCCCTCCACTTGTGATGTAAACCACTTCACGCGGTGATCGATCAAGTACCCTGTTCGTAAAGTAAATTAAACTCTTAAAAACGCTGTTCAACTTACCAAATTACAAAGCGATATCGAGCGATCGAAGAAAGACGTATTCAATGTTGTTTTATATTTTCACCGGTGCTTGTCTAAATAAAAGAAAATCGTCCGTTTTTATCGAGCTATAAAAATCCGAGTGGTAGGAAAGCGAGAAACGCTGTTTCCAAGTGTTTTTTTTTTGAGATCTCCAAAACTTTCACAAGTGTTTCATTTTTTTTTTTAGTATAACACCTGAGAAACACCGATAAAATAAATTCCCTGTCTGTTAGTAAATAATGCCAGGAAAAAAAAAGGAAAAAAATTACCCGTTTATTTGGGCTATCAGAATAGATGTACAGCTTTTAGCACGTGCCCTAAAGGCCTTCGATATAACCGACTCTTCTTATTTTAACAATTGCAACTTTACGGAATAAGAGGCTGATTAATTCTTTTTTTTCCCCCAATATTAGAAAGAACGTAGACAGATCTCATGGCAGAATCCCCAGATCAGCAAAAATATCAGCGTGTGCTGGGTGTAACTCATTTAACACAATGGCGTTCGATGCTCTTGTAGTAAATTTACCTGCTCAAAGTTATTTCCCTAGTTATTTACCGGGCTGATACAAATTAGTTGCATGAGAACAATAGCTAAAACCTGTTCTTTTTATAAAGTCAAAGGCGACTGAGAATGATTTATCAGTTGTTAGATAAATGTCAAAAGGAACGTATTGTTTACTTGCATCCATTGTTTCTAAATTGTTCGACAACGTGTACACTCTTAACGTACAATGCGCCGCGGCAAAGCAATGCTCATCGAGTTTCACCTCGCTAAGCTACCTTGCTAAGCAACACGAGAGATAACGACGAAATAACACCGTCAATACCGCGCGATTAACTGAAAATTAGTTGAATGCGAGTATTGTACGACTACACTCTTTATCGAAACTCATCTCTAAAACCATGGAGCATAGCACTGAAAGCATGGCCGATTAGATAAGTCACATGAACAGCTGGTTTCTGACTCATTTTGTTCATAATGAGTTCCTTGATTCTTCTCAACTAGTACTGTAGGTTATTAACCATAATGATAATGAAAAGAGAGCAGCGTTCTGAATTAACAAGCCGCGTCAATTGAAGTATTGTCATACTCCGCTTTAGTGGTACCTGGACCCTTTGGTTTTATTTTTCAAAAAAAGTGATCTGTCATCTCTCTCCTTTTCCATTAATGGATTTGACAGAAAAGCATAATCAAAACGCAAATTTACGTTAAGCTTTAACTTGAACAGATTTCGGTGGGCAGAACCTTACGGCCTAAACAAAGCTTACAAAAAATCGCCATCTTCCAGAAAGTTTCAATGATCGACATATTTTAACTTAACTGTGACTTACATAAATAGGATGCTAGAACTAAGAATTCTTATCGTTTGCCACTGTAGGACAAATATAAAGAGATTCTCACTCCGTTTTCAAAGCCCCAATTTATTTAATTCTCTCAGCACTAAAATTCAAAATGCCTCTAGTATTGCTGTGCTCACCTCTAACTTAATTCACTTTTCTTGGTCATTATAAGTATATGTTACTTCTCTTAGTGTGCTTGCGTGTTCTTTTTGTCTTTATTTTTCCTTTCATTGCTTTCACGCATTCGCGCATTTAGTTTTGCTTAACTACTTTTTATCCTAATTTATAAAAAAAAAAAAAAGAAAATTTTGTGCCGATGACAGCCTTTTTATTCTTTTGTTAAGTCCTAGTTATCTTTAAAGTAGTTCTTGACATAAGCGTTATTGCCTTTCCTGGGCTTCCTTGCTTTATATATTGATATGTTGTAAATATATTTAGAAAACAGTCCTAAGAAAATACGCGCGCTGATTGGTTAAAAATCGTGTTTCTATAACTCGATAAAAACACAGAACTAGCACGAGCTGTTAACGTAATGATGGCGCGAGCGAAGAGAATTTACATTTTGATAATCGAAGTTAACAAGTTGTTTTCCTTTTTTTCGTGGCGGTGTTTTCTAAAAGAAATAGAAAACATGTTTCCGTCTTTCTATCGAGTTATAAAAACACTCGTGAAAGTTTGGGAGAACCCGAAAAAGCTGTGGAAACACTCGCCTTCTCGTTCTCCCAAACTTCCACTCGTGTTTCTATAACTCGATAGAAACACGGTGTATGTTTTCTATTTCTTAATTACAAATGGCAAAAATAAAACAAGAACAATTTCACTCCTCAAAAAAAAGACGGGGTGAAACGGTAACGTCACTGCCTAAGATCACTGTGAGCCTAGAACAACCAGAGTGTAACTTATCCGACTGCCTTCAATCTCGAATGATGATGAAAAAAAATTATCCAAAGTATATAAGTTAGACGCCCCTGAATAGAACCGGCTACTAAATGACATTAGTAGAATTCTACTAGCATACTTATGCAAATGCTGTAATCTGATTGGCTGAGCCATTGAACACTATCAGGCTGGCTGGAGGTCGTCTAGGAAATGGCGAATCTTTTTGTTGCTGTTGTTGTTGTTGTTGTTTTTTTTTTTTCCAAAGTTTTGAAGGACATTTTGATGCGAATGGATAATTAAATTTCTGAGAAGTCAAAATGAAGGACATTTATGGTTTCTTGATAACGAAGTTATACAAGTCCTTGCGGGATTATGTAAGGTCTTTAGGGACACATGCTTCTATAAAAGGGAACGTTGTTTCGCTAAGAAAGTATCAGAGAAAGTATCATAACTTGCGCAAGGTTTACGGCCGGGAAAAGTTTACAAGAATTGTAAGTAGAATTATGACATAATTTTCAGATTGTACTTTTGTATTAGTTCAAGGTCAATTACGACAATTACGGCACAGAGCCTCAATTATTTCTTTCAGTTTGACTCTATACTTCTAGACAGAAGGAGTGCAAAAATAAATCTAACAATTCCCAGCTGATGAGGTCTATTTCAAGTCCAAGCCAACAACAATATTCCTTATCACCTCTTTCTGTTCTACACTGACGGAAACATTCTTCAAATTGATACCATTTAAGGCCTGAAACAAAGATTGCTCGAATCCTGCCTCGACGTACGGCCGCCATTGTCAATCCCATACAGTATATATAAACATCACGACTGTATACACGAAGACCGGAGGTCCTTGAATCTAGGACTCGGAAATCCTATGTCTCCAGCGCCCTTCGATTCTCGTGCCCAGGCCCCACCGACTAAGAGAGGCCAAAAGGGCTATGGGGACTATAATGGTTTCAGTCGCCAGCCATTTTCGTTTCCAAGGCTACTCGTTTTAAAATATCCTTTTGTGCAGGCTCCTGGTAAGAAATTGATTTCCTGCGGGATAATTTTCCGGCGCCAACGGACATTCTGGCCTGACTTGTCACGCAATACCGACGTTACTGACTGTGAGAAAAGCCATTGCTAATCGTGTTTCACTATTCTGTTGTTTCTCCAGAATTCGAGAACCACACTTTATGGTTGCTTGACAACTTAAATTGCTCGACATATTTTATGTGTTGTTAAACGGTATGCATTTGCTGGTTTTTTTGATTGATATGTCTCTTGATGGTTGTATTTTACACAATTGAGAATTAATTAAAATGACAGAAACCTAGCCAACTCTCAATCTTGCGACATAAGTGCGCTAACAAAACCCACCTTGAACGAGAATTACAAGACTGCCGTACAACCAGGAGCCCATCCATAGGAGCGTGCAACTACCACATATTCCTGTCACAGACCGATCTATTGGTTTGCCTTTACCGCTAATTCAGACCCCCGAAGGAATCTCAGTGACCAATCACGATCGTGGACGTAACTTTTAACTGACGTATTTTATTATGTCGACATCTCCACCTGAGGCCACATTTTTCTCCTTACCGATGCGCGCTCTGGTAGGCCGGTACTGACCTATTTCGCGGGAAAAGAAGCCTAAAAATAGACCCTTCTGTTAAAAATGACGTGACATAGCTTAGTATGGGAGTTGCACGCTCCTAGTGATGGGCTCTTAGTACTACCTACCTTGCGCAGCCACAGCGAGCACAGGCTTATGACATGACCACTCGCTCAAACTGGAGGTGGCCACGTGACGAGGATGTACATGAAGCATCACGATTATACCGTGGAATCCCAGTTTCTTGAACCTCAAAGAAAAATGGAAATTATTTTTAAAAAATTTGATAGTTCGAGAAATCGGGGTGGGAGAGGGCTAAAGATCGAGGGTTTGCAGACAACGGTATTGGAAGTCCCGCGACTGAAGAAGTCGCTATCATTGTCCACCGTAAGTGTTTGAATTTAGATACCATAGATTTATACCTTATAGCTATTATATACACCGAATGCAAATATGGCGGACCACTCGGTCGGCGCCCGGGACGAGTCGCATGAAAGCGAGGCTAGTCAGTCTTTGATGTTTTGTTTTGACAATGGTTCTACAGAAAAGTCTTGCTTCGTCGTCGATCTGGTCTGTTTTATTTAGCTGTGGGTACGAGCTGCTGTGTTTCTGAACGCCACGAGAAGGGATATAAATTTTCCACCGTTCGCCTCTTAAGCTTAGGGAAAATAGTGGATCAATGCAATTTGTTGAGACGGAGGAAAGGAGTTCACGATCGTCGCAGGAAGTAAAGTTTGTTTGCTACATTTCGCATTAGAAGATCTTGGAAAAATCGTTTAAGGTTACTTCAAACCTTCGCGGGGCTATATTAGTCGATTTTTTTTTTTTTTTGGTCAGGAAACTTAATGTCCGCGAATACCCAAGTTTGCATACTGTGAACGCTAGGGGTTCTGTTATTTCATTGGCTCGAGGCTTTCAAGATGACACATTCCTCTGTGAAGGGGTGATATGTTTATAAATCTTTGGAAGACGAAAACTCGCACTCGTTTTTCAAGAGAATCCCTTCCCTATAAATGAATTAATAGGGTATGCAGATTTGACGGTTTTCCATGAAATTTGGTCAGAACATTCACTGATAGATATGGAACAAAAACATGTCGGCGAATTCCTTTATTTTAAATACTTTCCTCGTGGCGGCCTTTAACGTAACAGGTTACGCGATTGAGGCTTTGTGATTAACACTGCACAATTATTTTGCATGAACGATCGCATTTGATACCCGATTAATTCGCTGGAAGGTCAGTCGGTCATTTTGGAGTTGACGGCCTCTGCCGCCTTTGGAAAGCAAAATCCAAAACAAAACACAATTTTATCGAATTCTACATTTTATAACCTTTCTGTTAATATATAGTTTGTGGGGGTTTCCTTGAAAACAGCGCGCGTACGAATTTTTTTTCTGGAGGACTCCCGCGAAGGTTTGAAGTAACCTTAAATGACGAGCTTATGTGGTTTCTGGTGGTGTTCCAACACGATTTACTTAGCCATTACCTTCCCCAAAGTAAAGAAAAGCTCACCTTGAAAAACATCCTCTGTCTCAAAGGACGAAATTGACTTCGCGTCCACTCGCACGGAATCGGACGAAACAAATACTACGGTGTAATAACCAAGCGAATGAACTTCAACAGCCCCCATCGTTGTATTCAGTGAATGCTTTGAGCCAAATGAGAACAATTTGGAGCTAAATGCGGTCGCTTACATATTTTCTAAGATCTCCCAGCCTGAACGAACAAACTTTAACAGTTCCCTCGGCGATCGTGCACCACTTTCCTTCGTCTGTTTTTCCCGAGAGGCGACCGCGGAAACGAAAAAACAAAAACACTTTCTCTGCTGTGGAAGATTTCAATTCCTTCTGGTGGCATTCAGGAACACAACAACTTATAGGGAGGGCGAAACAAAGACAGACCACATCGACGGCGAAGCAAGACTTTTCTGCCAAAAACAAAACATCAAAGCCTGACTAGCCTCGCTTGCATGCGACTCGTCCCGGACGACAACCGAGCGGTCCGCCATATTTGCAGTCGGTGTATATAGTTACCGTTTAGAAGGATATTTTGTTTCTGTATACTTAAAAAAAAAAGTACCTCGGTCAAGTGATTTTGCATCGCTTCTGTCGATGCTTGCAACAATGTGGAGATTAAACTTGGACCATACACGTATAAATTAGTGAAGAAGATTGAATAAATGGCCTAGCTCAAAACCATGTTCTATAAATACTGATGTACATGAAGCATCACGATTATACCGTGGAATCCCAGTTTCTTGAACCTCAAAGAAAAATGGAAATTATTTTTAAAAAAATTGATAGTTCGAGAAATCGGGGTGGGAGAGGGCTAAAGATCGAGGGTTTGAGAAATCGGGATTCCACAGGAGTAGCTAAAATTTATATCGAAAGAAGATGACAATAAACAGTCAGTTAAGCTTGTATTCACGTCGTATTTTTTTTCTGGTGGTCAGGGCTTTATTCTGGCGTGGATTATGTTCTTTCAAGAGAAGAGATGAAGCAAAACATACAAGCAACGATAATATTAACAAATATTAACAAATCGTGAAATAGAATGTGTTGGTCATGGTTGATCTCCCCTTATCAGGATTTTCTTATCCGCATTTTTCCTGTCATACAAAATCAGAATATAATCAACCTTTATAAATAAAATTATGGTCTTTCAACGATGCATTGCAAACTCGCGCCAAAAATTCGCATTCTGCCGCGTTAATGTTTGTTTGTTGCCTTGCTGGGACACAGTCCACAAGCGAGCAGTGGATGTTGTATACGCCACGTACAAGACTTAATACGACGCGATAGTGAATGTGAGTAATAAATACCCGGAAGTTAAGACTTAAGTTCTCCGAACCCCGGATCAAGTGACGTCACTACTGACGTAGCAATTGAAAAGCTGCTAAAATTTTTAACAGGGTGCAAATAATGGGTGGGTTTTCTCTTTGTCGAGGAGATCTAAACTTTCCTGTAAGGAAGTCCTTCAATTAGATTGAGGTAACATTGTAACTGCGATAATATAACCGCATTCAACCCAGATAACGAATTTGCTTACTCACTCATACACAATTTCCACATCCTATAGTCCCTCATGCTGGATGGCAAATTACGTACAAGGACATCCAAATCTAAAGCAAAGAAATTTCAAGCTTTGGAACCTGTCGCATACGTTTTCCATCCATTGCGGCGGATCAGTTTGTACGGGTGATGTTACAGTTTATTCCAAAAGGCCTACAAGCGCTTTGAAATGGTAGACCGTCTGTGCCAAGGCCTTTACAGGCTCCGGTACAAACGGGTGAATAATTGTCATCTTTGCATTTGCCGCTCGATGGAGATGTGGCCAAGTTGGATGATTGGGCCAAAACTAGATAGTATAAAGATATGATCTCACACACATACCCAGCCTTTGGAATGAACGAATGTGCTGCGAATGAACAGAAGATAAAATGAAGGCCCTGGAAAGTTTCTTTGGCCAACTTAAGGTAGTTATAGTAAATGTCCACGATTTTGTTTCCTTAGAGGTCCAATATATTTGACAAATTTTCATGCAAACAATCGGGAAAGCTTCCGACTGTTATCCTACAATCAAGAACGAGTCGTTGCATCAGCATGACGCTAACATGATATGTGCTACTGAGCAATAATCCTGTCAAACAATCGCGGTCTCAGTTGACTCCCTACCCTTACCTCGGATGTTGTTTCAAAAAGACGAGGCAAGTATGACTTCATCTCAGGGTTAGGGGAGTGAAGCAAAACTTTAAAAAAAAGTGAAAAATAAAACAACACAAACAAACAAGAAATAGAAAATTACTACAGCCTCATTCTGTTTTTGTTGTTCCAAGCTACTGAGATAAGCTAAACCAGGAATTCTGATGTTAGGGCTTAGCTACTGTACTCTAAACTTTGTTTCATCAAGGAACGAGGAAAAGTACAGATTTTTTCTAAAATTCTAATGAGAGAAACATAGAAGAAAAGTGTTATGTAAATGGTTGAAAACGTTCGAACTACTTGTAAGCTACAATTAAATGAACAACGTTTTATAAGAACTAAGGTAACAGGAAATTAAAGATTGCACCCGAAGGAAAATTTGGAATAACTAGGTACAGCTGTGGTATTTGTTTTTGTTACCATAGAATTCCGAAAGTAACGGCCCCCCCGAAAGTAACGGCTCCCCGAAAGTAACATAAATTTTTTAACTTTCTATTAAATCCCGAAAGTAACGCCCCCCCCCCCCCCGAAAGTAGCGGCCCTTTCAAAAATGACAACTCAAAAACAATAAAATCTGTTGTATTTAATGTAACGCCTGTTTCAAACAGTACGGTAAGTGTTTAGAAATACAACTTGGCAGTGAATTGAATAATTTCCTATTTTATTTATAGCAAATACCAATAGTGGTCTCTTGTGTGTACTTCTAAAATCGATTCAAAAGGATTGCATAAGATAACTACCGGTGATACGGTACCGTACTAGGGTCGTACTACAAACAAAATGTGACCAATTGTCTCTATTTGGATCAACTCCAATCAATCAAGCAGTCTTTTAAATATTCGCTCATTTCATCTTTACCGGCACCTGTACCGGTGTTTAACGTAACGTAACTGGAACTGGAAAAACTTCGGGCTATCGATCGTAGACTGTATGCGGTAGTCTAATGTTCGTCGTGGAACCACATTTGTTCTACATCGCTGGAATGTCCAACTGAATAGTTTTCCAGCCCACTAAGATGAATTAAGTTATCCCGTTGCCCTGAAGTAGGCAACGCGATTCCATATTTCTCTAAAGAACGAACAATTGTTTCTCGTAGACGACGAGAAATTTCTTGCCAAGCTTGACCCGTCCATTTGGTAAAAAAGATCCTTCTCTCACTTGCCGTTAATCTTCCTGTCAGAAACTGATCGGGATTTCGGGTCATGGCTTCTGTTGCCAAGCGATCCACAGCTTTCTTGAATTCGCTGTTGACTGCGACACCCAGAGGCTGAACCTTACTTGTAGCTTCTGGTGGAACTAGTACCATTGTGGTCTTGCATTCATTTTGGAGGATATCCTTCACCTTCTTCGTCGTTTGTGCTTTGTGTTGGTCATACACAAGAAGCCTGGATCTTCTCTCGTTTGTGCCGAAGAAGGTACTCTGAGAATTCCACAAATGTCTCACCCAGCATATCATCATTTCTTCATCGCACCATGCGTTCTCCTGGAATTTTACGACAAGGCGTGAGTCATGCTGTTTCAGTTCTTTATCACGGATTCGCTCATTCCTGTCCCCTTGAATATCAGAAGGGGCTTTTTTCGCGGTTCTCCATCTGCGAATACAGTCAGCTGCACAGTACATTGCCGTTTTTCATGGCCACTGCCAGTGGTTCGGGTCTAGACCGTCTTTTCTCCTTTTGTCTCGTAAGTCGCCCCATTTGTGTTAAAGCAAAATTCTAGGGGTGTCTGATCCATGTTGGCGATGTCGCTCAAATTCCAAGGACCAATAATGCCATCTTGTTTATCAGCTAGATCTTGCTTTGTCTTGATTGCCATTCGGCGATTATATCTGTGAAACTGCTGGATGTTTACGTGCAGAGTCTTTGGGTGGCTCTGGGCAACATTTGTTGGCCTTCGAAGAGATATATAAAAACGGGTTTTGAATCGAACAAACCAATGGTCAGACAGTTTAAAGTCTGCATCAGGATATTTTTCTCTCATTATTTCTTTGCATCTGTTTCTGAACCACCACTCTTTGACTTTGATGCATTTACTTCGTAAATCTTTGAACTCACTGTACAGCTGCTTGTCCATTTCCGGATAAGAAGCCTGCCTACCAGCGCCTGGCTTTCTGGACTTTCTTGGGTCATTCCGCATGCAGCTTAAGTTCTTGAGCAATCCAAGGGTTGTAGTTGTTCGACTTCAGATGAACTTTATATCGTTCTGTGAACTCTCTGGCTGCTTTGGCTTTGTTTTTGTAGTTCTTATACAAGTCGATAAATTCTAGCTTCTGTTCACGAGTCCACTGTTTCCTCTTGTGAAACTGTTGCTTCGGCTGTTCGGCTTGTCCAGTCTTCTGAGTGGCTTCAGAGTTCTGGCTAGCATCTGAGTTCTGTTTTCTTCAGAGTTCTGACTGGTGTCTGAGTTCTGGCTAGCGCCTGAGTTGTGGCTGGCGTCTAAGTTGTGGCTGGCTTCTGAATTCTGGCTGGGTTCAGTGTTTTGACTTGCTGGAAACGAATGCGACTCCGGCGTGGTATCATCGTCCTCGTTGTCTATTTCGGGCCTTTGTAATTGTTGGCATGTCAGGCAGACTCCTACCCGTTTCATCGGTCTGTACTCGACTTCATTCACCGTTTGAGCTGTTTCAGGAGCACACAACGCACACACATATACTTTGCATTTCATACACTTATATTTAGTGACCCTTTCACAAACTGAGCATGCTTCCTCCATTATGAATTTTATTGTGGAAAGGCGCGGGCCAAAGGTCAACTGTACAGCATCTGACTCGATTCCTAAACGAACAATGAACCATTGTGTAACCTTGTGTCTCGCATGTGACTCGTCTTTGCTCACACAACAGTTCAGACAGTTATACTGCACGTACGTATCGAATCTAACTACAACTCCAGACATTATGGCCGCTGTATTCAAGCATTTCTGTACCATCAAGTCACGGATAAAAGGAGATCATATATACAGAGCCGACCCACGAATTAATTCAACATGTGCTTGCTATCCTGAGCCAGAAAATCCTCATTCAGCGCATGCCATTGTCGTCAGAATGAAAGATAGCACAACGAACGCAGCAGAGCAAACAGTGGGGCATATTCCCGATTCTCTGGCTGAAGTTCTGTTTCAGCCATTAGTGGATGGCAATATTTCCTTTTGTTCCAAGATTACTGGACAATCCAGGAGAGCTCCAGAAGGCACTTGGGTCCAAGGAGGAGGACTGGAGATTCCTTGTTTTCACGAAGTTTTCATGAAAAGTGGCCTTCCAGATTTAAAGAAGACATTGAAAGAAAAACTCTCTGCTCTCAAGCGAAATGCGGATAGACCCTTTTCATAAATGGCTGCCAATTTAAAATTCTTTTGTATGCATTTAAATTAGCCTCACTAAACTCGTTTGGGAGTAAAAATTCTTTTGAATTATCAACTCAAGAACGAGGTTAGTCAGGCTAATTTTAATACTTACAAAAGAATTTATAATTGGCAGCCATTTATGAAAAGGATCTATGGAACAGCCTGAGTGCGGGACTGATCAAAGGACTGAAACCTTTGAACAGTAAATATTTGTGATTTAATTTCATACTTACATTTAAGGGCTGTATGTGCCAGATACGGTATGATCAGAGTCAAATAATACAGTATTTAGTTCCCGTATAATATGAACGCTACTTTTCATTGTATTGTATACACGTTTGGCGCCTTTTTTTGTTACAGTACGCTTTGGTAATAAATACGTAACGCCTGATCGCAGGTTAATACGTGACCTTTTCATACGTATCATGTAACGTGTCTTTTTTGTGTAAAATGACTGCCCAATTACGAACGTTTTTTAACCATCCGAATGTAACGGCTACCCGAAAGTAACGGCTACCCGAAAGTAACGGCTACCCGAAAGTAACGGCTACCCGAAAGTAACGGCTACCCGAAAGTAACGGCTACACGAAAGTAGCGGCTCCTTGGGCCTGCTAAATCCGAAAGTAACGGGGGCCGATACTTTCGGAATTCTACGGTATTTATTTATTTATTTATTTATTTATTTATTTATTTATTTGAGCCGATGCCTAGCGTCAAGTTTCTTATACATCATCTCTAATCCAAAACGGGGGAATGGAATAGACCAATTTTCGATATATTAAAATTCAGCCTAAAACAATAGACCTCAGTAAGAGGCTCTGCGGAATAACTACAGAGTTTATGGGGTTTATTCGCTAAAGCTTTGTGCTGAGGTCTATTGTGTTAGGCTGAATTTTAGTATATCGAAATTGGGCTACTGCTTTGAAGACGTCTAATCTACTGGTCAATGTGGACATCTCAGTTTGATGTACACGAAGTGACGGTATGAAAACGGGTGGGAAAAATTTCTGTCGCGGTGTTCAGTTTTTTAGTTGTAACATGTCAGGAAATTGTCACAACGAGTGAGACATTTTTGTTTTTTTTCTGAAGAATTCCTCGCACAAGTTCTTCTAAAGTCATTAACATTCTGAAAAATTGTGACAAACGATAAATGTTATTTTGTTGAGAATTTTTTATTCGGTTCAGTCAAATGTCTGAAATACGAGTTTATTCGTTAACGTGGCTGTCTAAGCAAGACGACAATTGTGTTGCTAAGAATCGATCAAGTTCACTGAAATAAGGTAAAGCATATAACCCTACAAGGACAAGGACAAGATCAAAATGAAAGGTAACAAACTTTAATTTACTGAAGTGCCAAGCTTAATGACCCTTAATCTGTACCAAAATCTCTTTTCACACTCTCAACGAAATTACGGTTTCTGGATCTTCCCATCAATTAATATTCATTGCAGCTTTTCATCATTCGTTCGACTTTGCTGTTTAAATAATGGGGCATTTACAAGTCTCACGATCAATGAAATGTCTGAATGTGGTTTTACAGGCGAGGTCCCGCCTACACTACGCCAGAGAAATTCTGAAACGCAGCTTTATCTCTACGGTTACCTAGGCCTACCGTCCAAACTGTTCAAACATTTAGGCGCTCAAATAATAGATCGTGAAAAAGTTAGAGATTTAAGGCTATCAAAACGTTTTTTTAGAATTGCTTTGATATATTTTTCGCGCATATTGACGCAAACACTCATGGGAAGGCCTTCTAGCCGGGAAACTAAAGTTGCGCTTAGAAAAGGGCTTGTGAGGTTAGAGTTGCCCTTGGCAGCTCTCTGTGAAGTTGGAGTTATTATCGTTATTGAGTTTAAAGCTAGTTCAGTACTACTGACAACTAGCGACAACTGTTCTTTTGCTAGATCTTCCTCGTGTACCAATGCAAACATTCATAGGAGGGCCTTCTAGCCGGGAAGCTAAAGTTACCCATGGCAATCGGATTGTGAGCTAAGAGTTGCTCTCGCAGCCCGCTTTGATCTTAGAGTTACCCCCATCATTGACTCGTGGAGTCAACAGTTACTATCGACAACTGTTGCTTTCAGTTTGACTCTTAGAGGTACAGTTCCCTTCAATAGTGCTCTTAACGATGCAGTCGCTATAGTAGGATTTACGAAGTTGGAGATGATGTCGCTATCCCTATGGTATGCAGACTGACCTTCCAACTGAATGTGCGGATGTTCAGCTTGACGAGGTCGACAAACAGTAAAACCGATATAGCGTGATAAAAAAGAATACAATCGAATAAATTTTAAGGGAAATAAACGTAAGAATTTTTGCTTACTGAAAAAGAGTGCTTTATTGTGCTGAGAGTGGTCAAGAGTTAGTAACTGCTCTACTGGTCGTCGTGGTGTGCCAAGATTCCGACAACTTTCTAATCGATAATTGCTTTTAGCAATTATAGAAACATTATTAAAGTCACTGACATAGTGGTTAGGCCATGCATGATTTGCAATCCTTGGGTCTCTGAACTCTGTTTTGAAGCTCCTTATATGTTTAAGTTCCACTGCGATCCATCTTGTCTGTGTCCGCTCCATACTTTTCAGGCCGAGAAACATTCGCAAAATTGGAGAGACAGGTGTGGGAGCAATAATCAAAGGCTTCTGATCCCGACAATCCATGAACGTGACTTGAACAAAAATTAGCTGCATGCTGTTTTATTGTGGCCACAAGGTCTCCAATTAAGGTGTTCCGCGTGCTCTAAAACACTGGCCCAACGCGTAGTGGACAAATACACAATGTCAAACTAATCGATCAAGTGATCGATCAATTGACCGATTTACACACCCACCTTTGTGGTATGTCTTTGTTGTATTTTTGAGTCAGTCTGCCGGAGCGTCAACAGATGCCGCCAATTTTGGGTTTTCGATTGTAAAAATACGAGAAAGCAATTAAATGTTAGACTTCAGCCCAAGAAACTCTCTGGCCGCTTATGCAGCACAGTGAGAATGAAAACTGAAAATCATAGAAGTGTCCGTTATCTCCTGATTTCAAACAAGAGAGCGTGCTCCAACCAAATACGCGTATCAAACTTCAATTAATTCCTTAACGCAAACAATATAACAAGGTTGCCTCTCCAAAAATGTTAATTTAAATCCAACCAGAATTTTGTACATGTAAGTGGTCTCCGCTGATAGTATGGCACTTAGGTTTATAGTTTGTCTGCATAAGCTTAGTATGGCAACTTGTCTACTGTACTCTGTGACTGCTATCCATGCTATCCATCCTGGGTGCATGTGTCCTCTCCATACTTTGCAGGTCGAGAAACATTCGTAAAAAGGGAGATGGGAGCAATAATCAAAGGGCGTCTGATCCCGACAACACTTGAACGTGACTTGAATAGAAATAGCTGCGTGCTGATTTATTGTAGCCATAGTATCCTCAAAATATGTTCGCCTAACACGCAGTGATCAAATAAACACCGTTTGCTTCCCAAATGAGCTGTCAAAACAGTCGATCGAGTGATCGATCAAACGTTCGGACTACACACCCACCTTCGTGGCATGTCTTTGTTGTGTGTTTAAAATAGTCTGTCGGAACGTCGACAATTGGCGCCGATTAATTTTTTTTTTATTTTTTTTTTTATGAAACACGAGAAAGCAATTATATTACCATAATCATTGTTCTTCGGAAGATCCAAAGAATCTGAAATTTGAGTTAACCTGATAAATGGCGGGGAGAACGGTAACTGTCCCAGAACGAAACGTTGTGAAGGTCATGGCAAAGCAAACTGTGCTATCCACTACACAATGGTTTATCTGCATGATGGATTAGGATGGCGTTATACAACCAGAATATACAAATGTTTCGAGGGCTCTGCGCGTGTGCAACTGCCATTGTAGTTGAAACAATCGTGAGCAAGCTGATGACTCTTATCTGAAATTTCGGGATCATCTGTGAAAACGCTGTGATAGAGGAGAATTTAACTTCTCACTAGAAAATTCATTTATGTGTTTTAATTTCCATGCACCACTGATTCCACTGTTCATGACTCAATCGGCAGTGATTACATAATTTGTGCTTGTCTCGAGAATAAACCTCCCGGACCGAACAACGAATTCGATCAGGTTAGATCTAAATTTCACATTTTCTTCATAAATGCATCGACCGATCCTCCGTAAAGTTTGGGCATCAGGCAGGATTCTGCTTGCATAAATAAATTAGTGTCTGTGATTGTTAAACAAAATGTGGCGCAGTAAGAAAGTGAAAACTGTAATTTGTATTCGCCCCAAGGCTTGCAAATGCGCTGAGCAGTGAAACCACCTTATTAGGGACGGACCGTTAGAAAAGTGATGAGGGCGGGGTGGGAAAAAAAATCATGCAAGGGAAGGTGACTGAAAAAAAAAAAAAATTAAAAAAAAACAGTCCTGCTTAGTGAATTGCACTGTCCGGCTTACAAACTGTATTCGCCTGAAGGGCAACATGGCAGCCACTTTATACTGCAGTTTTAATTTCTTGGTCCTGGTGGAATCCCCACTCACCTGGTTTTCTCTACTGTTAGGAAAAAGAACATTTCTCCCTTTCAAGGCTGATACATTTTGTGCGCAGCAATTAACGTCATCATGGACGCTGGTAGCCAAACATCCTGACAGAAAACCTTTTACAGATAACCGTGGCTTAAAAGTGCTAAAAACTGAAACCATGTGCTATAAACAGCCATTCTGCTTGATTCGAATGCAATTAAGCAAGCACATGTTTTGAAAGCCTCGACATATAGGAGTGATCTCAGAACTGACGTGTATAACTGCCGACTGTGGACACAGATGTGCGTAACCATGGCGAACTGTAACACCTCCCCTAAGATGGCCGCTAAGATCAACGTTGGACAAACGTCGTAATCAAAGGCAATCATGGAGGTGTTTAATAACACAACTGATTTGTTTAGTATGGGAAGTTTCAATCCATTTTAGGTTTTTGACAAAGTAACGGCGCAATATCAAGTCCAATCGATATATTAAATTTATCGGCTAAAAACCGTGGAAAACGCACCAAAAACGCTTCAAGCCGTTTCCTCCTAGCAGAATAGGACCTTTGGCCCCATATTTGTTACTGGACGACCACTCACAGAATCCTAACCAAAACCTTGATTCACTACCCCGGGTTCAAGGGGAATGATTCACATCAAACAAAAAATGCAATGCCGCCCCATCAGTTTGGTAATAGCACTTAATTGAGTCTGATACTTGGCTTTGTTTTCCCCCGAAGTATAACTTTGACAGTAGAGCAAAACGACTGTGTGAAAGATATCTTTTTTTTTGCTGAAGCCGTGGCGAGTGTCAAAATTAAGACTGCGACAGTAGAATATCCCCCATCCTCCCCTCCGCCCCTCCCCTGAAAACACCCTATCATTTAAAAAATGATTGACAGGCCTAGCACGACTCCCACTGTTTCGTGATAAACGGTCTTTGACCTTTAGAGTTTAGCTCTAACAAGTATGTCTTTCAGAGATTTTCCTCTCCTGTAGGAGATGAAAGGAGGGTCTCTGTATATTTCTCTAAGCAGAGGTTGATCATGGATTAAATGCCATTTGCTCATTAAAATGCTTTTAAGATTGGGCACTGATTGATTATATTGTGTGACAAAAGGCAATAATCTCTTTTGCAATTTTGGTTTCTGTTGTAGTGCCGACTTCCTGTTTTTAAATTCGATTTCTGCGAGGACTTTGTTGACCAGTTTCTCTGGATAGCCTCGAACACGCAAATTTGATCTGAAATTTTTGATCTTTTCTTCAAAACTTGTTTTTGAAGAGTTTGTTCTCAGAAGCCTAAGTGCTTCACCTTTTATAAAACCTTTTTTCACACCTGGAGCGTGACAGGAAGAGAAATGCGTGTATTGAAATTTCTCAGTCGGCTTGAAGTGTGTGCAGATATCAAAGATTGAATCTTTGTTAAATCTCTCGCCTTTGAAGACAGTAGTGTCTAGGAAATTTATTTCCTTCTCTGATATTTCAGCCGTGAATTTAATGGTAGGAGACCCTCCTTTCATCTCCTACAGGAGAGGAAAATCTCTGAAAGACATACTTGTTAGAGCTAAACTCTAAAGGTCAAAGACCGTTCATCACGAAACAGTGGGAGTCGTGCTAGGCCTGTCAATCATTTTTTAAATAGTTTAAGTTATAGCTCTAAGACATACATATACATGTTCAGCTTGCAATCAGCTTAGACCCTGGGCAAGTTGCAAATCGCGGATACTCCCAACAGATTCAACTAGGCAAAAATCCTCCAATTCGGTTTGGCAATCACGGCCCCTCCACTTGGCATATTCACCATTTCACACGGTGATAGATCAAGGCTCTGTTCGTAAAATAAATTTAACTCTTACTCATTTTCTCTTGGCTCTTAGAAACGCTGTTCAACCAATGCAAATTACAAAGCAATATCGAAGAAAGACGTATCCAATTTTGTACGTGTGTTATATTTTCACTGGCATTTCAATCAGTCAATCAATCAATCAATCAATCAATCAATCAATCAGTCAACCAATCAATCTGTCAATCAATCAATCAATCATCAATCAATCAATCAATCAATCAATCGATTAATCAATCAATCAGTCAATCAGTCAATCCATCAATCAGTCAATCAACCAATCAATCAGTCAATCAATCAATCAATCAGTCAATCAATCAATCAAGCAATCAATCAATCAATCTAGACCTATTTATCTAAATAAAAAGGTTATCCATTTTTATAGTTATAGAAACACGAGTGGTAGGAGCGCGAGAAACGTTATTTTTTCCACATCTTTTCCAAGTTCTCCCAATCTTTCCCAAGCATTTTTATTGCTTGGTAGAGACAAAGATTTTTTTTTTTCTCAGTTTTTAATTTCTTTTTCCAAGAAACTCTGCGAGGAAAAATGGAAAAATCACTCGTTTATTTCGGTTATCAAGATTATTAAAAGTTGGTAATTATATTACTGCCACTAAATTTTGATATAAATCTACTGCCGCTCTTTCACGAATGCCGTTCTCTGATTGGCTACGCCACCCACTATCTATTCTGTTTTAGCATAAATCTACTAGCGTTCTCTCACGAATGCATGCCGTTCTCTGATTGGCTACGCTACTCACTCTCTATTCTGTGACAAATAGTGAGTAGCGTAGCAGTGTGCCCTTGTTAACAAAATGACGGCTGCTTCCTGGCGTTTTCGAAGTGTCTGCGAAGAGGATTTAGATTAAATTTTGAACGACTTGTAGATTTATACTAAAACAAATTAGAGTATTCGCTCTTATCACGCGATAGAAATCTCGAGCTCATAATCTAATTGTTTAATATTAGATGGTGAGTAGCCTAACATTGTGCCCTTGTTAACAAAATGAGGGCCGCTTCTTTGCGTTTTCGAGGTGTCTGTCAAGAGGATTTAGCAAAAGATTTAAACGACTGGTACATTTATACTAAGACTGCGCCCTTGTCAACTATCACGCGATAGAAATCTCGAGCTAATAATGTAATTGTTAAATAGACATTTAGCACTGACGTGCTTTCTCAGAGCGTTTTTCTAAAGGTCTCCGATGTAACCGACAACAATTGCAGTTTTCAACAATTGCAGCTTTATGGAAAAAAAAAGCCGCTGACTAATTCTTGTCTTGTCTCAATATCAGAAAAAACGCAACCAGATCAAACCTGATGGCAGAATCCCAGGCACGGAAAGATAGTCTGGGTGTAACTCATCTAACGCAATGGCGTTAGATTTTTTTTTTTTTTACCTTTATTTATTTATTTATTTATTTATTTATTTATTTATTTACTTCTACAATTACAACAATAACAATTCTTTTTTCAACAATTAAGTTACAGAAGAAAGAATACAATTTGGTATACAGAAGTTAACAATGACATCATACTGAATTAATAAAGGAAATAGATATTGTCAATTCTTTTTTACATACTTATTTAACTTATCAATTTTCTTTAATAATAGCGTTGTCCGACTTAAATTATTAGTTAAAATTGTTTCCTCAGAAATCTTCCATTTTTCTTTAAACAGATTCTTTTTATCCGATTTGAAATATATGTATTTTTCAGTTTCGTATTTAATTAGCAAAATTCTTATGAAGTGACTCAAGGAAGGTAATGTTTCTTTACATCGACAACTCCACAAGAAGATTTTCTTAAAATTAGTACATAGTTGAATAGATCTATCTCATCCTCAAAAGACCCAACAATAACATCGAAATATGTAAGCGAGAGGCTTCTGTAAGTTTTGATTTTACTCGAACGTTTTTCCATTAACCTCATGCCAAAATGAATTTGAAAAAGAACAACCGAACAAAATATGGGATACGGTTTCTGTTAGCTAATGACAGAAGGTGCAGTTGGGATTAGAAATGTATTCTATTTTACACAGGCGGTCGTTAGTAAACAGAACAGATTCAACATTTTGTATTGAAAGGAGCGTAGATACGGTTCGTTAGCAACCCTCACTGGCAAAAGAAATGCCTCTGAAACTTGATTGTCATCAAGGCTAAATTCTTTCTTTAGCTTGACCCATTTACTTGGCTTTTCCAATTTTTGTTTTATAAGAAAACAATTGTAGTCATGACATTTAAGACTTTCCCAATCAAGAATCACCTTAAAATTGGATATGTCGATACGCAACTTTAAAGGAACAGATTGCCTTAGGCCTGTGTAGACTAAAACGTTGGACCTTGTCAATCCCTCACTTCTGAGAACATTAAAAGACTCGATATTTGACTTGTCAAAGAGGAGATCATTTGTATATTTAATATTCATATTAAAATAATGCTTATAGAAAACACTTTTACCATCGATTGTGATTTCTTTGTTGTTCCATGTAATATATTTGTAAACATTATTTGGATCTACTATTTCTCTTATATTTGACCACCACACTAATAGATCCTGATAAAAAGTGGGTGAAATGTTTATCTGGTTTACATCATAATTACACTGAAGTAGAAAAAGACCCCCTTGATTGTCCAAAAGATAATTAAAGTAAGACTTCCAGAAACCTGACAAGTCCTCATCCGTTATGCGCATTAGCCAGCTCAACCTCAACGCTGTTATCATGGTTTCATAATCTATCATTTTGAGGCCACATTGCTCATAGAGTGCATAAATTGAACTTCGAATAACTTTATCTCCCCGTTCCATAAAAAATGAAAAACTAAATTGTTAATTTCTTTTATTACTTCAGACGGAGTGCTTATCACCAAGCTAGGGTATATTAGTCTTGGAAGAAAAATTGCTTTTATAGTATTAACCTTGCCATGAATTGACAAACCCCTTGACTTCCATAAATTTATTGCATTTCTGATTTTTTTCAGCCTTTGCTTAAAATTTTCCTCGGCTAGTATCTGTATATCATATGTAATGAAAATTCTTAGGAACTTAACGCAAGTTTTCCATTTGACTCCAAGTGGTTCATTTTCACAGTTCTGGAGGAAGTCAATCCACATTGCTTCTGTTTTCGCAACGTTAAGTTTTAGTCCGGAAACTTTCTCAAAACAATCAAGCAATACAAACAAAGCTCGTGCGGAATCTAAATCTGATAAAACAACAGTTGTATCATCAGGGAACTGCAGCATTTTAGTTTCTAAATGGTTTATTATTAGTCCTTTAATATCTCTTGGTTTCGTATAGCAATCGCTAGGATTTCAACCGCAGAGACAACTAGTGAGAGAATCTCAGATAGTGCAGGGTGCAATTGATAGTTCTGGCACGGTAGTCCCATAAGTACTCATCCCTGCACGGTTCACTTCCGGTTTGTGTCTACCTTGGTAGTCTGCTAGGGCTTTTCCCCTTTGCAGTGTGTATGTTTCAAGGTTGTATTTTCGTTCAAGGTCCAAAAATTACTTACAAATTAATTACTACTGGTGTTTTACGTCGATTTTCGTTCATTTTAAATTCAATGATACGTTGAAGCAGCAAACGTAACAATTTAGCTCTTCACGCCAACTTTGTAACCTGATACTTTTGTTTTCCTCGGGAAGGCATGTAATATGAAACCCTTGTTTTCTCCAAAACACGCGGAAGATGTGCTTGTTTTTTGGAGATAAATGAAAGAAAGTTAAATATCTGATGTAGTGATGAAGAAACGGAACAGAAACGATGTTGTTTTACTAAAAATGCAAAGTTTTACCAATGAACAAGAACTAATTTAATCATCAGATAGTCGCGAAATACCACTTTCTTTTTCTGTTGCCACCTTGTTGTTAACAATAAAACGATTCAAAATTAACCCACAACGATATTGATGACTGAGAAGCGTTTCAACGAAAAGTATTGAAGATAGACAGCGCTACTTGGCCGATATGAATGAGTCTCCTCAAAGACTGATTAAATTAATTTTCGCTTTCATTAGGTGCCACGGAGTCTGCAGCGATATTTGGGCACTTTCCTGGTTTCTTTTGTTACAAATTTATAATTTGCGGAGTATTAAAGCCACTAGCTTAGGAACTTTTTGGTCTCTCTTACAGACACAATTAAGGCAAGAAATAAACAAGCCGCTAAGGAGAAGCAATACATTTGAACCCTGACAAGCACACTATTGTAGATTGAAAACAGCAGATGATATTTGTTGAACCGACCTGTATGTAATTCTAAAAGCTACTCAGCCACAGTAACGTTTCACTTTTGCAATAAAAAGGGACAATGGGCGCTACCTGAAAAATAACTGCTGCCCTTGGTCACATGACATGACATATAACATACCGCGTGGAAAGATAGTGTATAACACTAACGATGCTACAACGCATGTGTCTTACATGTTGAGTTCTACCATAAGGAAAACCACTCAACATTTGTGCGTGATTCCATATGCAATGCATCCTCCACCTACTATAAAAGCCACGAACGCTAACTAATCTACGCATTCGTTTAGAGCAAATTAGTTTTGTGTTAAAGAGAATGGTACCACAAGGAGAGCAAGGGGTTACCTGAAACAAATATATAGCTTTGCGATGTTCATACCTACCTGAGACGATGGAACGTGTTTTGCGTAGAGTACACATGTACCTTTCCCACCCCACCCCCACCACTTCCTTGCCTCTAGACCAATTAATTAATTGAAATTAATTAAACAAATATTAAAGTTTACACCTTGGTGCCATAGTGCCATAGTGCCATAGCGAAATAGTACCACAGTGCCTTAGCGGCAGGCAGCTCCCATAACCATGCCAATAGTGCACTCTGCACTAAAAAGGTAGGGAGAGAGGGGGTCCCCTGCCTATCTTTAAGTAGTGAGAGCAAAGGCCATAATTTATAATACAACTTTGAATATCTTCATAGAAAATATTGACCCATCTTATGAAATCAGGCCCAAAACCGAACTGATTCAAACATTTTTCAAGAAAAGTCCATTCCAAACTGTCGAATGCTTTCTCAAAGTCAATAAAAAGTCAAATTCCGGGTAATTTCTTAGCTCTTGTATAGTCTATTATATCAAGAGTTGAGCGTATGTTATCACTGATATTTCTGCCCGGGATATATCCTGATTGATTATAATGTACTACAGTAGGCAATAGACTTTTCACTCTTTCCGCAATAACTTTTGAGGCTATCTTTGTATCAACATTCAAAAGGGAAATTGGCCTCCAGTTTTGAAGATAACAACGATCTTGGTCCTTTTCCTCAATTAATGTAATTACAGCCTGTTTTTGTGAAGGGCTCATTTCTCCTGGTACAAGAGATGCATTGAGACATTCAACTAAAGGATCACCCAAGAAATTCTAGAAAGTCTTATCAGGTAGACCGTCATTTCCCGGAACCTTATTTAATGGAAAAGAGTTTATAATTTTAGAGCATTCTTTAAGACTTATTAGTCCTTTACCCAGAGATCTTGATTCATGTGAAAGTGTGGGAATAGGCAAGTCTTCAAAGCGAAAGTATAATTGGATTCGTTTTCGTCAGAGCAATTTTCTCTTGATTTATAAAGATTTTCATAAAAATTTTTATCTCCCTCTAAAATTTCGAAGGGATCTACGGTAATTACTCCACTAAGACGAAGCTTCCGTATGTGCTTTCTTATATGATTACCATTTTCTTTTAATTAAAGAAATATTTAGAATTTCAAGTTCTCCGTGTTCATACCACCTCGCTCGTGATCTAACTATTATACCCTCAACCTTTTTATCATACATTTCCATTTTTTTCTTTCAAGACATTTAAAGTTGATAAGTTCTCTTGACTGGGATTGTTTTGAAAAACTATAGAGGCTTCTTTGATTTCTTCTCTATTTAACTGCCACTCTTCTGCTTTTCTGTGCTTACTTTTACTCATCGAATATTGTCTGGAGTATTTCTCAACATTATATTTCACGCAATCCCAAACAGAGCGTGGGTCGCTAAGATCTTGCTTGCCTTCTTGAAGTCAAGAACGAAGAAGACAATTTATTTCATCGACATATTGTTTATCATTCAGAAGGGAACAATTTAATTTCCAGAAACCTGGACCCTTTCTTTTGTCATCGACATCTTGAAACTCTATTGCTATTGCAGAATGATCGGTTTTTATTGCTGAAGTTGTCTCAACATTATAAACGCTGTCCGATAAAGAATTAGAAATAAGCCAATAGTCCAGTCTTGAGAGAACCAAAGGATTTGATTGACTCCAGGTAAAGCTGCGTATCGTGGGATTCTTTACACGCCAAATGTCATGTAAATCAAGCTCGACTGCAACTGTTCTATTATGCTAATGGTGCTTAGATGCTCTTGTAGTAAATTTACCTGCATAAAGTTATTTCCCCAGTTATTTAGCGGGCCGATACAAATCAGTTGCATGAGGACAATAGCTAGATCCGGTTCTTTTTATGATGTCAAAGGTGACTGAGAATGATTCATCGGTTATAACAGAAATGTCAAACACGAATGTTTTGTTTACTTGCATTCATTGTTTCTAAATTGTTCGACAACGTGTTTGGTCTTAACGTACAATGCGCCGCGGCAAAGCAATGCTCATCGAGTTTTACCTCGCTAAGCTACCCTGCTAAGCAACATGTCAAATAACGACGAAATCAGACACCTCCAATACCGTGTGGCAACTAGTTGACTGCGAGTCTCATCACATCAGTACACTCTTTACCCCCGGGTCGAAACTGGCCTATACCTGATGATCATAACGCAAACTTATGTCATTAACTTGAACAGCACTCAGTGGGCAATCTTCAACACCAAGCAAGGGGCGAGATGGTGACGTCACTGCCCAAGATTAACCGAGAACACCTGGAGTATAAGCTATCCGAATAACTTGTAGGATGTAGCAAATATAACTGGACCATAGCTATAATACGATCCTGTCCGCGGTGAAAACCAAAAAAGCGTCCGGTTGCCTATCAGTTATCCAACGCTAAGTCAACCACTGGGGAGTTATCGAATACTGAAGCCCATGACCCATGGGCTCCTGTCGAATCGACGTTCTCCTGATCTCTTCATCGAAATGTTACAGAGAAGCTACACGCGACTAAGTTATGTAAACTTAAGATGACTATTCAAAAGAGCTCAGTCAGAGTATTTTGAATTATTTTAGCCTCGTACAAAATTACCTTTAAATTGAAGGAAACCTGAAAAATAGTAGTTTAATAAGATAGAAAAACACCAAAGAGATAGCAATAAACCATTAAGAAACAAGGATGGTTAAGAATGGAGAAGATTGACAAGCATTACAAGGAACGAACTTAAAAAAAAAAAAAATTGGTTAAACGTTTCAAGATGAGCAAACCATGGCATAGCTCCTTTAGTCCAACCCTTGGCTTTCCAGTCCAACAGAAGGCCGCAAATCGAACCAATCGATTCAAGACGTGACTCGAAGCGTTATTGCCGCCATTCGTGCCGCATCAGTATTCCTGATAAAATTTTCAAAAGCCGTTTTCTCTAGTAATCATGTCTATTTTACTTTATGAGTAAAGACATCGTTTAATGACTGCTGGCGCTTGTCCCAAAATGTTTTACACACTCGAGCTCGTTTGCTTGCTTAAATGAACGATCCTGAAAACATCCAATTAAATAGTAAAAAGCAACAGGATCGGGTATCGTCCTACGCATTTGTACGACTACTGTTACAGACTACTTTATAGCTCTGAGATGTCTTTAGTTTCTGAGATGTCTTTATTTCGAGCCTCAGAATTTTCTCGCCACTATTCATCTACAAAAATTTATAGGTTCTTTATAATTATGGACAGTTTGGCTCGTCATAACAGCCTGAAAATTGACTACGATCTTCCATGGTTCGCCATTGGACTATTCCGTTTATAAAATCAGAACGTTTATACTTTCCAAGTAGTTTCTGCACAGGCGGCATTGCAACACATGCTTTTCGAGAAAACTTCAAACCGTCCGTTGCAGACTGCCTACTTGAGTTGACTAATTCCGTGTAAACAGCTTCTCTGATGCCTGTGGTGAAGTCAGGAAACCTCTGTTAGCATTGAACGTAGTAAACCTCTCTCGTGAAATTAGAGGAATGGATTCAGATTGGGTATATTGAACATGACTGTCTTGTCGTGGCACCGCCGACAGGTGTCTTTAGCTTCGACTGGATCTCTCCTGCTGAGATTTTCTCCTTGCTCCTTTTTTACTAAGTTGCACATTTACTCTTAATAATTTATTCTTGTGCAATTTTGCACGTGGCCGGTTCAAAGAGGATTCTGCTCGGTCATTCTAAAAGAAGTATGTAAATAAACCTCTTTTCAAACTGTCCAAGATACAATATATAGAACACACAAGACGGGAAAATGTGTAAATGTGGTCTGGCTATGTAACAAATGGCATTTGATGACTGGTTATTGACCATCAATTCATACAACAATTATTAAGCAAATTAGCGACGGAGTGGAATGAAAGGTCATTTTCGTTTCGTGTTACCTAACATGTGGATGTAGAACACACGTTAGAATCCAGCAACAAAAAATATCGAGTCTGATTGTCCTGCTCTTCTGATTGTCGTCATGATAATCGTAGCTCTTTTCTTAAACTCCTGATCAGTAGGCCTGATGGCTGGCTAGAAGACTAGATACTGTAACAAAGTTTTGATTCTTTTTTGATTGATTGAAACTTGTTTGGCGATACAAAGTGGTTTGCAGACAATAACTTGAAAACTCCGCCAATCCCAGTGCTTTTCCCTTTATTGGTTTGAATTGTTCTACAACGTGGATGCTCTCAAGAATAAAAGCGTCCTTGCAAAGAAATTTCATCACATAATGTTCTACCGTCCAGAACACTATTTGTAATGCGTAAAAATGAATTCACGGGGGGTTTACAACAGACCGTAATAATCCAGTACAATAGAAAAACATGGCATGAGTCATCTGAACAGCTGTAATTCTGAATTCAATTTAGAAGCCATGGTGCTTTTTGCTTAGCTGCAGGAGATAATATCACATGTTAATCATATGTTGCGTATTCGTGAAAAGAACAGTTCTGAATATCAACAGAAATCCACTCCAGTTTAGACGTTGTCTGATAAACTGTGGCTTCCCACCTTCCTTGTTTCAGCTTCTTAGCAAAGAGGGTGGTCGTTTAATTTCTTGTCCCTTCTTGTTTTTATTTTCTTCATTATTTTATATTACTACCAGTTCTATTTTCATCATCAGTGGACTTTCATGAAACGTAACACGCTAAATGAAGTCGTTAAATTAAGTAATTCCCTGAGCAGAACCTTGTTCCTAGCAACGGATATGAGGGTGGGACTTCTCATAAACTTGACTTACCGCGCTGAGTTCAAAAACAGTTCCAGCCCACTCTCTGTCACGCAACGCTACCCACTCGTCACTCTAGCAAAACCTTGAGATTTTAAGGTAAAAAAAAGCAAGAAATCGTCGAGCGTGACGAGCCAAGTAATGCAAGACTCTTGAAAAGGTTTGCTAACAGAGAAAAAGAAAGACGAAAAAAAAAAAAAAAAAAAAAACCGCAACGGTTTTGTTTGTTATAATGCTTTGTCTACGGTGCACATGTATTGAGACAGAGTAGTAAAGGAACCATTCAGAAACATATGGTAGTAACACAACATTCTTTGGTTATTACCATAACTCACATATAAGAATGTGCACATGTCTTGATATTAAATTCGCTTTATTTCTTTCCGATCGGCAACGGTCCCTGTCACCATACTTATTTCTGTATCCAGGGAAAAACAAATCAATATTATATAGAACCCTCGAAGAAGTGTAAGAAAGGTAAGTTCACATTTCTCTTGTCCTTGCTAATATTGTACATGTACCATACTTTTAAACGTACAGAGAACTCTGAGAAATTTTCTTCCTTTTTGTTACCTGGTTCGTTCAGTTGCTGTTGTTCAACCGTAACCGGTGAAGGTACAGAGGAGAATATCTTGTCACTCGTATTTTAAGCTTTTGGTAGCCGTTGTTAACTCTTTTGCTAAGTAACGATTTTGATGCCGCTTATCATTTCTCCTAACGGTTGAGCTCTTTAAAGAGACTGCACTCGAGACGAACATAAATCCGCTCACAAGAATCGTCAGTCTTTCAGCTAATTCGAAAACGCTTCGGAATCAAACGCCAGAACAATTGTCTGGTCATCTTTTTACTTAAATCATCTTAAATAAAGCAATACTGTCCCCTGTTTACGTGGTTATAGTTCTTTTGTTTCATCTGTGGTCAGTTTTTTTAAGAATGTTTAAAGGCCTCTTTCTAAGCCAATATCTCACCATGGACCCCTTATCGTTCTGGACTGATTTACATACGCCATGCTCACCAAAACGTACCTCATATACGCTTCACACTCAGGGCTGCAACATGTACAGACTACGCTCATGATAGCCCAATATAGTAAGTGTCTGCACACAGGGTAGGCCTTTTCATATGACGTAAATATCGCCTAAACGTATTTCCAGAAACCTTCAAACATTTTCTAAAGATCGATTAAAAGTTTCAAACTTTTCTTGCAGTAGTAGAAATTTAGAAAGAGGATTCAGGCCCTTCCAGACTATCAGCATACGCCATTTTGGAAAATTGCTGCCTTAGCGCTTTTTTGTGATATGGAATAAACTTGTCAAGTGACAAATCGCTGAACTAGATTTTTTCGATTCTGGCTTTGAACTGAGTATTGTTGCAAGAAAATACCGAAGAAAACGTAGGACTAAGCCAAAAAAGCTATGACTATTTAACAATTATTCCATGAAACCGCGTTGGATATGAAGTGATAAATAACCAACGAGCGCGTAGCGCGAGTTGGTTATGATCACTTCATATCCAACAAGGTCGAATGGAATAATTGTTTTAGTATATTCTTAATCGGGTTTTTGCCGCCGATTTTTATTTCAACAATTTTACAGAGCGGAAAATTTTTAAACTTGGCGCACTGTTTTCCATATAAGGTAAAACTCCGACTAATGGCTCATAGTCGGAGTTTTTGAGCCAATCAGAGAGCTAGAAATGCAATAGTCGGAGCTGAGAATATACTAATTCTAAATATCACTGAATTTTCTAAATATTTTTAAAACCTTTTTTTAAATATCTCGGAAATTACTGAATATCCCCAAAATATCCTTGCAAGCTATACTTACTTTGCCAAATCATTGGGACGATATAAGGAGTTATTTACAGACTTGCTTACGAGACGACTCTGCAAAAATAGACCAACGGTTCTAACAACAGGTGAAAACAAAAGAACGGCGAGCAAACAATAACAGCCAACACGGCATTATCTGTTACATGATACTTTGGACGTGGACGTGTGCAAATAAAAAAGAACGTCTACTGTACTTTAATCAATATTTACACAGAAGTAACGCGGTGAAAAGACTCCGCGAGATCAAAACGATCGACTATGCGGTGCCAAAAAGATCTTAAACGCTATCGACATAACAAGCACGTTGAAAACGAAATTAATAATAATAATAATAACAATAAATTATTAAATAATAATTAAAAGGGCAGAGGTTCTAGAAGCACGTAAACCCGCTAATTAAAAATCATTAAAATTAGATGAACTGATAAAGCCGCTTGGTGACTGTGATTGAACAGTAATCGCTAACATGAAAGTGTGACAGCACTAATGAAAGTTTACATTCAACAAAGGGAAATGTTTGCTTTTCACACAATGGAACCAAGCAGGTAGCCACACTTAGTAATATGACATTATTGGTTTACGCTATGGCGCGTAGCTACGAGCTAGAGAACAAAGCGTTCTGTCTAAGATGAAACACATTTTGTGGAAGCATGTCTAAGTCGTGCTCACTGATCTCTTGTAAAGACTGACAATTTATAATTAACTGTAACATATTTTGTTGTCCCTAGACCCAATAGGGCTCTTCAGGAAAAATAATTAAAATTAACATTACAATGTACTGCCAACAGAGTAGACGCGCCTTATTAGAGAGCTGTCATTTTAAGTCCCTTTTAATTTGAAATCAATTTTATTACAAAAAATAACATGGTGTAACATCGCCGCATGTTGTTCAAACCCAAACCGGAACCGCAGACCGCAAAATTAAACATGAAGACATACGACAATTGTAGGTCAAACATAAAAGCTCCAGATTGTTCGCGTATCGTGCCTATTTTGTCGTGCCTATTTTGAACCCTGATACAGATCGTTTCCACCAAAATAAGGGTGCGCAACGGATCTGTTACTTAAAGGGGTAAATGAGAATTTGGATTAACTACATTTTTACTGGGATTTGGGTCACTAGGATTGGTAAATGAACTGGGATTTAGGCAAAAAAAAATAGGATCTGGCAGCATTTGGGCTAGGAAATGGGGTTCCCACCAACCCCCTCACATTCTTCAGGACTCTCCTTGAAATGGCTGTTCTCTAGGTCCCCTCTACATAACCGAATGAAAGTGCTTAGAAGGCCGGAAAATGAGTTAAAACGAGTTTGTGGGAAAAACGACTGAAATTTTGGTTATATCGTGGGTTGTAAAAGACTCTACATCAAAATTACAAATTGCATGCACTACTCACCTGTTATATGTTGTAGACAGCCAGCATGTCATCTTTTACAGTGAAATGCTATGGGATGTTTCATTCACTTGATGATATCGGGATGTTTGTTGTAACGGAGATTTCGTTCATCATTCCAAGACGCTTGCATAAATAGTCAATTGGATGCGTCTACTGAAATGAAATAAAATTCAAGTAATGGAGCTCAGTTAAATCGAATATAAACCAAAAACTGTACATGGACAGCAAACGTCTACATACCATAACTCTTCCTTAGACGTCCTATTTAGTCAAGAGGGTTATGCTCAAATGAACATCCTGTGTAACAAGCATTCGAGCACGTGGTTTTGGTTTTTACGTTTCCTTCAGGGTTCAAAGGGCTCGACTGGCTCCCGAGTTTTATTTGGACGTTTAACACTTCCTGTTTGGTCGTTAATTGTACCAGGTGTAGTGCAGAGGGGAAGTGAAAGGGGCGTAATTGACACCACTGAATATCGGTTTAGATAGGTTTACCTGCGTCATGGGAGACTCGCCAGAATACTCCTTCTCGTCCCCTGAGCCACGCTCTGGCGAAGATGCTCGTCGTTCTGAGTAAGGGCATAAAAAGCACATTTTCGAACGTAATAGTTAAATCAATTACAGCCTTTTGATATATAAGGAAAAATATTCTATAAGAATGTCGAAGCTGAAATTTGCGAAATTCTAAGAATATCGTAAGAATAAATTCCTGGCTGAGATTTTGAAGAGAATATAATTTTGTCTTGAAAATTTATAAACTGACAATAAAATTATATGTTTTTAACTAAACCGTTTAAATTTCTCCCTTCTTCAAACAGTAGAACTTGCCAAAAAGCAACAAAAACAGCACTAGCCATATGTTCGATGCTAATATAAACCATTTCTGCTAAAAGTTGTGTGTGTCATACCAGGCTTTAATCTCTGCAGGCTGGCTCCAAAATTACTCTAACACCATCCAGACACCAAATACATTGGTAAACAGAAACGTCACGCTACAATATAAGAATGTTCACAAGAATATTTTCAACTTAAAATAGGCAGAAAAATTAGAATATTCATCCCGACGGCCAGAAAAACATATTCTTATTAAAAAAAAAAAAAAAAAAAAAAAAAAAAACTTGAAAAAGATTGTAGTTGACGTTTGTTGGGCAAAATGACGCAGAGTATAAAAACGTTAAAACTCGTTTTAATTTAAATTGACGTTTGTGATCTGTCATATCCAGTGTGTTCGTGGGGTGTAACTCGTTTAAAACTGCTGACTTTAAAGTCATCCTTTACTGTTTTGGACTGACATTAGACGACCCGCGCCTGGATAAGAGCCTACCTGGCGAGGAGGGAATAGGTCGAGGTGTAAGTTTTTTGCTTCCTTCCCATTCCCTTATCCTTGTTTCTTGTTTTTCATTTTGCGCCGGCAAGCTGTGATCTTTGATGAATCTTTTAATATTAAAAGGTCAGTGAAAAGACCACGAGGCTGATCTTGAATCAAACCACCTGGTCTGTACCTGTTTGCACGATCAATTTGGTAAAATGCCACAAGACCTTCGGGCACCCAAGTACAAAAAGCCGGGAGAACTCAGGTTCATGAACGAACAAACTTTTTTTACAGGCTGTGTCTAAGGGCTAAGCTCGCTGATCTCGCTCAGTTGCACCAAGGGCAGGACTAAAGGACAGCAAGGGTTCTTCAATGTTTTAATTAAACTCTCATCTGTTTATCTTTCAGCAAACAAACACACAGCATTAATTGTCTTGAAATCCGATAAAACATAGCACATTCAATTCAAGAAGCATTTGGCCATCCGCATGAGCTCGCCATATGGAAAGATATTTTTCTACTTCTCGTCCCTTCTTGTCTTGATTTTCTTCATTATTTTATATTACCACCAGTTCTATTTTCATCATCAGTGGACTTTCATGAAACGTAACACGCTGAATGAGGTCGTTAAATTAAGTAATTCCCTGAGCAGAACCTTGTTCCTAGCAACGGATGTGAGGGTGGGACTTCTCATAAACTTGACTTACCGCGCTGAGTTCAAAAACAGTTCCAGCCCACTCTCTGTCACGCAACGCTACCCACTCGTCACCCTAGCAAAACCTTGAGATTTTAAGGTAAAAAAAGCAAGAAATCGTCGAGCGTGGCGAGCCAAGTAATTCCTCGCACGAAACAAATCAAGGAATTCGAGACTCTTGAAAAGGTTTGCTAACAGAGAAAAAGAAAGACGAAAAAAAAAAAAGGAAAAAAAAAGAAAAACCGCAACGGTTTTGTTTATTATAATGCTTTGTCAAGGGTGCACATGTATTAAGACAGAGTAGTAAAGGAACCATTCAGAAACATATGGCAGTAACACAACATTCTCTGGTTATTACCATAACTTACATATAAGAATGTGCACCTGTCTTGATATTAAATTCGCTTTATTTCTTTCCGATCGGCAACGGTCCCTGTCAACATACTTATTTCTGTATCCAGGGAAAAACAAATCAATATTATATAGAACCCTCGAAGAAGTGTAAGAAAGGTAAGTTCACATTTCTCTTGTCCTTGCTAATATTGTACATGTACCATACTTTTAAACGTACTGAGAACTCTGAGAAATTTTCTTCCTTTTTGTTACCTGGTTCGTTCAGTTGCTGTTGTTCAATCGTAACTGATGAAGGTACAAAGGAGAATATCTTGTCACTCGTATTTTAAGCTTTTGGTAGCCTTTGTTAACTCTTTTGCTAAGTAACGATTTTGATGCCGCTTATCATTTCTCCTAACGGTTGAGCTCTTTAAAGAGACTGCACTCGAGACGAACATAAATCCGCTCACAAGAATTGTCAGTCTTTCAGCTAATTCGAAAACGCTTCGGAATCAAACGCCAGAACAATTGTCTGGTCATCTTTTTACTCAAATCATCTTAAATAAAGCAATATATACTGTCCCCTGTTTACGTGGTTATAGTTCTTTTGTTTCATCTGTGGTCAGTTTTTTTAAGAATGTTTAAAGGCCTCTTTCTAAGCCAATATCTCACCATGGACCCCTTATCGTTCTGGACTGATTTACATACGCCATGCTCACGAAAACGTACGTCATATACGCTTCATACTCAGGGCTGCAACATGCACAGACTACGCTCATAATAGCCCAATATAGTAAGTGTCTGCACACAGGGTAGGCCTTTTCATATGACGTAAATATCGCCTAAATGTATTTCCAGAAACCTTCAAACATTTTCTAAAGATCGATTAAAAGTTTCAAACTTTTCTTGCAGTAGTAGAAATTTAGAAAGAGGATTCAGGCCCTTCCAGACTATCAGCATACGCCATTTTGGAAAATTGCTGCCTTAGCGCTTTTTTGTGATATGGAATAAATTTGTCAAGTGACAAATCGCTGAACTAGATTTTTTCGATTCTGGCTTTGACCTGAGTATTGTTGCAAGAAAATACCGAAGAAAACGTAGGACTAAGCCAAAAAAGCTATGACTATTTCTAAATATCACTCAATTTTCTAAATATTTTTAAAACCTTTTTTTAAATATCTCGAAAATTACTGAATATCCCCAAAATATCCTCGCGGGCTATGCTTACTTTGCCAAATCATTGGGACGATATAAGGAGTGATTTACAGACTTGCTTACGAGACGACTCTGTAACAACAGACCGACGGCTCTAATAACAGGTGGAAACAAAAGAACGGCGAGCAAACAATAACGGCCAACGCGGTATTGTCTGTTACATGATACTTTGGACGTGGACGTGTTCAAATAAAAAAGAACGTCTATTGTACTTTAATCAATATTTACACTGAAGTAACGCGGTGAAAAGACTCCGCGAGATCAAAACGATCGACTATGCGGTGCCAAAAAGATCTTAAACGCTATCGACATAACAAGCACGTTGAAAACGAAAAAATTATGATAATAATAATAAATAATAATAGAAAGGGCAGAGGTTGCACGTCGGTATGGCTAGAAGCACGTAAACCCAATAATTAAAAATCATTAAAATTAGATGAACTGATAAAGCCGCTTGGTCACTGTAATTAAACAGTAATCGCTAACATGAAAGTGTGACAGCACTAATGAAAGTTTACATTCATCAAAGGGAAATGTTTGCTTTTCTCACAATGGAACCAAGCAGGTAGCCACACTTAGTAATATGACATTATTGGTTTACGCTATGGCGCGTAGCTACGAGCTAGAGAACAAAGCGTTCTGTCTAAGATGAAACACATTTTGTGGAAGCATGTCTAAGTCGTGCTCACTGATCTCTTGTAAAGACTGACAATTTATAATTAACTGTAACATATTTTGTTGTCCCTAGACCCAATAGAGCTCTTCAGGAAAAATAATTAATTAACATTACAATGTACTGCCAACAGAGTAGACGCGCCTTATTAGAGAGCTGTCATTTTAAGTCCCTTTTAATTTGAAATCAATTTTATTACAAAAAATTAACATGGTGTAACATCGCCGCATGTTGTTCAAACCCAAACCGGAACCGCAGACCGCAAAATTAAACATGAAGACATACGACAATTGTAGGTCAAACATAAAAGACCCAGATTGTTCGCGTGTCGTGCCTATTTTGTCGTGCCTATTTTGAACCCTGATACAGATCGTTTCCACCAAAATAAGGGTGCGCAACGGATCTGTTACTTAAAGGGGTAAATGAGAATTTGGATTAACTACATTTTTACTGGGATTTGGGTCACTGGGATTGGTAAATGAACTGGGATTTAGGTAAAAAAAATAGGATCTGGCAGCATTTGGGCTAGGAAATGGGGTTCCCACCAACCCCCTCACATTCTTCAGGACTCTCCTTGAAATGGCTGTTCTCTAGGTCCCCTCTACATAACCGAATGAAAGTGCTTAGAAGGCCGGAAAATGAGTTAAAACGAGTTTGTGGGAAAAACGACTGAAATTTTGGTTATATCGTGGGTTGTAAAAGACTCTACATCAAAATTACAAATTGCATGCACTACTCACCTGTTATATGTTGTAGACAGCCAGCATGTTATCTTTTACAGTGAAATGCTATGGGATGTTTCATTCACTTGATGATATCGGGATGTTTGTTGTAACGGAGATTTCGTTCATCATTCCAAGACACTTGCATAAATAGTCAATTGGATGAGTCTACTGACATGAAATAAAATTCGAGTAATGGAGCTCAGTTAAATCGAATATAAAACAAAAACTATACATGGACAGCAAACGTCTACATTCCATAACTCTTCCTTAGACGTCCTATTTAGTCAAGAGGGTTATGCTCAAATGAACATCCTGTGTAACAAGCATTCGAGCACGTGGTTTTGGTTTTTACGTTTCCTTCAGGGTTCAAAGGGCTCGACTGGCTCCCGAGTTTTATTTGGACGTTTAACACTTCCTGTTTGGTCGTTAATTGTACCAGGTGTAGTGCAGAGGGGAAGTGAAAGGGGCGTTATTGACACCACTGAATATCGGTTTAGATAGGTTTACCTGCGTCATGGGAGACTCGCCAGAATACTCCTTCTCGTCCCCTGAGCCACGCTCTGGCGAAGATGCTCGTCGTTTTGAGTTAGGGCATAAAAAGCACATTTTCGAACGTAATAGTTAAATCAATTAAACCCTTTTGATATATAAGGAAAAATATTTTATAAGAATGTCGAAGCTGAAATTTGCGAAATTCTAAGAATATCGTAAGAATAAATTCCTGGCTGAGATTTTGAAGAGAATATAATTTGGTCTTAAAAATTTATAAACTGACAATAAAATTATATGTTTTTAACTAAACCGTTTAAATTTCTCCCTTCTTCAAACAGTAGAACTTGCCAAAAAGCAACAAAAAACAGCACTAGCCATATGTTCGATGCTAATATAAACCATTTCTGCTAAAAGTTGTGTGTGTCATACCAGGCTTTAATGTCTGCAGGCTGGCTCCAAAATTACTCTAACACCATCCAGACACCAAATACATTGGTAAACAGAAACGTCACGCTACAATATAAGAATGTTCACAAGAATATTTTCAACTTAAAATAGGCAGAAAAATTAGAATATTCATCCCGACGGCCAGAAAAACATATTCTTATTAAAAAAAAAAAAAAAAAAAAAAAAAACTTGAAAAAGATTGTAGTTGACGTTTGTTGGGCAAAATGACGCAGAGTATAAAAACGTTAAAACTCGTTTTAATTTAAATTGACGTTTGTGATCTGTCATATCCAGTGTGTTCGTGGGGTGTAACTCGTTTAAAACTGCTGACTTTAAAGTCATCCTTAACTGTTTTGGACTGACATTAGACGACCCGCGCCTGGATAAGAGCCTACCTGGCGAGGGGGGGATAGGTCGAGGTGTAAGTTTTTTGCTTCCTTCCCATTCCCTTATCCTTGTTTCTTGTTTTTCATTTTGCGCCGGCAAGCTGTGATCTTTGATGAATCTTTTAATATTAAAAGGTCAGTGAAAAGACCACGAGGCTGATCTTGAATCAAACCACCTGGTCTGTACCTGTTTGCACGATCAATTTGGTAAAATGCCACAAGACCTTCGGGCACCCAAGTACAAAAAGCCGGGAGAACTCAGGTTCATGAACGAACAAACTTTTTTTACAGGCTGTGTCTAAGGGCTAAGCTCGTTGATCTCGCTCAGTTGCACCAAGGGCAGCACTAAAGGACAGCAAGGGTTCTTCAATGTTTTAATTAAACTCTCATCTGTTTATCTTTCAGCAAACAAACACACAGCATTAATTGTCTTGAGATCCGATAAAACATAGCACATTCAATTCAAGAAGCATTTGGCCATCCGCATGAGCTCGCCATACGGAAAGATATTTTTCTACTTCTCGTGTGTTTGTTGTGAAAGCTGGATGCAGCAGATCACATCTCGTTATTCTCATCACCTACACACCAGAAGATGATTTATCACTTTCCGCAAAAGCGTCATTCCTAAGTGAACCCCGACACTTGGAATAATACTTACAGTGTTAAGGTTTTATAATGCTTTCAATTATAATCATAAAGAGTTTTCCCGCGTACCACATTGTCTACCCCTCTTCAATAGAGAGAAAACAAGACTGTGACCTTAGATGTTATCTCAAAATGTCAGATTTCTGTTTTCAGGCTCGTGAGTTGAACAATACAAGCGAATTCGCAAAATTCGTTTTCTACTTTTTTCTCCTTCACAATTGTTATTGGAACCACAAAATACCTCTATAGTGCCGCAACAATGCAAAACTATTATAATGGACAAACAAAGCCGAAGAAATATAGCTGTGTAGTATTTGATCGTACAGTTACACAAAATACTGAAAACCGCATTTTCCTTCAGGCCTATAGCTAGTGACCTGAAAAGAATAACTATTGTAGTACATACAATACGGCTGAGTGACTAGAAACAACAGCTGACAGAATAGCACAATATTACGCAAAGCCGCTATTACCATACCAATTAATGTCGAAGTTAGTCTGCGTGATCTAAAATTAAATTTGACTTCAAAGATAATTGGCTTAAGTGGTTTTAAAGCTCTTCGATCATCAAGTGGCTAACCTCACAAGGATACTACAGATACTGAGTTACCTTAATTGCCGTTGGGGTACAAAAAACAGTTTGCACGACAAGTGAAGGTGAATAACTTGTTCTTGACATTTTCAAATTGATATCAACATGCCTCAGTTTTATTTCATTTCAATTTTATAATTTGGACCTGACTTTTTTTTCTGCCTAGACTTAATTATAGATTATAAAACTTTTTTGACTACATGCCTGGAAGTCTGAAATTTTCCCAGATTATCGATAGAAAATCTTATTCAACCCTCTTGAGAGTGTTCTATGCTTGCTTGGAAATGCTAAACAATTCCACAAATCATTTCGATCTACTATAAAATCACCATGTTCTCTACAGTTATGAAATATATGGCCAGTCTCATGAAATTTGCAGAGAAAGACGCGTTCAAACGCCCTAAGAGTATTGTATGTTAAGAAATGTTAAACGATTCCTAGAATTACTTTGATACGTATTGTAGACGAATCCTCTGAGCTTGGGCATGATGTCAGTTCGCCTTGTCTATTTTAGTTATGCTCAAATGTGCTAAACACCTTGGAGTCAGAAATTGTTACATAATTGCCACTGAACGAATTTCTTTAAGCCCTTGAAAAGTCCTGTTTGAAATTCCCAGCGATTCCAAGGACCGTTTCGCTTTTAATTTTAAAGTTTACAAATTTTCTAAGTTTTAGCATGCAATAAAAGTGCATGATTTCGACGCTGAAATGTTTGTGGTCAAACTCTTTGAAAAACCAACCACAATGATTGTTGTAATCCCTTGACACTTCCAGACATTCATCGAACACATTCAAGAAGTTTGTAGAAGACTCTTTAGTGTTTAAAAATCTATGGAAAGTTCGGACTGCAACTTAGGACCGTTCCCTGCTGATGGGCATACATTCACTGCGTGGAAGAACTTTATAGCCCCCTGATCGAGAAGTCTACTTGACGAGCTAGCAAGAGCTCCTATGATATGTTCCTAAAAAATCACAGCTTATCTCTCCACTCAGATAAATTCTTTGGATAACAAAAAACCAGTCAAACTGAGCAAAAAAAGCCTCATGTAATATGTGACACCGCTTACAACGAAAATAGCGGTTACGGTATAGCGGTTACGGTAGACTGTAATTCTCAAAGTGTGAAATAGTGCGTGTACAAAAAGCGTGAGAGGTTCAATGTGTCTTCAACACACTGAAGAAGGGCCAAGACCGAAAGTGAAGTCTATGGTTTTTCTGACCCGACAAAAGACAGAGAGTACCAAACCATCAGTAAGAAAGTATGTAAGTTAGTAAAGACTATATTTAAAGAGGGTAGAAGTAGCTGAAAAGCGGCGCGTGCAATGCTGCCCTTGCTCCTAGTCCATTTATATCAAAGAAAATTCTAAAATTTTTCACTTCTTCGCCTATAAAACGCCCTCAATACGCATTTTCTTAAAAGTTTTAGGCTAACTCAATAGCATCCTTCGTTTTTGAAAAAAGGTTTTATAAAACAAGATTCGCATGGAGTTCTTGCACCACTGACGACATCACAATAGCTGCAAGAAAGCAGTCATGTATGTTAAAAAACTAATTATCCTGCGACTTTTACCAGTCTGAACACTTAACTTATTAGAATAAGAGCTTACTTCAGTTTTTTGGGCTAAAGTTTCGGCCCCAATATTTGTGTCCTTCAGCAGGACACAAAGAAGCCATTTTCATTCTGCACTCTCTACATTTGCTTGGATAATTCGAATGCAGAATATCGCACTGACCTGAAACTCCGAAAAAAAAAAGACAAGATCATGGTTGGATCTTCTATGGTATTTCAAGTTTTTTACTTCTTTTATTCAGTGGTTTGGATTTTACTATTGTGCAAATGACAGTAAAAACCATCAGTTGAGCTTTACAAATACACTATTTAATTGTCGGCTACCTTAAGCTTAGAGAAGGTGAAAGCGAATTTTACATTTAACTATTTTTTTCCCTTGTTGGTGGCTTGAAAAGTCATTTGAAACAGGTACGTGTTTGGGAAAATAGCGCAGTCATCGTTTTTGTTCGTTCAAAATTGCACATGAAGGAAGCTATCCTTGCTCAAGGACACATCAGGTGAAGAACAATGAGTTGAATTGACGTGCCAATCTACCGAAAGAGTCGCTTGTGGAGACACATGTCTGAATAACGTATGTCTAATTATGCACATGCAATACGATTTTGACAAAGCGCATGTTTTTTTTGTGACTAGACTCTTGATGCTCAGACAGGGAACGACGTTACCTCGTCCAGCCCCTAAATACAGCGGAGAAAGCTCGTCTTTCGTCTGGGGGATGCTTGCCGCGCAGACTATGCAAGATTCTGTATAGGCAAATAGCGCGTGCATCGCCAGCGTGCGTTCAAAATCGCACATTTACTATCCTTGTTCTCTCGTTTTATCAGGCGACAAATAAGATAAGATAAGATATAAACAGTCACAGTCTTGGGTTTTGCCAGGAGACCTAACGAACGAAGCTCCTGAATGGTGCGGCGTGGTAATGTTGATTGACAAGTATGTCAAATTCGCTTGGATGATTCGAACCAATTGACATGGAAGATCAATCACGGCAGGGGAAGATTAGTTAACTCGTGCTAGCCCCAAGCGAAGTTTTATCAGGGTTAACCTTGACTTTGAAGACACCATCTTTTTCAGGGTAAACACTTTCAGTTGTTTTGAATAATATCGGAAGTGTAACATGAGCTACAAGAATCCATTCTCTTCCTGGATTTAATTGTAGATTAAGTCTAAATCCGGATTCAAAATCGTTGCTTTCACAGGAAGATTCAAGATAAAACTGGACTCTTTGTAATCTTCAGGGCACAGAGGAGTGTGATTATATCGCCTTCTTTTACCAAGCCGTTGCTCGTTAACTATACTATACCTGGGTGTATCACCTCATCCAGAAATTAAATTAAATCGTCGGTCCTGACCCAGTGGGAGGCAATTGTCGGCTTTGCTTTGGCGGATGGGCGCTCTTTTTGGTCAAAATTCAATTTGTTCCGCAATTGCACAGTGAATTTAGGCGGAATTTAGCTCATCCAACAAGACTTCTCTACGCCCTGTGTGAATTGCACTGAAACATTTTCACTTTGCCGCACTATACCGTTCCTGTTTTTTCTGCTGAAACACGCGATAACTGGCAATAAAAATGCACGGAGGTTTATTTGGAATTTTTCTTGCGTTTGTCAACGAATTTTCCTGCCAATTTTGACTCAGCGTTTGACAGACAGAGAAACGAGTGTGCTTATCTGGGACTTATAATCATAGCCTGGGAGCACTTCAGTTACGTAACAGCGACGGGGGTAGTCGTTGTGGCTTTTGGAGGTTAAAGTTTGTGTCTGTTTTGCTTAAAGTATTTAATCTAAAACAAACACCCTTAGAGGTATCTTCAGATTGTCTCGGTACTTTCTGGGTCCACAAAGCGACATTTTGGTATCTTTCAAGGACCCTTTCAAGAGTCCTTTCTTATTATCCGACAATCACCCCCGTCATTTTTATATTTGACTCTCGCCGCGCATTGTCGATTAATTTACTTCCCTTCTCAATTCCCTGCAGATGCAGTTCAACCAAGCGTATTTTCCGTTCGAAGCATCAGTACAAGTGAATGAACCCATGGAACAAATATACTACAATCAAGTGCTGCCACAAAATTGCTTGCCCTTCCCCGACTGTCCTGCCTCTTGGGACACACTATTAAATGGAGAAAGTGTGGAGCAATTTCAACACGAGACCGAGCAAACTATGAACAACCTGTATTCCAAAGGTAACCGTTCCTCAGGAATGCCATTGACTAATCGAAGAGAAAAGAATCGAGAAAGAGAACGCAAAAGGCAGACGCGTCTGAAGGGGGCGTTTAACGTGCTTCGCAGCGTAATACCAGATTACTTTTCCGAGAGAGAGCCCGGAGACAGGCTGTCAAGAATCCAAACTCTAAGACTGGCAAAGAAGTACATCGCTACATTACATGAATTGTTAGAGACATGTTAGTACTATTTTATGCACTGTTGCCTTTGCTTATGCACTGTGCCGTTCTAAAGTATTGACCAGTAACCGACGAAAGAGAATGGCCTTTTAGAAGTGACTTTGCTGTTAAATTACGCTATGTTAGAAAATTGTGTAACGCTAGGTTATGCTAAATACGGCGCTTTTGTCATTTTTAAACGACTTGATCACTTTAGGTTAAGCTTATGTTCGACGATTTTGTTTGTGCGTTACGCTCATTTAAGCACTGATAATACCAGGTTTAATTTTAGAAAGAACTCCAGGCCGTGTTGTCTAACGGGTGGAAAACGCTATATACAGATCACACACTATCCAGCATAGAAGTGTTCATAAAATCATCCACGTCGTCCACCAACGCCCGTTTGCTGCAGTAATTAAGTGACAGTGAATTGAATTTTCCTTCGCATTGCTAACCTTCAGAAGACTGTCGCATCGCTTGTGGATTCATTCAATTTGAGGTTAACTTGGGTGAGATTTCTTGAAATTCATTTCTATGAAAAGTACTTTCTCTGCCGCGTTTTATTACTCCTGGAAAGAAAAGCTTTTATTGCAAAAACTGCGAACTGAAAGCGATTTACGGCCCGTTTACATGGAAAGAGGGTGCCTCGGGGGGATAGGGGCACCCTACCTAGTAGAGTTGAAGATACCGCGGTTCTACATGCAAGCTAGGGGCACCCTCCCCCCTAGGGCCAAGAGCTAATTTGAAGGGGTGGTCGCTAAGTTTAGTAAACAGACAAAATGGCGGATCGCAGACAAATTTTGGCCGCAAACGCAATTCTTGTCACTCTCTCATCTTTGGCCGCTGCTTTTCAGTTGTGTGGATTGATTTTAACATATTGAATTCTTGAAAAACGTCGTCTTCAAATGGTTGGCTTTCAAATCGCTAACCAGTATGATATTGCCGTGGCCCGACTTCGAAACGCTCCGATTCCAAACGATAACGCAGCCGTGGCTGGTGATCCTCCCAAAATGTCTGTCAAAAAATCGTAATGCTCTTTCACAATGCGCCCGCTCCCGCTTCGTGAGCCTTTGTTAACGGCGTTGCGATAATCTTGCCTTAAAGCCTTGATCTTTTCCTTGATTCTGGAACACCCACTCTTTATTAGCGCCTTTTCTGCCTCACTTTCCGAAATGTATTCGTTGTACTCTTCCTTGTTCATATTCTTGAGCTCTTTTTCTGGGAGAGTGACTTCCTCCGGACCAAAATCGAAAGGGTAATAACGAGCCATGCATTTTCGCACCGCAGCATACAAAGAAGCAAGATCTGCTTTTAAATCAATTCCTTTGAAGTGACAATTTGTCTTATAATCGTTTATGTACTTCAGAAGATCTTCCACTTTATCGTCCGTCCATGCAAACTTCTTAACCTTCTTGCTTACTGCCTGCTTTGGCATTTTTTTACGTTTCTTGGTCGAAGCTTCATTTGAACACGTGCTAGTCTTTGCGGCTTCTTCTTCTTCACAGGCGAACGCTTGCTCTCCATCTCCGTCTTTGCCGCTTTCCAGTTGGTCGTTGAATTCTAACTGCTCCTCGTTTTGATCTTCCTCCTCGTATTCTAAGCTTTTCTGCAGCTGATAGCGGCGAAATGATTCACCTTTAGAAATGTTGTTCGTAGCCATGTTGAATTCTTACTGAAATTTCGCGCCTTTTACTTGGTGGTCAGCGACCTTATCATAACCCTTGCCCTCCGAGCCAGCCCTACCGTTTCGTTCTACATGGGCTAATGTCAACAAAAGTCAACCCTAGCCCCTAGGGGCACCCTACCTTCAAGGTAGGGTAACCCTCCCCCCTAGGGGCACCCTATCTCGCATATAGAATGAACCACATAAAACAAAAGAGAAGGGAAACCCTACTACATAGGGTGCCCCTATCCCCCCGAGGCACCCTCCTCCATGTAAACGGCCCCTTAGTATCCGTACGTGACCGGTTGTCGATTAAAACTCTGTAGGGATTCTGAAGCGCGGTATGAAATCATCAACGAAAAAACTAATAAAAACAATAATCGCTACTTTTATTCTACATCATGACTAAAGACAGTGTGCTACGCATAGTAAGTACTGTACATTACGTATTTATCCTTCTAAAAGTAAATTTAAAAAAATCGTTGCATAGAATTGTTTCAAGTCTCTGCATGACGAGTAGGGCAGCGGGAACTTGTAGCTGACATGTGTCATCTCGCTCGAACCGGGAATTTCAAACTACAGTGGTTCTAAGCCAAACGGCGACTACAGCAAACAGCTCACATCAGTTTTTACCAGTAAATTATATTTCATTCCACCTAATGACCCAAATCCTTGCAATTTTTCTGACGCTTTGTTCAGCGACGGTGACAGAATACAAAAAACAAACAAACAAACAAACAAACAAACGCTCGCAAGGCATTCCGGTCGACAGAGAGCGTGTAAACTTGGTTTGCCTATCCTAGCTTATCCTAGCTGCGAGCAGGTTCTCGTTGTTGTTGGCACGAGCAAAGCCGTCGACGAACGAAGCAACAGTCGGCGAGCCGGTGAGAAAGACACCAGCTCGCTTCGCTCGCTGACGCATTTCTCACAACTTTACTCTTCGACTTTGCTCCTGCCGCAACGAATGAGAGCCTGCTCGCAGGCTAGGTTTGACCAGGGAAGGAAATGTTCGAGGCTCCCTTTTTAGACAACTCTGCTGGAGTCTTACCTGAAGTGGAAGATTTCTGTATCGGAATAGAATATGAGCAACTCTATGTTGCACAGACGTAGGCTTTACACACACCTTTGAATGTCCGCAAATGTTACTCTGCCAAACCATTGCTAGCAGGGTGGTAGGGAGGAACTAGGGTCGGTTTGATCTTGTTCATTCTTAAAAATGTCCGGTACTCTTCAGACACAAACTGAAGACCATTATCACTAAGTACGCTGGACAAACCTGTTCTGGATCGACATTTTACAGCAAAAAATGAAACAAACAAAGTCACTCAAATAATTTTGCGATTGTCTTAACCTTCACTAAATTCCGCACATGGAAACTTAATTTTATATGGATCACGCGAGAAAGGCTTGCGTTACAAATTTTCCAAATTTGGTAACTGAGTCACAAAAGTATGCAAAATCACGTGATTTCTGAAAAAGAAGGGTCACATTTGGAGTGTTGAAGTAACTCTTTACGTGCTGGTGTTTTTTTTGTCAAGATTTTGACAAAAAAAGCATGAGACAGACTTAAAACTTATTTGGCCACTGAAATACGATACTGTCTTCAGAAACTGATCTTCTTTAAGTCTTTAAACTGTTCTTGCCACTAGATCGATATTCGCATGTTTTGAAGATGGCTGCCTTTAGCTCGCGCTTGGTACATGTCACAATTGCACGAGATACTGCTGTGTTAAAGCGTTGTTGGCCGAGAACCTCAGAAACTGCTATTTGTGCTTTTAGGAAAGTTTCCGAACCTGTTTTTGAGCTTATCCACCAGGAGCTTGCCATTTTCTCGTATTCTCTTACATAACAGCTTGAAATAACTTTGTGTGGTTTGCCATGTGGCTTCAGTCAGAAAGCATCACAACTTGAAACTTTGATTATCCAAACCATTGATGTATCACCGCAGGATTATAGTTTTGTTTACAGGGATTATTACTCTTTCCTCCTTCCTCGTCAAATTCAAGAAAAAATGATCTGCAAACCCTAACGATGTTCTTCGCACAACAACACTGGTCTAACACTACGATGTCGATGTAAACCATAACTATTCTTTCTGAGATATCGCCCAATTTTTCGTTCTTTTATGATTCACGCCGGAAATTTATATACGCTGTAACGCAAGTCTTCTTTGCATGATTTGCATGAAAATAACTTTCCATGTGTGGAATTTAATAAGGTTTAAGACAATCACAACATTATTTGTATCGCTTTGCTTGTTTTAATTTTTTGTGGTAAAACTTCAATCCGGAACGGTTTTGTCCAGCGTACTATTTAGCAAATACGGCTCTAAGGACATTGATGGTAGCAGTTGCAGTAGTGGAGGTCATGGGGAAAACCTCCAATCATTTCGAGTACTATAAACAATGGCAAGTAACTTCAGCAAAGTCCACATGGATTCTTTGCCATGGTTTAGGAGTACAAGGTCAGAACAGTAGGTTCCAGTAGAGGAAGTGCTTTAGAGTGCTTTGTGTATTGCTCCTGGCGTATTGACACATTCCTCACAAAATCTGTCCTCTGCCCTCTGTCTGAAACTTATCTTGGCTGTTGGAGCTGTTCACTTGCCGTAAACTCGCAAATTTTTCTTGAAGCTTCATCACTGCATCGAGTGACTAACAGCCCAAAACTACCAGACGTTCTTAGATTAATAATGCGAAAAACTGGGCAGTGGCCACGATGTAAAAAGCTTTGCCATTGGCGAATTTCTCGAGCGCATTGTTGTTCAAAGAGCAAATAATAATCCCTGTTAAAAAGAACCTCGTGGTCAAACGAATAGCGAAGCGCAAAAAAAAAATTGGCAAAATTGCCGTCTTTTTTCTTTGAAAACGTTCGTCAAATCGGGGCATAATGGGTCGTTTTCCAACGAAATTTGCCCAGAAAATTCCCACGAAATATGCCGCTTTTTTATCGTCGAAATTTTCCCCATAAATTCCCACGAAATTCCCACGAAATCGGCCGTTTTTTCCGCTAAAATGGGTCTCTAAAAATCCCCTGAAATTTTACTTTTTTTCCGTGACCTATCAGAAGCCCTGCATGTGGGCCAGCATCAACAATTAAGGTGGCTTACTACAGTCGAACCTCGATTATCCGGACTCGTTGGGACCAGACGAAATAGTCCGGATAATCGAGGGTCCTGTACCGTTTTCTGAGACTCCGTAGTAGCGCGCGCTACGATTGCCTACCAGAAGTCCAACCTCGTTCCCAGGCTTGCTCTCCTCTGCCTCCCTTGGTCTTTGGGAGAAAGAAGCCGGTTGCGGGTCACCACATTAAATCACACACGGGCAAATGCACCTTTGAAATTCTCCAGTCTTATTCTAAGCTTCACACAGGTCAAGAGAAATATATTTATCTACACCCAGTATATTGAAGTAGCACTCTGATTTCAATTTCAGCCGGTCGAATTAATAACTGAAGAAGTAAAACTGTTTCGCTGTTTCATGTTGCCTGAATTAACCTCACGGCACATTGTTCGCTATAGGTGACCAAAGATGTTTTGTTTACCATTTCGCAAAATGTATTCTTAACTATGCCAAGGAACTGTGTTTAAACATCTGTCTAAATATAAACTTACATAAACCTGATGCAGATGAAATATAAGCGCGGGCTTTTGTCAACAAAACTGTAAATCGATTACATTGCAATTGTTGTATAAAATCAAATGCAAGTCAGAATACTCGGCCTTTTAACATCCAAAATACCGCACCAAGAAGAAAATAAATTACCTCCGAACTCAAAGATTCAAGAAACTGATCAGCTGGTTCCACTTCGATTCGGTAGGTGACGTTGTACATGTGCTAACCATCGAAAAGTTTGTGCTCCTTTCGCCTGCCGAATTTCTTTGTAACGAAAGTCTTCTATGTTTGGGGGACGGTAGGAATAATGTGGCATTCTTCTTCATCGGCAAAATTTGACTTCGAACCTAGATAAAGCGGATAGTTTTTAGCGACTGCTCGAGTTTTTGAAACCCACAAAGTTTGTCACAACAACAATCAAAACACTCTGCCACCCCTCCCGCCCAACAGATATTTTTACCACCCACATTCTGGGTGGTCACTTAACCAGCCGCAACCAGGGTCTTTCTTCCAACGACTAAGGGAGGGAGGCAGGCAGGCAGGCAAGTAGGCGGGCGGGCGGGCGAGCGGGCAGGCAGGCGGGCAGGGGGGCAGGCGGGCAGACAGGCAGGCAGGCAGACATACATACATACTTTAGTGCCACTCCCTATAAGAGTTTTGACTTCGAAAGCGGATAGCTTTTAGCGACTGCTCGAGTTTTTAAGTAACCCTAAGAAAAAATGTAAACAACTTCTGCACTTGAAACACGTTAATTAATTTAAAAACTTTGGTACACGTAGCGATAGTTTAAAACTGGTTTCAAGCAGGTGTTTCTTTCTCGCACGCGACACATGACGTCAAATAAGCGGGCGCTTAAATAAAAGGCATGTGCAGTTCAATTCCCGTCCAAGGTTATAAAAGCCAGTCTTTGATCGAGGATTGCTCGAAAACCTACTGTACAACCCATGCTGAAATTTTCACAGTTGATTTGCAGGGGTGAATAGAGCCAAAATTTAGAAAAACTCTGTAAGACAAATTTTGAGCTATTTTGTGAAATAGGCAAAATTTCACATTTTCTTACTTTGCGAAAAGTCTACCTTACAGATTTTTATTTTGCTTTGCATGACTGTTTAACCAGAGCCAGTTTCTTCTTCCTAAAATTCATACAGTTAGATTTTGAGAAAAACGTCATTTTATAGAATGGTAAAAGACTTAAGCAAACAGTACAAAGAGAAAGCAAAAACGTCTTGGGACATTTTTCAAAAGAGCTAGAAGTTGGGCTGTGATAATCCATCAAAACTGTAGTAAGCCACCTAAATGTTATGGGTTTACTGGGATCATGGTGGACTAACACCTAATCATTTGAGTAAAGGCTGCTTCACAACACTCCAAAACCATTTAGTCTTGTTACTGAGTAGCTCAGGAATAAACTTTGAGTAGTAATTTATCGTGCTAAGAAAAGATCTCAATTGCGAGACTCAATTGCAGGCCCTGGTTCTTGCTGTATGGCCTCAAGCTTACTGTTCACAGGACTTACCCCTTGCTTGCTCAAAATGTGTCCCATACACTTTATCTTGTCTTTCAAAAACTGACACTTAGGCCTACTTAGACTTGCCTCCTAAATACTTGTCTAAGGATGTCCAAGTGTACAGACACTCTACCAGATGTAGCTAGCAAACAGTATGTCATCAACACGCACCATCACCCTTTTAATCCCAGACAAAATGGCATTTACGACTCTCTGGAATTGAGCAGTTACTGTCTTCATACCGAAACATACACGTTTTGACCTAAACAAACCTTTGCGTGTATTGAGCGTCAGTAACTCTGATGATTCATCATCAAGAAATAATTGATTGAAGGCACCAGATAGATCTATAACAAACAAGGTATCCGGGGTAGAACCATCCTGAGACAGTATGGCAAAGATATCTTGTACATCAGGCAAAATTTGCATCTATCATCAATGCGTTCATTCAGTGCTTTATAGTCTCCACACACCCGTGGATAGACCCATCAGCCTTGGTAACATGAACTACTGGACTAGCCCAACTACTGTGAGATGCGGGATACAATATATCGACCTGTACGAGCTTGTCATACTCCTTTTCAACTTGTGAAACAAGTGAGGCAGGCACGGGTCTATCTTTCTAAAATACTGGCTTAACTACTGATTTAAGAATCAAGGAGCCTAGATTACATCTACATCTACATCTACACTTAGTTAAGTCGATAAAAATCGTTAGATATCACGCCGACTTTAAAACTCTGAATATTAATAATAATACAATGGGATATGAAAAAAAAAAAAAAAATCTCAATAAAACTAATACAGTGGAATGTTAATACCTATTAACTAACTTTGATTAATTAAAGCTATGTACGGACGTTGTATTCACAAGATCACCAGGAAGATAGGTTCTTCTTTCATTATTTGGTTTTAGGTGAGCTTCTTACTGAACAAACTTTTGCCAAGTGCTTATCGAGCAAGGTACTCAATAGCGTCTTGCACTATTACTAAAAATAGATTTTGTCACATGAGATCCCATGAGACCCCCCGCACAGACTCAGACAAACATTTCGATCTGCCAAAGGCGAATGTATGTGCGAGGGCTGCAAGAGTGAAACAAAAATGAAGAAAATTTGGTGAAATCATGGAGTTAATAATTAGAGGGACAAAAAATGGTTTCTACCAAACACTGCTGTTGGGGTGAGTGTAAAACAGATTCGAGGTATCCCGACAAATGGACAAAATCTCTCAAAGAGTTACAAGCATCGGGTAAGAAAGTCTTCATACCGTTCCCAAAACCGTCGCAAGACATCGCTAAGTGCAAGCGTTGGCTAGTAGCTTGTTCTCGGGAATTATTTACAGAGAAAAATATTACCAGAAATACTTATATTTGTGCTCTTCACTGGCCCGGAGAAAAAGGTCCCACGGCTGAATTTCCTGATCCGCTGAAAGCGAATCTAACACGAGCACAAGCGAGTCGAGCATGTGCTCCAAAGAGAAAAGCTCCGAGATCAAGAGCGGAACCAGTCACAAAGAAAGAAAAGTTACACAACAAAAACTGTGGCGAACAATTACTGGACTACTGTATACCGACTGTCGATCGCGAGTCACTAGAATCTGGATCGACGGTCGATGCCATCCTAAACAAACTCAACGAATCTCTAACCAATGAAGAATGTAATGCGACGCCACATGTGTATGAGCACTCTACAGGAAAGCTGGTTTCTGATCAAGGCTCTCAGACCTTGTATTCTAAATACGAGTTATCCGCAAAGGTCGAGACTATGATTTTGAAGAATGATGTTGCCACGAGGAAACCTCAGGCTCCCACAATAGTAAGTACTCTATCTTACGAAAACATCGTGCGAGATGCAAGTCTTATGAAACACTTCATTGGCCTCTCACCTCCACAGTTTGAGATTTTGCATAATTTTCTAGACGACGTTTGTCCTTTGGAGACCATAAACTATTGGAGTAGTAAAGATTGCCCTGCAACGGAAAATGCAAGAACTGGCCCAAGAAGTGATTTTTCATTAAGGGAGAAGCTTTTTACTTGCCTTCTGAGACTTAGGAGAGGATTTACTCTCAAGACTCTAGCAGCTCTTCTCAGTACACCAGAAAGAAAAATTGATCCATCCTATGTACGCAAAATTTTCACCACCTTTCTTCAGCTGATGTATGTAACGTTTAGAGACATGCAACACTTCATGTTTCCTCAGAGAGCCCAACTCAGCAGGTTCCTCCCCAAAGTTTTCAAAACCATGAGGAAAATACGGTGTATTGTTGACTGTACTGAGTTTAGAGTAGAATGCTCCAGGAATTTTGCTAGGCAAGGGAACACTTTCTCTTCATACAAGCACACAAACACATTTAAGTGTCTCATTGCTGTAACTCCCAATGGCGGAGCATGCTTTGTGTCAGATTTGTTTGAAGGGGATATTGATGATGTTGCAATCTTCAAAGAAAGTGGGCTTATGAAACACCTGAAACCATATGATTTAGTATTGGCTGATCGGGGTTTTACTGTGCGGGAGCTCCTAAATCCACTCCAAGTGGAATTAAAAATTCCATCATTTCTGAAAGGAAGAAAAACTCTTAGTGCTGCAGAGGAACTGGAGACGCGTCGTATTGCTAAGGCTAGGATTCATGTAGAACGTTTTAATGAACGCCTTAAGCAGTTCAAACTTGTTGGTCGGAAAATTCCTTTGTCTCTGGCCCCTCTTGCAACTCAAATGGTAGTAGTTGCTTCATGCCTTGTCAATTTTCAGAACACCCTTTGTAAATAGAGTTTTAATACAGAGTAGTTGTGTGAAGACTGATTGAAATTTGTACTAGTGCAAGACCACAAGATTAAACTCACTCTGTATTGAGCACTGATGACTGTATATTGAGCATTTATTTTTATAAATCTTGAAAAAGTTATAGTAAGAAAGTTCAAAGAATATCCATACCCTCCCCATGGAATGTATGATGCTAAACAGGAATAATATTCAGGTTAAAATGATTCTAACCTAGTTTGATTCTCAATTTTCTCGGTCTTCTAACCCTAATTATTTATTATCCATGAATAATTAGGGTTAAGAGACAAAGGAATTTCATTTTAACCTGAATTTCATTTTGACCTGCATCATATACAAGGGGAGAGGCACTGTAAGAGTCGAGTGTCCTGCCCAAGAGAACAATACAATGTCCCCAACCAGGGCTTGAACATGGACCGCACAATCAGTAGACAAGCACATCAAACCATGATGCTACTGTGGCTCCCCAAGAGAAATGGGTGGGTGGTTGGGGAGCAAAGCAAACAAAACTTTTCATTGGAGGTTAATTTGATATTTTCTGAAACAACACATTTTCTCCTTGTGATAATTCTTTTGCAAAAGAGGCTGCTGACCGGTAAGCAGATAGAAGCATTATAATGTAGTGGAAAAAAATTGCAGGCCTTGTATTTATTCAAAAGAACTCAAAAAAAACTCACCAGTTAATAGTAATATGCTGATGTCTCAGTTGTATTACATGTGGTTTAGACATTTTTTTCTTAGACAAGAAGCCTTAATTTAATGAAAAATCAAATTCCTATTTGTAAGGGACACAAAACAATATATCATTATTCTCAATACAATTGAAAAGGGTGGCAGACAATTAACAATCCATTCAATTTGACATTAAATTATATTTTTTATACAAACAACATTTTGAAAAATAAAAGTTGTGTTCAGTATACAGTACTTATTTATCTGAATTTACAAGATACTTGTCAATGCTCTTTTCATCTATATACAAAAGATACTAATAGAACAACGCTCTATAAAAAAATCCATATGGAAAATTAAATTTCACAACTCGTAAGATGTGGGTGTACGGCAATAATAATGTAATAGACCTCTCTCAATTCAAAATTCTTAAATTTTTGTGCCATGATTTAATTTAAATCTACCATTCTTGTCTTATAAGGTAAGTACCATGACTGTGCTACTTAAATATAGAGGAAATTAAGAACAACAAAATTTACAATCACCATTTACCCTTTTCATCAAACAATGTTCCTCACCAAGCCCTGTCCCCACCAACAGAACATCAACATGCTGCCACTGAACAATTATCAAATTGAAAATAGATGCTAAAATATGAAGGGCAGCCCAGGAACAAAGCAAAAATATGTGTTAACAGCAATCCTCATACATTTTAACCATTAAAGCCCAAATATCCACATATAAATTCTCCTTACTGATGTACATACATTTTTTATGGTATTAGCCGTAATGGGTAATCATTTTATAAATTCTCATCAGCATCTCTTTGGATTAAATATCATACTGTGAGAAGAACTTGTATGTTGGTCACTCTTGGCACTCAAAGAGTTTTAAGAACAAAGTTCTTAGTCTATAGTACTTATCTTTCCTTTAGTTAGAAAAATCGTTACATTACTCTTCTTCTGATAATGCACAAGTATTGCAGTTAAAGATTTCAAAACTAAACAAACATAGCGAGTTGGTAGTACTAGTACACATGCTTTTTTACCTAATTTACAGTAGACCCAAAAAGAAATACTGTAAGCTCATGGGGAATTCTAAGTTTTTTTTCTTATGTACAGTCATCATGGAATAGCTTAATATTCCATTATGGTTTGAGTTCATGAAAAGGAACATTTGGGATCATATTTTTCCATTTACCTAACTACAATATACTAAAAAGCTTAACGAAAATCCCACTGGCTCATGAAACATAGCTGGAGAAACCTGGATTCCAGAGCCCTTCCTTGTAGATTCTTGCAGCCCATCATACATGTACCAGTTATTCTCAAAATAAACAATACAGATATAGTGCCCTCCATTCCAAAGTGTTACTCCATACAGTGCTTGTGCATGGTTTTGTTAAAACCGTTCCGTGTTTCTGAACGTAGTCAAGTACATAAAATAAAACCGCTACAACATGACTACAACGTCCCAAAGACGAAGCCCGGCAAGGTTCACATGAGGCGTGAAGAACAGCGCCACTGTTCACGTCGGATATAATCACAACAACATTGTGCGGTAGCTCTGTTCTCATCGAAGGCCAAACATGCGCTCTCACAAAATAGTGATCGGCGTTCTGCGTGTCCATCACATCGTGTACAAAGCCTGAATCCACGTACTTCCTTCCATTTTTCATTGGCTTATCGGTCATATGTCCCAGTCCGTCGTCGATGTCTGCTAGATCATTTGCAAGCGATTCTAACGCGTAGTAATACACGTGGCCGTAGTTAAAGAGAGAAGGAATGGAATGAGATGGAAAGTCCCGCCAGCCGGTCGACGGAATAAATGGCAGCGAAATCGAGCTTCCAGTCGCTTGTATCTGCGGACTTTCTTTAAGAACCTTGGCAGCGAACCATTTACCATTGTCAATGCTTGCATCGAGCGTGTGGTGATTCCCACACTTTATGCAGTCGCTCACACGTTTCACAAGTTCATCGCGTTTACCGCTCAGTTTTAAGCCCCTGCACTTTAACCACCGTTTTAGCTGGTCAACAGTGTATTCCTGTGGATCTCTGTCAAATTTAGAACCAGGAACGTCGTCGTCCTCGGTTAAAACCGTTAAAGATTGAAGCAAACTGCTTGCCATTCACAAATTTTCCCTTAGGATTACTCAGGATTTGGGTCTTTGATTGTCTGAGTCTCGAGGGGGGTCTGAAATTTCATGACGTCATTAGTGCAGAGTGCTATTCAGGAGGAAACATCTCCGACTTGGGACAGAATACCTGTTCCCTGAATGTTCTGTCACTTTGAAATAGCCTGCAGAACAGGCGGATTAGCGGGCTCTAGAGCGATACACGAGCATGCGCGCGAAGCGCGAGAATGAGCGCGAAGTGCGAGGAGAGATTTTTCTCGTCTCGCGCTTCGCGCTCGTTTTAGCGCTTCGCGCGCGCGCTGGTGTATCGCGTTAGAGCCCGCTAATCCGCTTGTTCTGCAGGTTACTTTGAAAATGTTCTTCCAATCTAGCCCTATCTTGCTTCCTTAACCAATCCCTCCCAAATAACGCTGGGCGTTTGCCTTGCACTACAATTAGATCAGGCACTTTTTCATCATTGGAATAACATTTCACTGCGGTACAGAAATCTTTCTAAAAATGAAAACCTTTTCACCCGAATAAGTTTTGGTGTATTACAATACAAAAAGGTTGTTATTACAATATTTCGGCTCTATTTCAGAGCCATAGTCATGTAGTTAGATAAAAAACAAGTCGACAGCTTATAAATCAAGAACATAAAGCCTAGTATTTATGGGGGATCAAAGCCTCTAGAGAGTTGGATCTTTCTCTTTGATCAGTCTTTTTTTTTTTTTTTTTTTTTTTTAACACTTTATTTCAAACACATAGCACTATATTACAATATAATTTACTTAACCAAATTACACTACTTTACACAACTTACACTACATTTCAAATAGACTACATTAAACTACGTTATACTGCTTTACATACATACGACGTCTAGTCGGTGAAAATAAGCTATCATTACTTTTTTTTACAGCGAATACTGTGCAGATCATAAAACGTTTTTTTTTTTTAACTTACAATTCCCTTTTCTGTACATTTCGAGGCATAATTACACTTGTATGTTGACTTACAATCCTTCTAAATGATACTTGAATTCCAGTTTCCTAGTAAATTCGTTCAAGCTTTCTTGTTTTGAACTAAGCTTATTGTTATAAATATAGTATTTAGCAAACAGGACATAGTTAAGCTTTTTCAACATCTTCTGGGATGAAACGGGATCAGGTTCATTTGATAATTTCCCAAAGAGTAATTCAATTGCTGTAAGTGAGTAGGAGGTGTAATTTTCCATATTAAACCACTTAATTACTTCAGAGAAAAATTTTTTTTGATCGTCGACAATGGATGAATGAGTGGCTTATCGAGTCAGACTCCTGACAGTACACGCATGCACTGTTGCATTCTATACCATACAGACATAATTCCTTTTTCGTTACAGTGATTCTGTGTAGAAATTTAAAGTAGAATTCTCTTAGTTTATTTTCTTTGTAGATACCTTTTAGGTTTTTGAAGTAGACATTAAATTCTGTATCACTAGTCTGCAAATCACGAGTCCAGTTTCCAGGCGCCTTAAGTTCTGCATCTAATTTGTTTTGAAAAAACCAATAGTAATCTTTACTTTTCATTTTCAGAAGGTTCACATTTATTGAAGGTGATAGCTGGAAAAAACTAATTTCTGGTGAAAAAGTAAATTTGGCATCCAGGTTTTCCTTTGCTTTTTCAACAAGTCGCCGGGGTATTGCTGAAACTACTTGTAAATACTGTAGGAAATTGCATTTTTAATCATACTTGTGGGTAAAATCACCATGCGAAAGAAAGGTGCCATTCTTCGTGAGGAGGTCGTGTATCCGGAAATCCCTTTTTGAAACCACGATTTGTAAAAGAAAGTCTTTTGATCAATAAGAATTTCTTTATTGTTAAATAAGACCAAGTCCAAGACCAAGTCTTGCCCAAGGTCAGATTCATAGGAGGATTTTAATTCAAGAAAGAATTGCAGCACTCTTTGATCAGTTTGATTACATCATGTTATGTCACTGCTTGTGTATACACCTAATTAGCCTTGATATATAAGCTGTCGACTTGTTTTTGATATAACTAACTCTAGAAACTGGAATCATCACCTCCTTGTTGTGAATTAAGCTCACAACTGTTTACGCTCGTGCCTCTAGAATTGTTGGGCCTTCTTTGAAAATACCTTTCCGGCAATCGGGCCTGGCATACTGGACGACTATGGTCTTTTTGCTAACAACGATAACAGATTGCAGTTTTGAATTTGCAAACATCAAAACCATGCGCTTTGCTACCACGCCCTTCACATCGTTTAGAATTGGCATTCCAAGTACCTCTACATCCATCAGATTTAGGTCCTGGATTTTGTTAGTTTCTACTGTTACAGATTCTTCGATGTGTCCTTTGTTAGCTTTCTTTGCCAACTCATCTGCAATGCACCGTTTGTGTGCAGCCGTGAAGGTCAGCTCTCTCACCGCCAACAGATGGCGCTGCGTTCTTGATATTTTGGAATGGAATCCAGACACACGTCTATCGCGAAGAGCTTCGTCTAAAAAGGCACCAAAACTGCAGGTGGAGGCCAATTTCTTCAATTGTACCACAAAATTAGAATTTGCCTTTCGGCAATGACTTAGACTGCAAAACAGTCGTTTTCGGACGTTTTCGGAAGGCGCGAACAGCCGTAAGCGCGATCCTCGCGTACGAAGCGCGCGAGCCTCACACACCCGTAGCGTCTCTCCCTATTCTCCCTCGCCGTTTTTACACTCACTCCAGACCTTTCGTTCGAATATTGACCGTCGCTCGCGTTCGCAAAAAATACGACTGTTTTGCAGTCTAGCAATGACTATTGGGGCCGGTTCGTAGTGTGCTTGCAGAATTTTCTACAGATCCGGATACGATTAAGTTTTCGGGTTCTCTGGGTCACAAAGATTCTTTACAACTTGTAAGTTTGTGGTCCAACCACTGCTAGGAACACATGTACCTGTACATGTCTTTCTTCGGCAGTCTCATTTACTACCATGAAGGCTTCGTAGAGTCCGGCATAATGGGCAACTTTATCGGTATTTTCATCAAATGGGTCCACAAGGCCATAGACAGCAGCCTATTTTACACTGGCGCAGGCGAAACGACTATCCTCGTCGCCAATTTTGTATTTAAAAGGTCTATGACAAGACCGAAGTCTGCGATAAAATAACCCACGAGCTAGTCTCAAACGGCCATCTTTATTTCCCAGAATTCCCTACATAACATAACGCGTGAAAGGGGCTGGCCGCTTAATAGAGGTAAAAACAATAGAAAAAACCTCATCGGGACTTTGATTACTGGCCGCCTAATAGGGGTGGCAGTTTAATAGGTGGCCGCTTAATAGGGGTTCGACTGTATTACGTCATGAGATAGAACAGTTCCTCCTTCAGGATGTTGTCGACACCCTTCTTAGCCCCACTTATCAACACTCTGTAAGAGATCTTGCTTACGACTCGTAGAAAAATGTCAGGCCCTCGAATTTGAACACTCCTTTATCTCAACCCTCTTGAGAAGCTACTACTATTAGTCCTCTATTCCAGCTTTTCGATGCTATGCACTCTTCTCTCACTTTGTCAAACAAATTCATTCTCTATTCGAAGTCTGTTTTAGACACTCTCTGACATCATGTTCAGCTGTCTTTCCATTTTTCCTTACTTGTATGGAATTTTGCATGTCGGCTGGTCTGAATGCTTCAATGTCAAATTCTCTGTCGTTTTGCCTTGTTTTCATTTCGTACGGCTGATTCAGCCTCGATCTCAGGCTATCTGCCTTTTGCTTCCCATGTCGGTGAGGAGAGAAACCCTGGTTGCGGCTGGTCACGTGACTACCCAGAATCTGGGTCATAGACAAATCTGTTGGTCAGGAGGGGTTGCATAGTGTTTTGATCGTTGCTATGACAAATCTAGTACGCTTCGATCTCCGGGCAATAGCTAAAAACTACCTGCTTTATTGGAGTTCGCCGGAAGTCACATTTACCGACGAAGAATGCTACACCAAAACGTTTTAGCGGTCTACTAGTACATGCATGCAAAATGCAAGAGCTTTATAAAATAATAATAATGATAATGATAATGATAATGATAATGATAATGATGATAATGATGATGATGATGATGATGATGATGATAATGATAATAATAATGCCTCTATTGGTGAAGGCATCCAAGTTAGCAATCGTAAAATAAAAGAAGTGCAGTATGCAGATGACACCACTAGTTTTGCCTGTGACAAGGAATCAGTTAACGAACTCCTCAGCTTTCTTAAAGAGTGTATTTCTCACTCTGCCAAGGGTTTCAAAATGTTTTGAAGTAGGCGTCTGGAGCTGGAAGAGAAGGCGGTTGTGACAAGTTATGGGCCGCAAGGCCCCTCATCCCAGGAGGTCTGGTAAAATCAACTAGAGGAGACACCATACGTAGGCATACATGACGTACTCAATACTCAAGGGTTTGCTTTGCATTATAGGGCGATTTCGAACATGGTCAGCCATTTGGTAGTTTTCTGATGTGAGAGAATCGTTTTAGCAAAGCAAAAGGATTGGATGCTTAAAGCTTTCTTTTTAACAAGCTGAAGCCAGAGAAACCAGCGATATATAATCAATTAGCCTGCGGAACTCCGGCGGTCGCCGGCTTGTTTTGAAACACTGCTCTGGGTTAGAAATTAATACGGCTAAAACTAAAGCAATGTGGTTAGGGCAGCGGAAAAATAACCAGGACTCTCCCTTTGGTTTGAAATGGCCAAAAGAGCCAATACTTTCTTTAGGAGTATTCTTCTCTTACAGTCAAACCGATGCTGACGAACTCATTTCGGTGCCAACAATAAGAGACTTTGGGAAATCATTTGGGACAGTAAACCTTCGAATATTAAACGGAAAAATATAGCAGGAGGAAAAAAGAAAACAAACAAACAAAAAAAACAATGACGAGAGAGAACCTGGAATCGAGGTTGCAGATGCGTATGCCAAACAGCCGATTCTTTGTCGAGTACTGTGCCGATTAATTTGCTCTTTCAAGATTTTCAGTCTTTCACTCCGTTTGTTTGTCAGTCCAGTTCAGCATGGCTAATCCCACCAGGAGAGCAAGACTCAGCCGACATAGCTCTCCGGGTCATTAACACCCACAAACCTAATCTGCGATGAGGCGGTTCTTTTAAATTTTTGGGCAAGCATTTAGCCAAAACAAGAACCCCTGATCGCAGGTTACCACAAACCATCCCACCATGATAATGCAATGACCCGTTGGAGCGGAATGAACAGAGCCACTGATCAAACACGCACGCGAAGGGAACGAAACTGCGAGCGAATGCAAGAAATATGGAGGAGGGGGAGGGGGTGAGGCGGGCGAAGGAAACGCCTGCAATCAACCCCAGACATTTACCGAACGCCGCCAAACATGCCGCGCTCCCTTGGGGCGCTCCCTTGAAATTTTCTCCTTCACTCCCTCAAGTATTTGATAAATGGACTGCAAGGACATCCTGTCCACGGACTGGACTCTAATGGCAGCTTCTTGCTCCGGTTAGATCGATGTGTTCGCCATTTTGCGAAAGATCTTTCAACGTTTCCTGAACAGAAAATTTGAACGCTTCCTCGGGATGCACCATATGTATTTTGATCTTGCAGTGTTCCAATTGTCGGATTATGCATGAACTTTTAAATTTCTTATGTTACTTTTTGATTAACGGGCTACTAACCAATCAAATTGCACTGTTGCTCCCCATTCGTGGGCGAGCGGAGTTCGGTTAAATGTTTGGGATTGCCTGCAGGCGATTCCTTTTCTCCCCACACCCTCCCCCTTCCCGCTCACTCTCTTCCGACTAACCCCCCATTTTTTGCTCACACCAGGCGCGCTCCTTCGCTCACGCGCTTGCTTGCTCCCTTGTTCGGTCTCTCCGCCTGGAAAAGGAATGGAAACGGCAGCTACAGAAAAGAATTAACAGAAAGAAACTCTCAGGCTTCGATAGTTACGACAAAAAAATTTGCCATATACAATTACACACAATAACTAATTGTATTTTCCTCATGCAAGTATATTTAACAAATGAAGAAGCCTAAGCCGTGTATTACACTGTGATAAACCACGACGGGCATTTGAGAACACGAGGGAAATGTAGAAAACACGAGTCGCAGGCGACTGTTTTCTACATTTCTCGAGTGTTCTTAAATGCCCGTCTTGGTTTATCACAATGTAATACATGGCTTAGGCTTCTTCATTTGCTTTATGATATAGAGGTAATGTGGCTAAAAACAATAAAACACGCTTTTTCTATGTTTTATATACTCCGACAAAACATGGGTTTTTGACCAATCAGAGCGCACGCAGGGTCCTATCTATATTATAAATAGATATATTATTTAACAACCCTATTTGCATGGCATGACATATCCTGTAGCTATGAAACTGCACTCAAGAGGTAACAAATATCCAGAATCATCTGCAGCTTACGGAATTTAGATTGAATACTGTCTATCAAAATTATAAAATATAGTTAATTTTTCATGCTACAAGGTCAATGGTTATTACAAGCTACTATTAATTCCGACATCCTTGCTATCTTCTAACACAACGGTACAATCGAACACATTTTGAAATGACTCTATAAAAGCCGGAATTGTACCTAGCGGTTCAATGTTTTGATTAGTTTCCTTTGAAAGTGATGTAACACCTTTGCCTTCTATCCCACAAGGTGTGAAGTGCTCAAACCAACTCAGATCATTATTACAGTTCAGTGCAATACCATGTGTTGTAATCCATCGGCTTGTATGAACACCTGTAAATACCAAAGAAAAGAACCATTTCATCAACTAAATGATATTTACCTTTTCCTGATATTTCCCCATTCTAAAATATTTCCTTTTTCCCAAGGATTTTCAATTGATTTTTGTTCACTCTGAGCAAGACACAGTCACAGAGCATCTGTCCACCCATGAGAAGACTGAGAAAAAAAAAAAAAAAACGAGAAAATTAAATGACCCACCCATCCATGGAAGTAACACCTCCCCTGTTTGCGACAGGCACCTCTCCACCCCCCCTCCCCAACTCCTCCAACCCCCACTTCCCCCTCCCCCTACCACTTCAATCATCTAGCAAATGCGGCCAGAACATCATTAGGTCAATAGACCATTTTACAGTTGTCTGCTTAGTGACCTGGCCTTTGAATGGCTGGGAGGTTGGAGTTGACCTTGTTGGATACAGACCTCACTGCTTTTGCTGTGTAAATCAAGTTGTTCTGATGCTAACTAGGTGCATTTACATGACAAAAGCAGAGAGGTCTGTAGCAAAGCAAGGCCACCTCCAGCCTCGCTGCCAATCACAGGCCAGGTCACCAAGCAGACAACTGCGAGGGCCTGTTTACATGGAGGGAGGGTGCCCTGGCTAACCGGGCTACCCGGCTAACCGAACTACCCTGGGAGGGCCAACTTCTCATATGTTTCTTTAGAAAACGCATTGAAGCGTTTACATGCTAGACAAGGCAGCCCGCCTACCCGGGGCACCCTGTCTACTTGCCCAGGGTACCCGGCTAGGCGGGATAGCTTTTTACCATGTAAACAGTTCATGCCAGGCTATCCCAGCGAGCCGAGGTGAGATAAACCGCAAAAAAATGGGAGCGCGAGGTGAATTTTTACGTAGTTACCATTAACAACAGTCCTATACACGGAAAAGATGCCGCTAGCGGAATGGGCGATAAAAAAAGTTAAACTTGCCGCCAAAAAGGTTCTTTGGTCGGTCATTTTGTTTGTTGTGCTTAGCGGCCGCTCAAAAGATAGCCCACACAGCCCACTCACTGTCCCGGTTAGGTGAGTTGCATGTAAAGGCGGACTAGGTGTCAACATTTCTAGCTGGGTAGCCCAGTTAGCTGGGGCACCCTCCCTTCATGTAAACAGGCTCTAAAATGGCCTATTGCAGGGAGGAGGAAGGGGGGGGGGGGGAGAGAGAGAGAGGGATGGAGAGATTAGGGACCATAGCAGCATAGAATGTGGAGGTTTGTTCAATTATCATGTTTCTTTTATTTACTCACCTATCGCTGCAATTTTGTTGTCCTTTACCCAGACTCCGGTGTCGCACGTAGTCGCTGCCTGCACGTCGAACCCTTTACAAGTCGCAATAAGCGTATTTTCCAGTGAAGTTATATACCACCTTAAACTTTTCTTGAAGTAGTCAAGGTTTAAAATGGGATAACAAACTAATTGTCCAGGGCCGTGGAATGTCAACAGGCCTCCTCTGTTGGTAAAATGAAACTCTGCTCCTAAATCTTCCAACCTCTTCCTCTCTTTCGAGTCGATGCTTTTGTTTCGTATTCCGATGGTAAAAACAGGAGAATGCTCGTAGAAGAGCAGGATATTTTCAACGCTGCTTGTTCCTTTGGCTTTTAATTCGTCCAGGTGTTGCCTAGCTAGTGCATTTTGTACTTTTAGAGCTGGTAAATAGGCGATTTTTTCCAACTTTCGCGCATAGACGACCCTTTTGATGGCCGCCATATTGGAATGCTTGGTAGCCACGCTGATATTTCCTCCTTACCAGGTCCTCGCTGCTTCTTGAACGCCTGATTGTCTTCTGCATTTTAGTGACATTTTAGGATGGCCGACAAAGCAATATCGAAGTGTACTCATGTAATTTTCGACTTGGATGGTCTCATGATTGGTAAGGGTAGCTTAGTTCCAGCTTTAATCGCTGTTTATGACTTAAATCTCAGGTCATCTTTCTGAGGTCTGAACAAATCATCGAATATAATATGATTTTCAGCCGATTAGTCGGGTGAGTCTCAGGGGCAAGTCGTTTCGTCTAAAATACCCGTTTTAGTAACGAAATCTATTCGCAGGGGTCAATCTTAGCTCACTGCGATTCAAACTGGTTTAAATTTAAGGGAGAAGTACCCCTCGCCAGTACCCTTCCCCCTAGATTTTGATATGTTCCTGTGTAATGAATTCCCTGATGTTAAACACTACAAGGGACTAACCCCTGCTTCCAGACCCCTGGTGTAAATTATTCAAGGGACTTGTTTCAGGGACTTGGCCTTAAGACATTTCCCCTCTTGTGTGCCATCCTTAAGGTCATTTTCCTCTCCTACCTTCCCACTCATTCAGTACATTTTTAACATAATTTTCACTGTGTATTTGCTGGGAATAAAGTATGGCTATGCAAATACAGCAGATGGCTATCCTCTATATTCTGCTAAAGGAAATGGCCCCATGGGAAACAGCAAGTTTTTTGTCCTCGATGTTTTTCATTGGAGGGGTATATTGCAGAGTGGTGAACGTCAAATGCATTGTTAGCTTGCGGGTGAGCTTCACTTAAGTTTGCTTGCTGTTAGCTTTTATTTTTTGGAAAGGGACAAATGCAATATAATGTTTTCCTTCCTGACAAATAAAAGCTAACCACAAGCAAACATGAGTGAAATTAACTGCAAGCAAACAGCGTACATGTATTTGGCATTCGACGTTCTGCAGTTAAATACCTCTGCTGTGTGCTTACCGAGGTGAAGCTCACTGGAACACTGGCAGTTAAGGGTAACAACACTGACTTTTTCCTTCAGAGGTGGTCTTAAACTGTTCTTAACACATCCTCACATCTGAAACCTTCAATGTTGGATTATTGCCCAAAGGACTTAAATGTACTAAAGCCAAATTTTGGTGTTACTATTCAGCTGGTCTGAGAACTTTCATGTACATTCAGCTGATGAAACAGAAATTTTATGAAAAATCCATTCAGAAGGTATTCCTCTTTATTCATTCTGAATGGAAATCCGAAATTTTCTTACTAATTGCATGTTTCTCCATTTCCAGTCTTCAATCTGAGGAAACCAATCTAGGTCTCACACTGGTTATTAATAACGAAGTGTGTTACATGTGGATTATTATATTAATCACCATGTATTACACTATGTAGTCAGTTTGATACCGAGATGCAGAAACCACAGTAGTGTCATAATTGATTTTGTCAGTGAGACTACAGAGTGGTATGATATTTACATGTATATACAATCATTCTTGCAAAGATGATTCTGTGTCAACAATACACGTAAACTGTAGTAATACAACTGCCTCCATAGAAAACACAGAAGCATTGCTTCCTTCCTCTCCTGTGTTGCAGACATAGAATGGGAGGCCAGATAATCTGGGAGAAAAGAGGAAGGGGGAAGAACCTCCACCTTACTTTCCCCTGATTTCTCTCCCTCCCCTGTGCCCTAATACACCTGCTGTACAGGCTTCAACCAAAGTTGTTTTAATTAATAGTTGAAATTGATAAATACATTCTAGGGCTTTAGGAATTTTTCTGGAGTGAGCAAACTATATCAGATTCTATTACTTTCAAGTACTTAGATGCCAAGTTAAAAATTGACTCGAAACTGACATCAATTTGTGTCTCTTTAGAAGCCTTAATCTTTTGAAATGCACTGGGTGGTAAAAAGTTTCCACAGAGAATATCCCAAGCCACCCCTTCCCTGAAAATTATCCTTGGGCTACTCTCTATAGCAATTGATTTCTACAGGCCTACCTACACCGATGCAATTTTTGCGGTGGATGATGTGTGCCCTAATGTTTTCAAAGAGCCACACATTGTCAGTGCATTTATGAAAAAATTACTTAGGACAGTAACTGCAGCTTTACTATGTAGTAAGTAGGTATCTAATTCATACTGTAATTCTTTGTTGTACCTTATCTTAGATACTGAAGCTATTTATACCAGAGTGACTGAAGAAATTCTGGAACCTTATGGCAAGACATTTGATTGGTCGGTAAAATCTAAGATGATGGGGCGTGGCAGTCTAGAAGCAGCAAAAGTCTTGGTGGAGGAGCTTCAGTTGCCGCTAACAGCAGAAGAAGTTGTGAAAATATCACAAGACAAGCTTTTGGAGCAGTTCCCTTCAGCATTACTACTGCCCGGTGAGATTATTGTATACGGTATATTGATTTTTTTAAGAAAGATATAATGGTGAAGTTTTGTTGAATTTGCATCACCTATTTCTAATGCTATTAATAGTTAAATTTACAGTGATCTACATATTAGGCACCAACAATCGAACCCCCATTGAGCGGCCATCTCCCATTTCCCTGAGGATAACTGCTTTTAAAGGACCCTAGTCAGCCTCTGCCACTTACGATACCATCGAAATGATTGATATTGCATGGTTAAGCAAAATGTTATTGCTTTACTGTAAGTTGTGTTCCTGAAAGTATGCTTAATTAACTTAAGTTTCACAGTGATTTGAGACCTTCATTTCAACATCTTCCAAATAAAATGTAATGGCCAACCTCTTGCATGGAGACAAAAACAAAGGTGACTAAGCAGCCACCCTCAGGGGAATGGGAGATGGCCGCTTAAAATAGAGGATGGCAGCGTAAGGTGGCCGAACACAGTTTTTGCATGTGCTTTTGCTGATGCAATTCAGCGCGCACACAAGGATTGCAAAAAAACAAACATGCTGTCAATACAGTGATCATTTTATTTACTCAACACCTGCACTATCTGCGTTATTTTTCTCTATAATTGAACCCAGTGTATTGATGGCTTTAGTCTTTTACTAAAAAGATATGTTAGAAAAGGTAACGATGCAAAGAACCCAGCAATTCTCAGCTTTTTCTTTGTTACCAAAAGAACCCAGTTAAATGCAGCGCATGCGTAGTAAGTCAAAAAATTGCTATTGAATGAAAATTGCACTCTCGGAAATACGCCTATTACTCGAAAACCACTAATTAGAATTTCACGAAATTTGGCACGAAAATACTTAAGAGTCCCTGTCCATAAAAATGGAAAATAACTCGGCAACGCTCGAAAATTCGATTTCGCTCATATTTTCATGGTAGATAGGCTAGGGCATGACAAAAACTACTGGATAGTTTTTTTGGCAAAATATCCTTTTATTTCAAAGAAATATGCAAATTACCAACTTCCGTTAAAATCGTCATTTGACGCACCATTTTATTAAACAAGTTTGAGAGCCTCGCATGCAAAACCACATCATTCTTCCGTCTTAAAAACACTCAAACATTTTTGTGCAATGTTTAAATGTGTACTGGGTTGATTTTAGGGAATGTTGCGTTGTCTTTTTGGGTGTAAAATAATTAAATTTCGAAGACATGTATTTCATTCAGTTAAAAGTACTTCGTGAAAATAATTAATTTTCACTATGTGGGAAACCTTCAAATGGATTAAGCTTCTGGTGGTTGAATCGCCGAAGGATGGTCTACAGATTCCTGTGAAAATTTCTTTGGGCAAATGATTGTGAGCGACGCGAGAGCTTTTCAAAGTACGTTAAAAATGCAAATATTTGACCATCCGTCGTTTAATTTCAATTTACGGGTTAGACATATATTTTAGCATGCGCCACATGACTTGACCTATATTAAGTTGAAATAGACACAGAGCTGATAATTTCGAAATGTTCTAACCTCATTTGCTCGAAAAGGCAGGTCCAAAGCCGATTAGACGTGTTTCTCTCACCGTTCGTCGCACATAAAGCAGAAGTTTGCTTTTGTTTACATAACGTCCGATGTACATCGCCAACTGTCAACTTATTTAATGGTCGAATACCATGAATCTGTGACCCTCTTTCGACACATACGACCATCACTGCATCTAAGTAAAAAAACGGCTAAGTCATTTGTAGATAGTTGCTTGCTTTGCACTACACCAAAATATTACGTTTAATCATCATATAGTTTGAATCCTCGCTTGCAGCGGTTCCTTGTTCGTCACGCAATGCTGTCATCCCATTTTAGGGGGTAGGGGTAGGACAATTTCTATCCTAATACTAATCCTAAGGCTCCGTAAGACTTGGAACCACTGGGAGCACACAATCGTGTTGAGTAAGAAGAGATTGAATTAAGAAAAGAAAAGAATGAATAGTTTACCATTGCCCCTGTTGTTATCTTTTACTCGACCACCGCTACCTATATGCCCTGCGAAATACTGTAACGCTAGACTCATACCTAGGTCTTTTCGCGCTGTGCAATTATTTTTGGTTTACATGTAATACAGTGGACTACCCTCGGGGAAATGGGTGGTGACCGCTTAATGGGGCTAGCCGCTTAAATAGAGGTTGGTGTACCTTAAATATTTAATTTTTCACTATCGGGTTATAAATTTCTTGGTGAACATGGAGTCGATTCAAGACAATCATGATAGACGGTTGTTTGAATTGTCACTCGTCATGCACCTTCAATTTCAGACTCTTATCTGCCATCGTCCTTTCCAAAATAAAGTTTTTGAATTTTAGGTGGCCGCTTAATAGGGGTAAAGACAATAATGAAACCCTTATCGGAACAACGAAATGGTGGCCGCGGAGATAACCGGTCAATAGGTGTTTTATTTACAATATTTTACTGACAATAAGTTTGGACTGTATTGACAACAGTCCTCTATTTTCTGTTACAAACATACCAATGCCTCCACTGAGCAAACAAAGTACGCCAAATAAAATAGCATGGCCAGGGCTATTTACTCGCGTAATTACTAATTAAATTTAGTCTGTTTTTCTCACGAATTAGACTCGTTGTGATTTCCTATTTTTATTTCAGCTAGTTCTTGCTTCAGTGATCTATAATTTGTTTATGACGATTTTTTTAAAATTCTAGTGAGTACAGCCAATAGCTTTGTCAGCTGTTGTCTGAAACACCAGAACGTACAACAAACGTGATTTGGACCGAGGCCACGTACACTATAGAATACGATTATTTAAATATACACATATTATTACATATATGAACAAACAGATGATCAATGACTAAATTGTTTCACTTATCCTGAGAGTGCTCTATACAAAATAGATCAAAATGTGCAGCACATGCCGTGACAGCATTGCGTGACGAACAAATAACCGCTGTAAGATTGTGCTGCGCCGACACCCTTATCAGCAATGGTCGGCGATGCGATCGATCAAACGTAATATTTTGGCGCAGTGCAAAGCAAGCAGCTATCTACAAATGACTCAGCCGTTTTTGACTTAGATGCAGTGATGTTCATATGCGCAGAAAGATGGTCACAGATTCATGGTATTCGACCAATAATAGGTTGACCGTAAGCGATGTACATCGGATGTTAACCTTGTGTAAACAAAAGCAAACTTCTGCTTTGTGAACGACGAATGGTAAGAGATCGACTAGAAACACGTCAAATCGGCTTTGGACCTGCCTTTTACCACAAATAAGGTCAGAACGTTATCGAAATTTTCAGCTCTGTGTCTATTTCAACTTATTATAGGTCAAGTCATGTGGCACATGCTAAAATATATGTCTAACCCGTAAATTGAAATTTTACGACGGATGGTCAAATATTTGCGTTTTTAACGTACTTTGAAAAGCTCTCGCGTCGCTCACAATCATTTGCCCAAAAAAATTTTTACAGGAATCTGTAGACCATCCTTCTGCGAATCAACCACCAGAAGCTTAATCTATTTGAAGGTTTCGCACATGGTGAAAATTAATTATATTCACGAAGTACTTTTAAGTAAATGAAATACATGTCTTCGAAATTTAATAATTTTGCACCCAAAAAGACAACGCAACATTCCCTAAAATCAACCCAGTACACATTTAAACACTGCACAAAAATATTTGAGTGTTTTAAAGACGGAAGAATGATGTGGTTTTACATGCGAGGCTCTCAAACTTGTTTAATAAAATGGTGCGTCAAATGACGATTTTAACGGAAGTTGGTAATTTGCATATTTCTTTGAAATAAAAGGATATTTTGCCAAAAAAACTATCCAGTAGTTTTTGTCATGCCTTAGCCTATCTACCATAAGAATATGAGCGAAATCGAATTTTCGGCCCTTGCCGCGAAATTAAGAATTTGTCTGATTCTTACGGGCAGGCACTCTTAAGGAAATAAGTAACTGGAGTATTAAAAATAATTGAACTTTAACAAAGGAAATTCTAGATATTCCGGTGAACCTTCAACAAGGGATAATTAAAGATCTCTCTGTTAAGTTATTAGCAAAATGGTGTTAACTTGTGAGAATCGTTACAAGATTGTTGCATGCAAATTATAAAGAAAATCTAATGACTAGATTTTCTATAAATAAACAAAACCGATTTTAAAGGTCTGGTTATATTTAGTCATGTTGCCATGGCAACGGCACATACGTCAGCCTAACCATCAAAAAACCAAAGTTTGTGTTGTTAACTTGCTTGCTGCCATTTTTGGTGACCGAGGGATCAAGGGTTTTAGAGAAAAAGGTGAATGAACACAGGTATCAAAAACTGTGTTCAGCCACCTTAATATGGGTTTGTCATGAATTATAATGAGGTTTAGTAGAAAAGTCAGTTTTATTCAAATGCAAACATGCCTTAAGGAAACATGGAGTCATGTAAGGACAACAATACACTTGCATTTGAATGTTTTTATCAGTGGTCACTTTCTGTTTCAGACTCGTCTCTGTCATCACCTTTTCCAAAACAAAGCCAAACTATGTAGATATTAAATATTGGGTGGGTGCTTAAAAGTAGACAACTCTCATCAGGATGGCCAAAAGGTGGCCGTGGCCGCTTAAGAGATGTATAGTGGTTTTATTTACAGTATTTTACTGACAACAATTTCGGGACTTTGATAACTGTCCGCTTAACAGAGGGTGGTCGCTTTTTAGAGGTTCGTCTGTATACGTAACTACTGATAGACTGCAAATCAGTTTGTGTTGTAGCACAAAGTCTGAGTTTGTTCAATACAACATTTCCTAAAGTAAAGGTGGAAATTTTAAGGTGAGATTTAGCAATAACATTGACGTGCGTGGAAAACAAGTAAATGTAAAGAACCATACTTCTCTTGCCTTGATAGTGCCTAATGGATATTTTAGGAGGTTAAAGATCAATTCTCGTCCTTTTAATAGATCGTTTTCATGTGACTTCATCAAATTCTAACATCCAAAGCTAAAGAGCCACCAGAGTTTCTATCATCATCAGGCATAAGAGGTGCGAAATGTACTTATGTTGACAGCTTTTCAGCTCGACAGCGTCCTTCGTTTGAAAACCAGTATATTTTGAATTTCGGAATTATGGTAGCGCGTAATGTAGAGAGGTACGATCGCGTTTCTCAAAAACATATATATGACTTGCAGTCAGATCGTTCCAATTCAGATCGTTTCACAGTAAAGTCAGATCGTTCCATAAAAAGTCACCCAGACGATCGCACTGCACGAACTTTTCTCTCTCTCTTTTCTTTCTCTCTTTTTTTTTTTTTTTCTTTTATTATTTTTCACCTTTAACTCGCAATCTTTTTTTGTTTTAGGCGTAGAAAAGCTTGTGCGTCACCTTCACAAGCACAATATACCGTTTGCAGTCGCTACGGGGTCAGGAAGACAGGGTTACGACAGCAAGATAACGAACCACAAAGACCTTTTCCATCTTGTGTCGCATACAGTGACAAACGACGATCCGAATCTCGAGAGATGTAAACCCGCACCAGATATCTTTCAACTAGCTTCCTCGAGGTTTGCCATGCCTCCAAAGTCACCAGATGACGTACTTGTATTCGAAGACGCGCCAAATGGAGTGGCGGCCGCTCGGGCTGCCGGGATGAATGTTGTCATGGTACCCGACAAGAGGGTAGATAAGGCAAAATGTTCGCAGGCTCACCTAGTGCTAAATTCCCTCGAAGAGTTTGATCCAGCTGCATGGGGATTGCCCCCATTTGATTCAAATCTTACAGAATGAACTGAATAAGATAGTAGATTAGACAGTATCGGAATTCTGTTGTAATTTACTAAGCGGTGCTGAACTGGATTTACACTCTTACTCACGAATGCAGTCATCTCAAATACAAAGTGACTTTTTCTACATTGTTGTTTTACATGGGTTAAGGTAAAGGTAAAGCCTGCGTCAGACCGGCGGTGGTCCATGCAACTCTTGTGTGGCATGGAGCGACTTAGTCCATGCGAAAAAAATAAATAGGAATGAAAATGAAACTTATTGCTTGCTTTGGTGATCGGACAAGAAGTGGAACTTTCTTTATAATTGTCTCGGTGTCTCGGACAAGGATAATCGATAACTTCATAAATTTTTTCGACGGTGTCGCATATCCTCGTGTATTCTTTTACCGTTGCGTTTTGCCCCATTTCTTAACAATGCCAGCGCGCTTTAACTTTAACTTAACCTACGGATTAAAACCTCAAGTCAGTGGTATCAAAGTTGTCACTGTTTACAGACGATCGATTTTCCGAGTTGAGTGGCTCATAACCACTGATATTAACCACTCGCTTGACCAATCAGTAATGAGCGCCGCGGTCTTGCTTTTTCACAAAAAGGAAAGGGAGGAGCAAACACATCAGTTACATGTAAACTGATCACATTCGTGCCTCCCCTCCCTTCCCATTTGAGCATATACTCCATGATTCCCTCTGAACTACACCATTTATCGTTATAGATCGTTATAGCGAATCAGAAAATGTTCCATCCTCTTGCAAAATCGTTCAGTTCAATTCCGTGTCCTTTTAGCTTCAGCAAGATTCAATTACAAAGACCACCACACGTGTAAAAAGGAAGCGAGACGAGTTCTTCGGGATAATAAGCAGGAGCAGTTGCAAGCTTTCTCTTCAAGCCTAGTGAAACATAAATATAAAGTAAGATTTCCAAGAAACCCTGAATGATGTAAAAAGATGGACAAGGTACACAATTGCTATGCTTGCTCGTGTAACATATGGCAACTGGTGGAAATATATATATAAAAAAAGACAAAAAAAAAAAAATAGCAAGATGGCCAATTTTGAGGCCGAAACTCGTTCCCAGGTTGCCTCTTCTCGCTGTAGTGTCTTTTAGCCCCGTCGGGATTATGTAACTCGCAGCTTGGATGTGATAGTAATATTCATTTCGCATAAAAGTATGAGCGTTTTCCGGGGGATTACTCCCTAAAGGTTTTGGTGGGTGTGTGTTCCCCGAACCCTGAAGCCCTACCCTATTTCAGACCAAATCTTTGATTTTCCGCACCCTATTTCATAGCCAAGCCAGAAAACGATCCCCTATTTTAGACCTCTAAAATTAGTTCACGGCCCTGGTATATGACCTTTAGCTAGCCAGAATAGGCTTCCATTCGAGTAACCGTTTGAGAAGGGCTACGATTTTGTTAATGTCAATATGGGAAAAAAAAAGTTCCTTGTAAACAAGATGCTCAAGGTTGAGCGAAAAATGTACTCTATTTCGGACCAAAATGGTCAAAATCTGTACCTTTTCTCCACCAAAATAGCATTAAAACTATAACATTTGGAGCCGCACACACCCTTGTAGCTCATATGAGGGAGTTGAGGGGTTGGGGTGCTTTTGTATATTAGGCGTTCAAGAGATTACGTTTTAGTGCATCAAACTCTGGCTATTGTTTATGGTTTGAAATTCTTAAGACAATGGTCCTATTGCTGAGCGGCCCAAGGGATGCTTCTATCCGCTATGGCGAAATTGCACTAGGCTTAAATCGGATCCCATCGCTAAATTGTCGGTGATGACATTTTTTCCCAACAGTTTTCTACTTGGGGAAACATAGACAGACCAACTGGGGGCTAGTCAGTAATCTAGCTCTCGAGCTCACAATGTAATTGGTATTAGTATAAATCTACTAACGTTCTATCACGAATGCTGTTCTCTGATTGGCTACGCTACTCACTATCTATTCTGTGATGGATAGTGAGTAGCGTAGCAGTGTGCCCTTGTTAACAAAATGACGGCCGCCTCTTGGCGTTTTCGAAGTGTCTGTGAAGAGGATTTAGATAAAGTTATGAACGACGAGTAAATTTATACTAAAACAATTGGATTATTTGCTCTCGATTTCTATGCATGATAGTTGACTCGGGCTGCGTCCTCGTCAACTATCACGCGATAGAAATCTCGAGCTCATAATTTAATTATTTATTAGTAGAATTCTACTAGTACACCAGTGATGCAAATGTTGTAATCATATTGACTGAGCCATTGCACACTATCAGCCATTAGTGTTCATTGGTTTGGTGTGGTCAACAAAATTGCAACGTTTCCTCGTTTCTCCGCAGTTTTGAAAGAACGTTTAGAAACAAATGGATAATCAAATTGCTGAGAAGACTAACAGGAGGGCATTTACGGTTTCTTGAATTAAAAGGCTAGAAAATTTTGATAGAAACTGATAAGCGCGCGTACACAACTGGAAATTCAAATTGACAATTCAGTCCGTGTAAATTCTCTAAAGAGTGAAGTTTAATAATAAGATCAGAAATAATTGAAATCGTTATTTGAAGGAAAATTCAGTTAGAATTCTACTAAAACAGTTAGATTATGAGTTCGGGATTTCTATGAGGTGATAGTTGATTCGGCCTTCGGCTTCATCAACTATCATCTCATAGATTTCTCGAGCTCATAATCTAATTCAATGTTGAAGAGAAGTACGGCTTGCGGCTCAAGTATATGCTTTCTTACAAGATGTCTTTAAATTAGTTTTGTTGATCTGTTGTGTCTTTAGTGATATTTAATTATAGATCTCGAAGAAGAAGAAGTATGTTGGATATATACTTCTTTGACCATTAACGGTGAAGGCCGTACCACGTGTGTTTTCGTGCTGAGCCGATACTACGGTTGTTTACCGTTTACACAGAGAAACCCAATGGCATTCGTCAACAGTTTGTACAAATGGTAAGCAAAAAAGCCTGATGGTAAGTTTCGTTCGGATTGGCCTTTTTACCATTTACTCAAAAATCCCCAGTTTACCGAAAGAGACTAGGAAGGTTCAACCTGATCATATTTCCAAGATGGCGGTGAAGAATTGCAAATGCTAAGCACATTTCCCACTCCGATATTTTGGTTGGAAATTTTGCACTAGCTTTCAAGACGTTCCGTTTATTTCGAAAATTTCCGGTCGGTTGAGCCAAAATAATCTCACTATTTGCATTCTGACCAAAACTTCCGGAATTTTTGGGTAAATGGTAAACAGCATAGATAAATCATTGGGAGACCAGAGGAAGGAGGAGGAGAAAAAAAAAAATTTTTTTTTTTTCATCATATTGTTGATTATAAACGTAACGAGTGCTAAAAGCCATTAATATTAGAGGACAGCGCCTCGATGGGTCTACTAAATGATGACGTTACAAACATACATACATTACTTTATTTACCCTCGGATTTCAGAGTAGCTTATGCAGCTATCTCCGAGCATTTAACCATCAGATGAGAGATAGATCACCACACCGGGAACTACGTCTCCTACTCTTTTCGATCAGTTGTCCCTTTTTTGCGAAGTTTCTAAGGAAGATGGAATTGTTATTGGATAATTGAATTTTCAGTAAGACTCAACGAAGGAAATTTACCGTTACCCGATTTTAAAACCACCAAAGTAATTGACTCTATCTCGATCGGAGTTTTTAGTGGAAGAGCGGCAAAGCCGTGAGACATGTTGCACGCTGGACGGGCCAAAAAGAAGCCCGAATGCAAAACCAAGAGACGAGAGCCTGCCAACAGGCAAGGGTTTTTGACAATAGTGAGTTGCATTTTACCGTTTGTGTTATCATTAGATTCTTGAACAAGTTCCAATTCCCCACGCAGAAAAATAATCTGTACCATATCGGAAGTGCAGGTTTCATTCTATTTTTATTTGAGCTAGACGTGATTCAACGACTCATGAACCAATTAAACATGAATTTAAAGTTTTATTTCAAACAGTGTCACACAGTGAAACAGCAATTTTAGAGAAAGAACAGAAGACGGTAACCTAACTTGCAGTGTACTTTATATTTCTATTAGGTCATATGTACGGGTTGTTTGTTTTTATTGTGAGGAAACCTTGTGGGTTGTGCCCACAAACAGTAGTAACAGCTAGTGTGACAGAGGATTTCAACCATACACACGAGCTATTCTTGTTAGAGGCAGTATCTGGCAAGTTTCCCTGATTTAATGACTCCAGGCCGCTATTCCGGGCTGTCAGTATACGAAGTAAATAGTAACCTTTTACCGATAGCATGCAAATGAGCACACAGTCGCGCTAAAGGAAGTTCATTCAATGACAATTTTTTTTGCTGATGCCAGGAGAAAGTGAAACTCTACACCGTCGTGGACAGTTTTCCAAGCATCATTTTTCCTCTCAGCAAGTGTTAGTTAAAGACCAATCCGCCATTTTACGCTCGGATTCATCTTTGTCCGAACAATCGGGACGCTTAGCAGAGGGCTTTTACCATATTTCAAGTGGCGTCGAAGAGATCTTTTGTTTCGCAGCATTAGAGCTAATGTGTAGTTTGACAAGCAGTTTTCTGTTAGTCTTTTAAAGGAAGCTTTTTCGGCGCATTGTGACGGACGTCTGACCATTTACTTTCTTTTGTGCTTTCAAAATCTTTTCAAATCTTGATGCCTTTCCTGTGTGAGGTTGTGACAGATCGCATTTAACGAACACAATGGTTCAACTTATTAACCAATTTGCTGTCAAAACATGTTTGTTTTACAATTATCACAGCTCTCAAGCTTTAGACTATGCGGGATTATAACAAACAATCCGCCACGGAAAGTTCTGCGAAAACTTCGTTTAGAGGTGCAGGAACGTTGCAGAACAAAGATTTTTATCGTCAGTTTTCTCGGTGTACGAGGAAATAACAACTTGAACTAAAAAATAACATTAACTGGCATTAGCCCCAAAATTTAAAACGCGCCCCTTCTGTTATGTAGCATGTGTGTATATATTGTTCTTCAATGTATAAATTTGGCGTAAAATAACACACACACACACACACTGAGGACTCCGTAAACAGTGTGTTTTCAGTAAACTGTGGGTGGATCATTCGATAAGCGACAATCAAAACCAACCACTCAAGATTATTGCAAGCTGTTATGTTAGGTCAGTCCGTTTTGAATGAAATAACAAGTTTAACACTTGGGAATGAACAAAATTATCTAACGAACCGACCGTACACATTCAAATGGGCTTGAAACAAGGAAATTTAGAACATAAGGACACACGTTAGCGTCCGAAAGCTTATCTTCCCTCCAATTCCTTATCGGGTAATAAATTCAATGAGAGCTAAATGGCGTGCCAGTGTCTGATACACAGACTGGGTGATAAAACACCATATTGCCCGCTCATTGAGTACTAACAAGTAATGTCATGTTAGTTGTACGGGCCAAACGCTACATCACTGGCGTGTTCTGTAATTCCTGTCGATCAAGATGCTTTTTGTGTTTTTATGAGGAATGGATAGTCCAAAAAAATCTGAACAGCAGTAACAGTAACAGCAGCAGCAGCAGTAGCAGCAGCAGCAGCAGCAAAAGTATGAAACAGTTCTGAAGCGATCACCTTCGAACTCTTTAGTAATGCTGGTGGCAAGTAAATGTATTTTTTTCAGATTTTTCTCGAAGAATTCGTGGCAAAACTTTGCAATCGAACCAGATGGCCCCATTTGCATTAGACGTGACTTAGGAAATGATCCATGTAGCACCCCTTTCAACACGCACGATGGTGAAACGTGCCCAAGATATATCCGAAGACGACACCTGATATTTTCACCTGAAATAACTGGAAACATTTGAATGCAGGTGGACTCGTTTAGAGGTAGAACTTCGATTTTAGTTGTGTGCTTCATTGTTTAGATTCGTGGCCGAAACTAATCAAAAATGAGTCATTCTTTGATCCTCTCCTCTGGGAGCTTCGAGCCAGCTCTCGCCACGATTCCTCATTCAGAAGGCGAGCGCATATCAATCTGTGTTAGCTCAGAATATCTCAGCTGACTTGATGAGTGAAAACGAGAAGACAGGATTAGCCATCTACCCTTTTTGAGCATCACTATACAGTCATTATGAGAGAAATTAATATGAACTAAACCCATTGTTCTTCATAAAAACGGAGAAGCCCCAAGCAATGTTTATAAAACAAAATGTTATAATGGCAATCTCCTTGCGTTATTAAATTTTTGGGGTTGGAGTTACTCCTCCATATTTCACTAACACGTGATGTCGATTAAATGCCGTATGACACGTTAAAAAAATATCTATTAGAGATTCGGTAAAGAGTATTAAATTCCGTTTTGCCTCTGTTTTTGTTCTTTTTATTTTAGTGTCAGGTAGTGTACAAGCAGCGTCACAGAGGCTTTCAAGATAAACACAAAAATGTAAATGCGAGAGATTTTAGTTTAGATACGAAGGTTAATTTATTTCATCATTTTTTTTGTCTTTATGGAGGAAAAGTCGCATGCACAATTCTGCAACGTTGTATTCAAAGGCCCTGATTTAACTCGATTTCACAGAAAAATAAAACAACCATTTCAAATGCTAATTAAATCAAAGGCAACAAAGGGCCTCTTTATTGCCGACAAGCGCCTGGTAACCAAACCACGGTACGAAAAAATGTAATATTTTCCCATCAAACGCTCGGCAAAATGGCGTTTTGTATTTAGCCAGAGAGACGTTTATTTTACCGTACGATGTTTCAGGTGTCCTAAACTCTGAACACATGAATTAAATTACATCGCTAGCCACTCTTGCAGTATGTCGATCGATGGCCATTTTGCTGTGTTGCTTTGCTAACTTTTGAATTTGATCTCTCCCAAAACGATCCTTTCGTACAACCTCGGAACCCTGAGAATTAAAAAATAGAACTTGTATTTGTCTTCTAAATAATCGTACCTCTGCTCATAGGGTCGTCAATTCCCGTTATTGTCATGATGACAGGGAAATGAATTCATTTTTTTTTTTCTCTTGAAGAGAAACGGTCACTTGTAAGAAGGTTTACATTAATTGCCCGAGATTGCGAAACCCCATTCAACTCTTTGGAAATAGGTTATTTGACGCCTCTTTGAATAAAACCTTTTACAAACTAGGCTCTTGTTTTCTAAACATGGTAAAATGAGAATTTTTTACTTCGTCTGGTTTTCAGCGTAAGGCAAATGCATCGTGGTCACGTAGCTCTTGACACGAAGGGCAGCTTATCAGTTTCCTTAAACATCGAGACGTGTTTGTTAAATTCATGCGTTATTGAATACACGTGCAGTCTTCGCCGAATCCTCCGACACGAATAATAAGCGGTCAAAAGGCTCCATTCATAATCCTGTATTCCTATCACTTGCGGTCGACACTCTTACACTGCTTCCGAAATAATGAACCAAAACAATTGATTTCTCTCATTCTCCAAAGGATTTCAAATGATTATGCAAAAAGCCTTTTATCGGGACATGTGGCTCATTGAGAGAAATCATGTTTATTAAATTAAACCCAGTTCACTCACACGCCCGTCTGTTTGGTGGGGAAATCGCCCGAAGACCTCTTCTAGGCCATGTGTGGTCAGCCTGGCCTGTGTTTATCGCACTCCATCGTCCACACCCTGCCGATAAGTTTTCTGAAAAGATATTATGCACATGGGTAAATGGGGGTTATCGCTCGTAAGTGATAATTGTTTATTGTTTTACAGTTGTGATCAGGCGATGCAGATGTGCTTAAGATTTTTTTTTTTTCAATTCGTCCAACGTTTGATTTGTTCCGGAGTACTGTTAAAAAAGGCTCACACCCCGTCCCAAACTCGAATGAACACTCAACCTCAACTTTACGTGTCGTTTTTTCTCGCAATCTGAGACACTCGACCCTCAAACATGAGTTATTCCCCATGACAAGGCTTGATGGGAGAGCGTGTCATCATTGTCACATTGTCATTTTGCAAACCGCCACAAAGTACTCTTTGACTAGGTGATTGTTCAAGGAACTTTCTTTACGGCTTCTGTAAATATTTGTGCGCACTGTTCATTGTTCATCATAAAATCTCTACTGTGCTACTACAGATTAGACATTCAAATCCACTGGCGCCAGAGGCTAAGTCACTTGTGTAGCGTTTTAAAAACAGCCATCTTATGTTATGTTATGTATGTATGTATGTATTTTTTTTGTTTTTGTTTTTGTTTAATTGGATCGGAGCGAAATTAAAATTAAAAAAAAAAAAAAAACGAAAGCCGGCGTTATGAAGTCTGTCGTCTCTTAGTGAGCCGGGTGTCTTGTTATTTCAAATTATTCTCTAGCGTTTCCTCGATGCTTGTATTTTTTTGGAAAATGACCACTGCACCGCTCACAAATCGCTTGTTTCAATCTAAGCGAAATCAATTTCTTAATTTCTAACCTGGATTGATGTCATGTTCTGTAGCGCATGCGCGTCAGTCGTTGCGGCAGTGCTTCCAAGTTTGTTTGAAACACGAAGTTCGAAATGTGCGAGGCAATCTTAACAATTGGAACACGGATCCATCTCAGATTTTAGACATTTTTTTTCGGATAAGAAAAAATAGAATCTATTTGTTCTAAAATTTCTTTTTTATTTTTTCCGAAACATTGAACTCACGTGGAGATTTCTATTAGGACTTAACTTCGTCATGTTTTAAATTCAAATTGCGCTCTGCAGTAGTTGAAGTGCTTTAGTGACTAAGTTAATTTATTTTCTGTTTCAGCCCTTTAAAACTATTCCAGTCCTTTAAAACAAATACCTACTGAAAAAGTTAATCCCACTTTCCACTTAATTACAATAATTTCTTGTTTATTAACGACGAAAAAGACGCGTAGTTTTGATTTTTCAGATGATCAGATAAGAAGCGATTAAGATCGCTTAATACAGACAAAACTACAATTACTTCTCGAAATTCCCCCGTTTTTGTTGTGCTGTTCCCCCCTGTGCATTAATTAGCGCCCCTTTATGACGATAATGAGTTCATATTCACTCCAGTGGGGAATAACTTTCTACATTGTTTTCACAGCCTTTAAAAGAACAGATCGCAACTCATTAGCAGTCAAATCATTAGCGGTAGGCCCAAGCAAACGTATTTCAGCGAACTTGGCGTAAAAACAAAAATACGGCAACATTAGAAGACTTTAACATTATAAAGCTCACAAGGTAAGAAGGAAATTCTTTCTTATTTCTTCAAAAAAAGATAAACATTTTGGGTCGATTTCAGGATTAGAATTAGACTTGTTTTGCTAAACCTTAATTTTTAATTAACAAGCACTCTTAAGCTTTAGCACCATTTTAAACGTGTTACTCGCTCGGTTTTCAAAAGAACTGGACCTTTTTCTCTCATATTAAGATTCCAAGAATTTTTTCACGGAACATGCTGATTGTAGAGAATGTTCTGTGAAAAACTGCTGTAATTATGCTGATCCAAAATCATCAGTTGACACTTAAGCTAACAATTTTGTCAAAAGTATAATATTTTTGCACGCTGGCTACCCACGCTAACGCCAAACGGACAACGCTAGACGGCGTGTCTAGAATTGTTTTTTTATTTACCTAAAATCAACCTGTAACCCAAAACTAAGCAAACTTTGGCTGTTCCATTAAAGATGCGCTTTTTTTGCTGTAAAAGACGCACGCTGTAGATTCAGTCCATAATTTGTAAATCAACTTCTGATTTCGCATCCCTAAATTCACCATGTACTAGGAGCATCGTAATTTCAGCCGATAAGGCATGTGGCTGTTGGGAAAATCACTGGCGTATTTTGATACGCCTCGTGATGCGCAACGAAAACGCAAAACGTAAATACATACACGTTAACGTGACTGGTACAAACGAAACATGAATAGAACTGTAACTCACAACAGCACGTGATGCAAACTGCAAAGTTTTTTCACGTGTCCACAGAACACGGGCAACGCATATTTAAAATTTTACGCTCATTGACTGGCAATCGTTTTTGTACTGAGTTCGGCTGAAAGAGGTGCCCTGATTCGGTGGAGTTATTAAGTGGCTTTTTTAAAAAGAACAACACCATTATTATTACATGCTTAGCAAATCCGAAAAATTTCGGCTATCTGAAAGTGTGACATCTATATTTTGCCGTATAACTTTTGATTATGTCTGTTATTATTATTTTTTTTAATTGGATATTATAAATTTCTTAAGACAGATTCCTCTGAAGACTTTGTTGAAACTATACTAAAACTTGTGTTCTCTTTCTTGAGTTGTACATATTGTGCTTTTCGCAATTTTGATGAAATCATTTCTATAAGATACTCGCGAAACACGTTTTTGATAAGTTAAACCTACATTGAGTCTACTGAATGAAAAGATGTATTACGCCTAGTGAACAGGTTAAAAATACTACAGTCACAAAGCATAAACCGTAGTGAAATCACCAAAAGAAAACAAAAAAAACATTGTCGACAGTCAAGTCATCCCTTGTAAATAGCACTCTCAATCAAAAGCATGGACATCATGTAACTTTGTCCGAGTCATTTGTATTTTTCTTTCTGCTCTGAAAGAAATATGAAATGTTCAGTTTTTATTGTTCGTTTTAGTTTAACTTAGTATTTATTTTACATTAGATTCGAAAACTTGTAGGAACGACACACTTTCAAATCCAAATTAATTGACCTTCTTTATTTCAAGTTTTTCTTTCGACTAAGCTCTGTTAAAATCAGAAACTTACTAAACGAAAATAGTACCAAATCATTTCCAGCAATCATGGACAAAAATACTCATTTACAGTATTTGGTTCAACTTTGCTAGTAAGAAAAAAAAATAATTTGCAGTATATTTTTTATCTCATTTGAAAGGAATCTTATAATTTGTTCTTTTAACAGGAAGTAATGGTCAGTCAAGTTGTATTTCGTCCCCCAGAACAAGAAAAAATATTAAACACCCCCTTCGTGGAGGAGCAGCGTTATCAGTGGGGATTTCGCGAACAAGCTCCGAAAAAGACCGAAGAAACGCGAAAACATGTCGGAAGGAGGCCGAAGGTTACCGTACCGGCACCAGTGAAGCGATATAGACAGCTTCGACGAAACGCGAGAGAGCGCGAAAGACAAGGACGGTTGAATAGCGCTTTTGATGTGCTCCGCAGCGTTATACCAGATTATTTGTCAGGGAAAGGCCCAGAAGGCAAGCTAACCCAAATTGAAACTCTTAGATTGGCGACGCATTACATTGAAGCGCTGTCGGAGCTACTGGATGACAATGACACGAAGACCATGAACGACTTCTGTGGATGCGGGTATTTTAGAGACAATCACGAACAATTTGCTTTCAGTGACCTGAGCTGTTTAACAGATATTTAATATTTTTACAGAAATTATAACGCAAACGTATATTTAGTTTTTAATGCAAAAAGTGATAATAATGCATTGTATGCTCATGGAACAAAATGAAGAAAGACCAGACATTTAAATTTGCCCCGATTTTGAAAAATAGCGTTTCAGTGCAAAGAACTATCCAATAAAAGCAAGACATACACGCTATCTCTTTGTTTGCTTGTCTTGCTCTCGTTGTTGTTGTTGTTGTTGTTGCTGTTGCTGTTAATTGACAAGTGCCATCGAGACTGAGGTATTAAATGAAGGGGAAAAATCTCTACGCAAAAATCTCTATCCCGATCATGTATTAGACGTGTTACTCCACCGTTATGTCACGAGAGCAGTAGTAGGGAACGACACACGACCTTCAACAGGTGTCGAGAAACAGGAGTTGCCCAAGCACTATTTCAAGATCCCCTACATCGGGCATTTTTCGGGTGTTGCACAACAAAGGGTGCGCAAGCTAATCAATCGATTCTGCAAACCCATCGACATCAAATTTGTTTATTCTACCTTTAAAATTAAGAACTTGTTCAACGTGAAAGATCCTCTCCCTGACAGGCTCCGTACGCGCATCGTGTACAAATTTTCTTGTGCAAGCTGTAATGCTTGTTACGTTGGCGAAACAAGCCGACATTCCTCCACGCGCGTGCACGAGCACTTGTCATCGGACAGATCTTCTCACGTTTATAAGCATTTGCAGACTTCAGAGTCGTGCCCTACCTCTTGTAACTTAGACTGCTTCAAGATCTTAGACTCTGCACCTATCAAGTACCAAGTTAAGCTTAAGGAGTCTATGTACATCAAGTGGGAAAAGCCTGACCTTAATCAGCAGGTCAAACACATCAATTTGACGCTTTCCCTATAGTTGTACGCGCACGCGCATCTTTTAATTCCGTTAACTTCGAAATTTATCTAGCGTATTGTTTTCCAACGCAATGTAACGTATGATTTGTAACAGGCACGTTTTAAATCACTGTAAACTTTCATAACCGTCACACTGACGATGACGGATGTACCGTCGAAACATGTTTGTGAAAATTAAAAAAGTCGTATTATTTTTAAAATTTTTTTATTAGTATTGAATTGTTGTTTTATTGTCTCATTGCTTGGGGTCCCTTTTTAACTCTGAAACTATTATTACCACTTATTTTACATATTTCATTGAATTTTGCCGCTCATGGCATTTTTAACTATTTTTCCCTGTTAGACACATATTTATGCAAATTTTGTATTTTTTACTCGCACTTGAAAATGACCTCGGAGAGATCGAAACATTGTGACTTTTTATCATCAGTTTTTATTACAAAATCGATGTCTAAGAAATTACTGATCAAGGCCAAACCCTTATCAGGTGAAATTAACTTACAATCAACCATGAGCAGCACATTCTAGTTCACGATTTGTTAGCTTATGAAACTATTATTGTTGTATGTTTTGCTTCGTTTCTTCCTTGGAAGAGTATAATTTACGGCTGCAATGTCCTCCATGACCACCAGAACAAAATATGATGAGGAATACAAACTGTAATGAACGTTTCTTGTCATTTTCTTTCGATGTCGATTTCAGCTACAGTGGAATCCATATTTCCTGAACCTCTTTGGAACTTTCCGATAACTCGAATTCTCTCCGCTCAGTCGAAAACTGTAATTTTACCCCCAATTTCTCTAACTAACCAACATTTCAAAACATTTTTTTTTCCCTTGGAGACTAAAAAATATCGGGATTTCACTGTATAACCACGATGCTTTATTCAAATCCTTTTAACATGGCCGCCGTCAGCTTGAACCAGTGGTCATGTCATTAGTTCGGGTTCTCTGTGGTTAAGCGAGTAACTATCAAAGGGGCTCTATTGTTGCGGCTATCGTTTAGTTAAACAAAAAACTACATGCATAATAAATGTGGTGGTTATATGGAAACCTTGCCAAACTGGGTATTTCAGTCGAAACGACTTGCTTCTGAAACTTGTTTCAGGGACGGATCCGACCGACTTGTCGAGTATAAGTAAAGTCTGCGTACGAGCCAAGTGGCTCATCAGGCCGGAGCTTAATCCGGTTTCAGTAGCATGAAGCGCCTAGGAGTATTTCTACTCCCCCCTGGGTAGGATGCTAGTCCATCGCAGGGTTACCCCCAGTTACCCCCCAGCATTAAATTCGCCGGTACTCATTTATACACCTGGGTAGAGAGAGGCACCGTGAGAGTAAAGTATCTAGCTCAAGAACACAACGCAATGTTCCCGGCCAGGGCTCGAACCCGAACCGCTCGCTCCGGAGTCGAGCGAAATAACTATGAGGCCACCGCGCCTCTCGTTCGGTTAAAAATCATTACATTTTCGGTGTCTTCATTTGTTCAAACCTCAAAGAGATGACCTGAGATTTAAGTCATAAACAGCGATTGGAGCGGGGCATACCTATACCTATCACTGCACCATCGAAGTCGAAAATTCGACATTAATGCTTTGTCAGCCATGACAATCAGGCATCAAGAAGCAGTCAGGACCTGGTAAGGAGCACACATCAGCGTGGCTACCAAGCATTCCAATATGGCGGCCATCAAGAGGGTCGTCTATGGGCGAAAGTTGGAAAAAATCACCTATTTACCAGCTCTAAAAGTACAAACTACACTAGCTAGGCAACACCTGGAAGAATTAAAATCCAAAGGAACAAGCAGCGTTGAAAATATTCTACTCTTCTACGAGTATTCTCCTGTTTTTACCATTGGAATACGAAACAAAAACATCGACTCAAAAGAAAGGAAAAGGTTGGAAGATTTAGGAGCCGAGTTTCATTTTACCAACAGAGGAGGTCTGTTGACATTCCACGGCCCTGGACAATTAGTTTGCTATCCCATTTTGAACCTTGACTGTTTTAAGAAAAGTTTAAGGTGGTATGTAGCTTCACTGGAAAATACGCTTATTGAGACTTGTAAAAGGTTCGACGTGCAGGCAGCGACTACGTGTGACACCGGAGTCTGGGTAAAAGACAACAAAATTGCAGCAATAGGTGAGTAAATAAAATAAATATGACGACTGAACAAGCCTCCACATTCCATGTTGCTATGGCCCCTACCCTCTCTTTCCCTCTTCCCCCCTCCTCCCCTCTCCACTTGACGTAATGATGTTCTAACTCGGAGAGGGGGGGGGGGGGGGTAGGTGCCTGTAGCAAACGGGAGTGGTGCTACTTTTATGGATGGATGGGTTATTTGCAACATTTTTTGCAAGGATGGTTGAACAGTTTTATTTTTCTCGTTTTTTTTTTTTCTCTCATTTTTCTCATGGGTGGACATGCTCTGTGACTGTCAAACAAAATTAATTGAAAATCCTTGGGGAAAAGGAAATATTTTACAATGAGGAAAGATGAGGAAAAGGAAAATATTGTTTAGTTGTTAAGATTTAATGATTTTTTTTTTTTTTTTTTTTGGTATTTACAGGTGTTCATACAAGCCGATGGATTACAACACATGGTATTGCACTGAACTGTAATATTGATCTGAGTTGGTTTGAGCACTTCACACCTTGTGGGGTAGAAGGCAAAGGTGTTACATCACTTTCAAAGGAAACTAACCAAAACATTGAACCGCAAGGTACAATTCCAGCCTTTATAGAGTCCTTTCAAAATGTGTTTGATTGTACTGTTGTGTTAGAAGATAGCAAGGATGACAGAATTAATGATAGCGTGTAATAATTATTGACCTTACAGAATAAAGAAATTAACTGTAGTTATATAATTTTAATAAATGTTTTAAAGGACATGATGTATTGAATGTATTGCAAAGATAAGTGATTACAGTGATATATATTGGGAGAAATCTCCTTACAATGAATTACTAATAACTGGTGAAATTAGCACAAATTTTCCATTTCATCTTACACTGGGACCTTAATCTGAATTCTTTGAGCAACTGATAATTCCGGATATTTGTCATGCTTTGAGTGCAGTTGAACAGTTACAGGATATGCATAGCTATGTACCCTGATACCTGCATGATGAAGATACCATTTAGTTTGTTTCTTCTGTGTAATTGCATATGGCAAATGTTGTGGTGTAACTACTGAAGCTGGAGTGTCCCTTTAATTTCTGTGAATCAGTGTTAGATTATAGATCAGTGGCTTTGTTTATTCGGTCCCAATGGGTCATGCCGTTATCGTGGTGGGATGGTTTGTGGTAACCTGTGATCAGGCATCCTTGTTTTGGGCAAATGTTTGCTTGCTTGTGTTACTTATTGATATGCCTTAATCGTATTTATATGCTTTAATCTGTTAATCAGTGTTAAATTATAGATCAGTGGCTTTGTTTATTCCATCCCAGTGGGTCACCCTGTTATTGTGGTGGGATGGTTTGTGGTAACCTGTGATCAAGCATTCTTGTTTTGGGCAAATGCTTACTTGGTTGTGTTACTTATTTATATACTTTAATAGAATTTTAAAAAAAAGTGTTTAAATGTTGCACCCCAAAAAAGCAGGTGTCATGCAGTAAAAACCTGCATGTATGAACCTAGTGGTTTTAGAAACTGTTGGCAGTAGTGTGTCATTTTCACACCCAAAAAATATAAGAACCCGCTCAGCCAAGCAAGATCAAACAGGTTCTTATATGTGGGTTACATATAAAAACCTGCCACTATGTGGGTTACATATAAGAACCTTCTTTCTTTTTTACTTCATTCCCAATAAAGTTTAATTACAGTTAAATTTTGATAAACATTTTAACCAATTCAAGGAGTGTGACTTTGGGATTACAAATTTATAGTTCAAGAAAGTATATACCACAGTCGTGAATAGATACTGTATCCTTAGGGACCAAACTCAAGTTGATTTATTTTTCTGGAAATCAAGAGCTACATCTCTTTAGAAATTAAGAACCTAATTAAGAGCCTACTTAGCCTAAACTACCAGTAACTACCCCAAAATACAAGAACCTATTTTGCCAGACTTCAAAAACTGTAGGTTCTTACACACTGGGTTTTATTGTCGTTACTGCATTGCACCCCTAAGTCCCCACTACAGCCTACTCTCTACAACGGCCATTTTCCTCTCTTCCCAAGGTGGCTGCTGTGAATAGGATCGACTGTATTTTGGCTTTATCGGAAAGTGTGCAATTGAAGTAACCTCCGATTATCAAACTCTCCTAAGCAAAGTCTTGTAAAAACTGGTTTAGTGTAGAAAAGAATTCTAGTTGCTGATTGGCATCAGTTGGAACATAGATATTAACAACAACAAAGGAGTCTTCGTCAAATAATAGTTTTGAGTAATGAACCTGCCGTTCTTAACAGAAATCAATACTTCAATTATACAATTTAGAGAATAGTTAATTAGTGACTAAAGAATATATTACCGCTCCATTTAGTTTTTTTTTTTTTTGTTCGTTTTTGCCATTTTTGGTTATAGCATTCCTGCAAAAGAAAACATGAAATAATAATTGAGCTCTTTTTGTTAGTGCAACCGTCGAAGTACTAGACGGCGCTTAAATGAATTGTTAATAGACTTCTTGCATTAATTAAGGGGAAAAGGGACGGGAACTTCAAATTTAGACCATTAACTTTTTAAGTTAATGGTTAACCATTAACTTAAAAAGTTGCTAAGAGTAACGTGAACATTCTCTTCAAACAGGTATAGAGTAAGCAATGAAACTAACATTTCATCGGGGACTCTGACTTCAAATTCTTGTTCCTTCGCGCCATACATGGCTTTTGTGCAGGTTTTTCTCTCCTCCTGGATTCCTGTGACGTAATCTTGTTGTTTGGAGATCTCTAAAACATCACATCGCACCGCCTGTTTCTTCTCCTGGGAATCCGTTTATGCTCTACTTCATCGGCTACAGTTTCTGTCATCTCAACTGTCTCAGGTGCCTCAGTGAAAGTGACGACTTTATTGGTATGTTGAAGCACATCAGGGAGAAGAACAACATCGTCTTCAAGCTCTAAATTATCTTCAAGGTAAAAGTGAAGAATGATCATCGCAGTTAATTTTCCAATTTAAGCAACTGGAAAGAAGAAGCCTTAAAAAATCAGGGCTTCAACGGGATTAGAACCCGTGACCTCCGCGATACCGGTGCGATGCTCTACCAACTAAGCTATGAAGCCACACATTGGGAGCGAAGTCAATTAATTGAGTTCATATCTTCCCGTGAGGAGTGAAATGATGTGAAGGTTATATGAAATAATTCATATATGAACTGCAGCTGTAGATGAAAGTGAAGAATGATCATCGCAGTTCATTTTCCAATTTAAGCAATTGGAAAGAAGAGGCCTGAAAAAATCAGGGCTTCAACGGGATTCGAACCCCGGGGTTCATATATGAATTATTTCATATAAACTTCATATCTTCAAGGTAGTTATAGCTGGTTAGGGCATAAACAGTGCTGCACACATCGACATATCTCTCTGATCTGCATCTTCTATGAACAGCAGCTGGATTGAAAGGATCTTGAACGAACACTTCACAGATCAATGTAATTCCACCCTCTTCATGCCGACACTCACACTCTCGTGCAGAAAGGCTATGACAAACAATTGATGAGAATCACTAGAAAAAGCTTTAACACCGACAATCTGGCTTAATTTGTTCAAAGTCTCTGTTGTTTCCCTATGTGGTAATGGGATCACTGCTGCTTCACTCAGCACGGTGAATTCTAGAGACTGTACAGTCGGAGATTCAGCTACATACAGATTAACAGACAGAGTTCCTGGATTTTCCTTTGTTGTCATGTTTCGCACTAGGAACCTTTAGTAATGACTTTTCAAGATGACGGCAACGTCTACGAACGATTAAGGTCCCATTTATATGGTCTCGGGTACCCATGATACCCCTTCCCCCGAGTTACCCTGGCCGAGCTAACTTTTCACTTATCTGTTGGAAAATTGAACCAACTGTTTTCTTGAGGATTGCGAACCCGTCTCGGAGGGCGAGACAACTCGGGTGGGCGAGTTGTCTCGCCTCGGCAGGTAGGGTAACCCTGGGAAGCAGGAAAAGTTTTCTTCACTTAAATACTTTTGCTCGCCTTACCGGGACAACTCTCGGCGTGGGAAGTGTCACATAATGCCTAGACTGTAGATTTCAGGTAGAAATTTGTATCAAAGAAGTGGAAATTAACTCGGCAAAACGCGCTGTGATCGAGTGACCGAGGGAAACTCAAAGAAAGGCTTATGAATAATCTTGGAGGGTCAACTTTGACTCGGCCTACAGGGAAACGTTTTCACAGATAAAATTGCATCAGAGGGAGGGTTATTATCTCCGACATCATATGAATGGGGCCTAAGACTGGGGTGGAGTCTGCGTTTTCCCGCCGAAATAGAAAAATCTTTAGCTTTCGCGACGGCAACGTCCTCACTTGACACTTGCACTTTGCAAAAACGGACTCAAAGGCTTGAAGATGAATTGCTTTAAGAACGTTCGGGAATTGCTCTTGCTTAGCTATGTTAACAACGTCGCTTCTCATAAAGCGTTTGTCCTTCTGTATGATGCTTACACTGCGTGAAAGCTAAAATATTCTAGAGTATTCTAGACTCGAATATGTGATTGTGACGCAATAGAATCCTAGAGTATTCAAGCCGCACACAACACGTGACGTACACCTGGAATATTCGTGTCGAATATGGTGGAATACGCTCCGTTCATAATCGTTCGAGGATTTTCGTTAAAATATACCACACATCTGTCGTACTCCTAGAGTATGATGGCGAACCCTTTGTAAAAAGAACTTTATAAAAGAAGGTAACAGTCCGGGTGCATAGCATTCTCCTGGAAACAAAATTTAGACTATGAATTCAAAGTATGTGCGATCTGCGCGTGTATACGTTTATCCTCGAATACGTGATCTTGACGCCAAAGCTATAGAATTCTAGAGTATTCATGGCGTGTACAACCGTGACGTGGACCTGGAAAATTCTTATCGAATATGGGCATACGGGAGGAGCACGACCGTATATTCGTTCGTTGACCAGAACAATTGTACTTTTTTGGTTCATGTTGTCGGCGCAGCGCATGTGTTTCGCTTGAGTCAAGAAATTTACACACTTTGTTGTAACTTCGAATTCCCGTCATTCGGTTTTGACCGACGTTTTCGGGATAATCACTACAAAGCGATTTCTCTTTGTGTGACCCGTCTCGTCTGAAGTGGTTAAGTGCTGCTCAGCACGAAACCACAAATTGGACACTACGGGATACGTAAAGTTCCGCAAAGTTAAACTGACTAGAGACACGTAAAGCTGCGCAAAGTTTGGTTAGTAAGAGGAATCAAGCTCGTTTCGGAGAAGTTTTGGTGTATTCAGCGGAGAAAGTCCCGAGACCTTCAGACAAATATCTTTTCTCTGTGGGATGAGTTTAACTCCGGAGCCCGCAGGGCAACGAAACTCCTAAATAACGGCCCAATAGCTTCCTCAGTCGACTCCCTGCCATCATATCAACATTGCATTACGTTTGAACAAGAAATCGCAAAACGTATTACGACGACGAAAACACTTCAATCAGATTTTTTCCTCGAGGTTACTTTTAAAACGAAATTGACGTTAAATGTGTTTCGAAGCGACTTGTAACGAAACAAGAAGATCTGTTAGATCTTATAACCGCGCTTTTAAAATTTAACTGTTTTCTTAGCACTACAGTCGCAACGCAGTGTACATTCCAAAAGCAATCCTTGATGATTCATTGATTACTGTAGACACCACATTACTTGATCAACACAAACTGTATTATTGCACCATCAGTCGTAACCGGTGTGAAATCTCCGATGACGTAATAGTCTTAATCTGGAACTTTCTTCGGGATACGTATGTGCATGAAGATACGAACACTATTAACAACAGCTTTCTTTCTTTAAAATCACGATTAAATTAAATTGTTTTTTCCCTTGAGTAAAGGGCTAGCAAAGAAGTCACACAAGTCACATAATTCAAGAATTGCGTTATCCACGGCTTTCTTTAGTACGGTGGTTATTTCCCTACCAATGACGTAATCCTTGCACGTTCTGACAAGTTCGTTGCTTGGCTTGCAAATATTTAATTTTCCTTCCGATCTATGAACTGGCTGCGATGAAACCGTCAAAGGATTTACTTCATTTGCGTAAAACCACAAGAAATACTCACAAAATTACAAATAAATTAATGACCGTCGCTTCTGCCGAAATAAACTTGCAAAGTAAACACGATCGTATTTGTCACGTAGCGAAAGTGAAAGCTGCAACGTCAGCGCATTGCATGGCTGACGTAATACCTTTTTTTAGCATATTTATTATTCCCATTAAATCCAACGCTTTGATAAAACGAAAAGAAAATATATTTTACCCACAAAAAAGAAAACAATATCCGTAAAATTGTCCGTGTATTTATGTTTTAACAGCTTCTGGCGGAAAAACATCACACGTTGCGTGACTCAAAGTTTGGCCGAGCGGAGGTCTGCGTCTGGTCACCGACAAAAAAAAAAATAATAAACCACGGGTAAACCTAGAACCGCGCTCGGCCCATGGCCGCGCGGTTAATGAGAGAAACGAGATACATCAGCATTGAGTGTCCGACCTTCAACAAGCACGGATCAGCGGTTTTCCACATTAGATACCATGTTCTCTCGGTTCTCGCGCCATTTTTTGGCGTCCTTTTTGAAAGGTGTGAAATGTGGAAGCTTGCATCGATCTCTTGGTCCTTTTTCACTGTTTAAAAGCTCTACTTTGGCGGACAAAATTCAGTTTACCTTCACTTCTTCTCTGTGCACGATTTCAAGCAGTTTTTGGTGGCATACAGCTGATAAAAACATCGTTACATACGGAGGTACGAGTCAACAACAACAGGTAAAACGTAAGCCATTGTTGTCTTCCCGGGTTGTCTTGTACGTACGAGTGAGTTAAGCTTAAGTTTCCAGGGTAAACTTCAGTTGTAAAGTTTGCTTAAGATGTATGGAATTGCCTCTGGTTGTAAATGTTTCTTTATCAAGCAGAAGCTATACATTGGAAGTTAATGTAACCTTGATTTCAAAAGGGACAGCGATGGGAATGATATTGAATAAAACCATTAAATCAAACTATTGTGTAAAATTTACTGATTGATTTATTATGATATTTTCCTTAGTACTGCAAGGTTGATTTGAGGTTTCCCAGTATGGATTTACACATAAACTTAACTAACCTTTTATGCGTATTGTATTTTAATCATAGGATGAAGTAAAATTGGTAATGCCTTACATGTATGTATAATCCCTGACATCCTTACTTGAAGAAAAAAAAAAAGGAAAACCTGTGAGGAAGAACTCTGACTTACAAGATACATGTATGTATTTATGACTATTTAGGGGTCATGGAGACTTTTTAAGATTTATTTTTGTAAGAGCTTCTGAAAAATTATATTGGCAAGCAAATTTTAGCATTTCACCAGTCAGTCTCTATATATTTTACATATAAACAAGGTGATTTGCAGATCTGTTTTCAGAGTGCTCAGTAGTAAACTACAGCGTGATTATAACAGATGATGAACTGAGCAACTGTAGATCTGACTTGACATTTTATCACTATTTAGTTTGTAGTATACAATTTGTGTGCAGCACTCATGAGATAAAATTGCCAAATGCGAATTTACATCATTACACTGATTTAAAATACACATGCAACTGTTGGAAATATGATAGCTACAATAAGTGAATGCTTTTACAAAAAAAAGGAAAGTTGGAAATTATAGATAAACACTGTTACTATTGTGTAACAACAGAAGCTTTAAAAGTTAAAATTAAGCATTTTTTCAGGAAGAATTTGTTTACGTGTCTACATGAAGTTATCAGTTCATTCCATTTATTCAGCGAGGCTAACTCAGGTTTACAAAGGTACTTCTCACAGAGGCATGGGTTACATCGATTTGAAGTGGGGTTATATGGGGCAGCTTGCTTTAAAATCTTTCAAGTGACTTTGAACTTTGATTTATTGTCAAAGTCACTTGGGCGCTGCCCAATATAACCCCACTTCAAATCGATGTAACCTACGCCTCTGGGAGAAGTACTTTATTATTTATAAACCTGAGTTAGCCTCTCTGAACAAACAGAATGAACTGATTAGATAACTTCATGTAGACATGCAAACAAATTTCTCCTAAAAAATGTTAAATGTTAAATTTTAAATTTTAAATTTTACATCTTCTCTTGTATTTCAATAATAACAGAGTTTATTTGTAATTTCCAACTTTCCTTTGTTTTGTAAAAGCATTCACTTATTTTAGCTATCACATTTCCGATGGTTGCTTGTGTATTCAAATCAGTGTAATGATGTAAATTCCCATTTGGCAATTTTATCTGATGAGTACTGCACACAAGTTGTGTTGTACGAAACTAAATAGTAATAAAATGTCAAGTCAAATCTACATTTGATCAGCTCGTCATCTGTTATTTTATATATACATTATATTAAGGTACATGTAAACCCTGTTTCATCGATGACTGCTACAAATTTCAAGACAATTTGCTATAGTAATGTCAAACTACAGTGGAACTTTGATATAATGAAGTGCCAAGGAATTGGCAAAGCATGTTCACTATAACAGGGTTTCGTTGTATCAAGGTTCTTTTCCGTATAGTCTACTATTACTGGGGCCATGAAAATCATTTGTTATACTGAGGACCTCATCATATAGAGGTTCATTAAATCGAGGCTCCACTGTACTAACCATATTCCTTCCAAAGGTAAATATTGAAAATTGAGTTTTATTACTCATTTAGGTTATTAGCCTAAGTTGGAATTTGTTTGCATGTCTACATGAAGTTATCTAATCAGTTCATTCTGTTTGTTCAGAGTGGCTATTGGCTATTAGCCACTCATTTCAGGTTAAGTGCTGAAAATTCAGAACAATGTTGAATTTGATACTCAAATTTTGATTGGATTAATTAACGCATAAAAAGTTTGCACCATATCTAGCAAAAAATTAAAGGCTTCTAGAGCTTGCCTACCTTTTTCAGTGCAAAGTGAAACATAATCAGTAACCTTGAACATTGTTGCTTGAATCGTTTTGAATGTTTTTAAGCCCACAAACTCTGGCCCTCACATCCTTTCATACTTTGTTTGCACTTTAAACTTGATTAATGTGCAACACAACTCTCTCTTCTCTCAAAGGCATCTTAAGTATGTTTTTGCATGCAGTAGAAACCCAGGTGCTTACAGTGTAGCTTTCCAAATGTGATAAAACCTTTTGGTCATCAATTCTGTCGACACTTAGTGTTGATCTCAGGACTCGGTTTGAATTTTCAGCTCTTTGTCTTGAGGTTACCCTATATATTTCAGAGTGTTTTGCACCCACACCATTTAGCATGTCTAGTTAAAGCCAATAAAGCTGGCTATCAATCTACACGTACATCTACATGTATACCAAGAATTTTGAAATAAAATGAATTGTCAAATTTTTCAGGGTTTCTCTATGCGAGCGTCCAAATCACTTTTTGAAAGCTAAGTCAGAGTGAGTCTGCCTCAAATTTTGGACAGTAGCTAGTTTATCATCCATGTCTATTAATTTTTATTTTGAAATATTTTTTCTCTGAGAGTGATTTTTGAATGATCACTCCACCATTCTTTAATCCTGGTTTGGAAATGTTCTGTAACTTTTTACTGCGATTGAATATGGTAACACGCAGGCAATTTTTTTAGTGTTTTGTGTCCAGAAACTGAGAAACAAATTAAATTAACAAGAAACAAAGTTCGCTTTGACTTGTACATGTAGCTTTCAAAATGTGATAATAATAATAATAATGGTTTGGACGCCAGCACTAAAATGTCTAGAAAAATTTGGCGATTCATTTTATTTGAAAGTCCTTGGTATAGTTTGATAGCCAGCTCTATAAGTTTTAATTTGATATGGGGTTTACATACAGTGTCTACAGATTAAATCGGATGCACTACATCCCTTTTGAGTGAGACACCTCTAAAGGTATATGGTAATGTTAAGAGGGTTCCAATTGTTGAACCAAATAAAAATGATGTTAAATATGCAAAGTAGCAATTCATTAATTCATCCTTAATTCTCTTTCGTGACATAGCAGCATCTAGTTCTAAAGTTTGCATACAAAATGTAAGTGTTTTTTAGACTGCTTCTCAGATGATTCCTTCTGCTTTTTCATAGTATAGCAGCATCTAGTTAGAAAGTTGTATGCAAAATGTTAAAGAAGAGTGGTTTTCAGACTTTGCTTCTCAAATGCTTCATTTTCCCCTTTCATAACACAGCAGCATCTAGTTATAAAGTTTGCAAAAAAAATGTTCTAGTGTTTTTTAAAGACTTTGCTTCTCAGATGGCTATGCTTTTTCATAACAAAGCAGCATGTAGATATAAAGTAAATGCATACAAAATGTTATGGTGTTTTTTTAGGTTTTGCTTCTCAGATGGTTCCTTATACTTTTTCATAACATAGGGTCTTGGCAATGTAAATTCTTCCATAGTTTGATGAAAATAAACATACACGAACAAGTAACAATATAAGTTTTATTATTTATAAATAAAGTATAAAATTTGAAATGAAATGAAGATGTCATAACGGCAGTTGTTTACTTTTGTTGGGATAACATACATATTAAATAAATAAAAAAAAAAAATAAATAAATATTGTCCTGGTAATTTTCTTTCTTTTGGGTAGGTTTTGTTAGGAATCCAAAGGAATTAAAAAGTGTGTCAGTTACACATGGCAGTTTGAACACAGTTTGGGGGATATACAAGCTTTGGTAAGGGTCCTCAGTACTTGGCGTCAGTATTCGATCACGTGTTCCAGTCGAACAGGAGACATGAATTGAAGTGTGTCGTTCAGGATACCTTAAAACCTCACGTATGCCTCAGTATTCAAACATGAACGCGTTTCATACTTCGCATGAGTCTCGTGTCCCAGTCGAACACCACAGAACACCTGAAGTGTGTCGTTCAGAATACCTTAAAACCTCACGTATGCCTCAGTATTCAAACATGAATACGTTTCATACTTCGCATGAGTCCCGTGTTCCAGTCGAACACCACAGAACACTTGAAGTGTGTCGTTTCGAATACCTTAAAACGTCACATATGCCTCAGTATTCAAACATGAATACGTTTCATACTTCGCATGAGTCCCGTGTTCCAGTCGAACACCACAGAACACTTGAAGTGTGTCGTTTCGAATACCTTAAAACGTCACGTATGCCTCAGTATTCAAACATGAACACGTTTCATACTTCGCATGAGTCTCGTGTTCTAGTCGCACGCTTCGAAACACACGCGTGTTGTCTGACTGAACTACGCGGTAGCGTATATTATCTGCATAAAACCCGTTCTTGGCGACGCAAGACATCTTTGGCTGTGAAAAATGTGACATGACTTTCGTATTCATAGCGTGCGATTCTCGAAAATTGGAGCATACTTGACGTATTCATTAGTATTCGAAGACGTTCACGTCAGAAGTGGCGTCGTACATCTCGTGTTCCAGTCGCAAACTCTCGAACGACTGAGAGTATTCGAAAATGTTCGAGTCATAAATGATCGCTATATCTTCGAAGAACATCTAATGCAACATTAATCTACCAAAACGTGGCCCGTATGATTTATCGAACACTTCGAGTCATTCACGAGTAGTAAATTTGAATACGGAAAAACAGGCCGGATTCCTATAGAATATTCCAGGTGTATTTCGAGTCAGCCGCAATCGAATACGTCAGAACATTGCGGCATACGCGGCGTGCGCCGATCCGTATTCGAGCGAATTCGGGCCCGAATATTTGGCTTTTCGCGCAGTGTTATCCGTCCAAATTACCAGCAATATTACCCGTTCAATCTTGATGGCATCGATTCAGCCGAATGTAAAGCAGAGTTCCATGTTGAAAAAGCCGACCTTCCTCGTCTTCCTGAAGCACTGCAATTGCCTCCCACTTTCCACTGTCAACAATGGACTGCGTTCGACAGCATGGAAGGGCTGTGTGTTCTTTTTAAAAGAGTGTCCTATCCATGTAGGTATAGTGACACGATTCCTCGATTTGGGAGACCGGTATCTGTTTTTAAGCCCTGATATAACAAATCACACCTTAGACTACATTTACGAAAACCATGATCATCTATAGCATAGTGGAATAGAAATGTCTTAAATCCCCTTGCCCAAAAGCGGAGCTATGCTGAATGCATCTCAAGGAAAGGAGCTCCCCTCAACAATTGCTTCGGATTCGTCGATGGAACCGTCAGGCCAGGGCATGCTCAGAGAGTTGTTTACGATGGACATAAAAGGGTTCATTCCCTTAAATTCCAATCATTGGCGTTGCATAATGGATTAATTGGAAAAAAAAATTGGGGGCCAGTAGGTAAGTAGAAATGAAAACAAATTTTCTTAGTCGATTCATGGTTGCAATCAGACTTAATTTCGTTCTCTTACTGTCTAGGGAGGGTAGCTTAGTAATGCCGATATATAATTTTTTGTTTTGTAATCAGAAAATTGATGGAGGACTTTTATATTTCAGAGGGACGCAAGCACGATGAAGGTATGTTGGCTGACTCGGGACTTCTTAATAATCTTCAAAGATTTGCCATTTCTCCCACTGGCCAACCTATGTGCATCTATGGAAACCCAGCGTACTCTCTTAGGGTACGCCTCCAAACTCCATTTCGTCCAGGTCGTCTTACTCCGCAGATGCAGACCTACAACGACGCAATGAGAGAACTACGAGTTTCCTTGAATGGCTTTTTGGCGACGTTATCAACTCTTAAATTCCTTGATTCAATGGTCTCAGCAAGTCGATGGCTCGTAAGCATTTTTTTTTTGAGCGAAAGGCTGTTCCGATTCAAATATCACGAGTCATTTTGATTTCCTATCAAAACGAGAAGTTCAGCCAATTATTTATATCTAAGGTAGCCACATGCAGTCCTCGACTGCCTATTTTTTGACAACTGATGTGAAAGCCTGATTCATCTGTTGCTGTTTTAACATCATGGTTGCATCGCTTCTTGCTGTTTTTCCTGTTCCTTTCGTTTAATCTCCAACTCTTGCTGGCAAAGTTCCTCTTCAGCGTTAGCATTTTCGCGCAAGAAATCCACTGGCGGCTCTGCACATCTCTTGCGGCCTGAGGTTGTTGGCTGATCATCATCAGTCGTTCCCCTCGATGGTTTTCGCTTTTTTGTTTCTCCCATACTCTCCATGGGTTTCTTCCTTATGTCTTCGGCTTTATCTTTGTCATTCTTCTGTTGAACTGATAGGTTGTCATCTGGTTTGATGATATCCTCTCGCTCGATCAACTCTTTGATTAGAGCATCCATCTCTGTCAAATCTTTAACGACGGCACCACTAGCCGCCGCCTCCTCTCTGATCTTTGACCTGAATTTCCGTTGAAGTCATACCCAACGCTCTTTAACTCCTCTTTTGCATTGTCTTTGATACGAAACTGTGGTGAATCTATCTGATTTAGCTTTTTAGGCATAGAATCCCACACCTCTCCTAGGTTGACGCTTCCCTTCTTGAAAAAAAAAAAAAAAAAAAAAAACATCACAGACAACCATTTCCCAGAGCATCAGCACGTCATGTTCATTGTTCATCGGTCCACTCCATAGGCGCTCTACATAAAGTATAAAACACGAATTAACAAAAAAAAAAAAAAAAAAAAAAAATTTGAGCATTCCGCCGAATTCCCGGCCGTCCTTGCAGAGCCAAGAGTTCAGTAAATGAAATTAAAGTCCTCTATAAGCTGCATTTGACTTCAGCGAGTCTTTTCTTTACTCACTTTATCTACTTGAAATGAAGTTCAAATTGTGTAAAATTCCTCGTAATACTCTTCGGCACTCACATGGTAACTCGAAGCCACACAAACTGCTCACTTAGTAGGTTAGCTATCACCGTTAACTAACATTTATCTAGGCATATTTTACTAAATTTTATGTAGAGTTAACTCGTTCAATGAACTTACTTTGATGCGAGCTGTTTGTTGTCTTTGTTCGCGTTTACAGCCCTGCTTTAGAACTGAAAGTTAAGACGAATATTTGAACACATTATTAAGTCGAAAACCCAGGATAAATTCCAATTTATGTTTCCCAGCTTAAGCCTTCGGAAACTAAAAGGAAAAAAATGGTAGATACGGAATGCATGAATGCAAAGAAAATGTACTCACGTTTTGTGGAGACGGGGAAACTCGTCGTTCTCACATCCGCGCAGAGAGAGGACAGCCTCCTGCCAAAATGCAAGAAATCTACCAGGAATAAATCTGACTTCCGGTCGCCGTCGCCGTCGCCGTCGCCGTCGCAAAAATCTGCATTGCTAAAGGTCCCTACTGTTTTCTGGGGGACGGTCTGACCATACATGGCTCTCCTGTTCCTCAACAAATTCGCCTGCTTTTCAGATAGTTTAAGTGCCTTTGGAGGGCGAAACCTGCGTAAATCCTTGTAGTGTGGTGTGATGAAAACCTGTGGGTAGTAGGACTTGGGTGCTGTGAAGTAAGCAAATGGTGTAAAACGTTGCCTTTTCAACCGTTCCTTGATTGCCCCGCTGAATCTGTAATCGGTTCAAGCTGTAGGGGCATCTCGGTGGCACCACTTCTCATTTCTGAAAATGTGTTTTCGACAATAAGCGATAAAAGACGTTTGATCCTGCATTTAGTGGTAACTGAGTTAATCCTTTAGGTTCCTGCTGGAGCAAAGAGCTTCAACAGTGTTTTGTGCCATATTCTCAGCTGTACCAGCGTGTTGAAGGCCAGTCTGGTTTTGCCTAATCTGCTCTTCCGCACCCTCCTAAGCACCGCCGGTGACTTTGATGGCGCTACCTAGATATAGTAAACCTTTCTACATCTTCCAGATCTTCGATTCGCCGCTCAACTTGATTTTATCCTTCTGCTGCCGCATGACTTTGGTTTTCTCTTTGCTTATCCTGAGGCCAGCTAGTGCTCTCTGCGAATAGCTCTAGGTTATTGGTCTTGGCTTGCATACGTTGAAGTTTCTGAGAAAGGAGGCCTACATCATCTGCAAAATCCAGGTCATATAGCTGAGTTGCTAGTGTCTACTGTATGCCTGTCTTACCCTTATCTTCCACCTCTCTCATGATTCAGTCGACAAACATAATAAAGATCACAAGGGTCAGTAAGTAGCCGTGCCGGACTCCTGTACTCATTTCGAAGATTCAGACTGTTTTTCACTGTGGATGGCTTGACAAGATGAGGGTTCGTAAAAGTCCTGGAACAACTTAATGAACTTTGATGGAATTTCATAGTGGTGTATAAGCTTCCTTATGATGTTCCTGTCAACACTGCGTTTTCGAAATCAATAAAGTTCATTTACAATGGCGTCTGCCGTTCTTTAGACTGTTCTACGAAATCTTATCCTTAAGGTGGCAGTATGGTCTGTGCAAGATTTGTCTTTCCTAGAGCCGGTTTGCTTACATTGTAGCTGTTTGTCAAGGGCATCCGTCAGTAATTGAATGTAGATTAGTGTTCACTTGATCCCAACAATCTAATCAGGAGTTCTGATCTCTTGTTCCCTGAAAATCATTTGACAATATTCCTAATTCCCTCAAAAGAAATGCCCCTGTTCCCCTGCTCCATAAGCTCTGGGAGACCCAGCGACAATTAAATCAGAGTGAATGAAAAGAAGATATTAAAGCCTTATGTGCCTTCATGGGAAAGGGACTGGGCTCTGTTCATTCACACCAAATAAACCATGATCGGTGTAAACACCAGGACGTTTCATTTAAGTATTTTTATATCAAAGCCTACAATTTAATGAAAGTTCTTGACTTTTTAACTGCTCCTCGACACTTTTTTTTGCAACTGCTATAGTAGCTACAACATGCTCAAAAGCGATCACTCTATAGAAAAGTAAAGTTAAGTCTGGTTTTTCAAGCGATGGATAGCCTTTCCCACCAGTTAAGTCACTGTCTGATAGACGACATTGTTGATTTTATGAACACTTCTGTACCGGATAGTGTGTGATCTGTATATAGCTTTTTCCACCCTTTATAATACCGAGCCTGGAGTTCTCTTTAAAATTAAACCTGGTATTACAAAATTGCTTAAATGAGTGTAACGTACAGTTATACAAAATCGTCGAATATAGCTTAACCTAAAGTGATCAAGTCGCCTAAAATGACAAAAGCGCCGTAATTAGCATAACCTAGCGTGACATAATTTTCTAACAATAATATAGTGAAACCTAACATGGCAAAGTCACTTTTAAAATGCTAAAGCCAGTGCAACGAATCAAGTCCCCTTAAATTGCGTAACTAAGCGCGACAAAAAATCGCTGTTTTTCTTGTCTCCTACGTTGGTGTCTGGTGAATACTTTAAGGCGGCACACAATGTATTAGCAAAGGCAACAGCGCCTAAAATAGTACTAACATGTCTCTAACAATTCATGTAATGTAGCGATGTACTTCTTTGCCAGTTTTAGAGTTTAGATTGTTGACAGCCTGTCTCCAGAGTCTCTCTCGGAAAAGTAATCAGGTATTACGCTGCGAAGCACGTTAAACGCTCCCCTCAGACGCGTCTGCTTTTTGCGCTCTCTTTCTCGATTCAGTTCTCTTCGATTAGTCAATGGCATTCCCCAGGATCGGTGACCTTTGGAATGCAGGTTGTTCATAGTTTGCTCGGTCTCTTGTTGAAATTGCTCCACACTTTCTCTCTGTAGCATTGTGTCCCAAGAGGCAGGGCAGTCAGGGAAGGGCAAGCAAATTTGTAGAAGCACTTGGTTGTAGTATATTTTTTTGATGGGTTCATTCACTTGTAGTGGTGCTTCGTCGGGAACATGCGTTTGGTTGAACTGCATCTGCAGGGAATTGAGAATGGATCAGTAAATTAATCGACTTTGCCCGGTTTGAGTCAAATATAAAAGTGACGGGAATAAGTTTCGGATAATTATAATTGACCCTTGAAAAGATACCAAAATGTCCTTTTGTGGACCCAGAAGGTACCGAGATATCGTGGAGATAACTCTAAAGGTGTTTGGTTTTGATTTTAAAAACACCTTAAGCGAAACCGAGGAACAAGCTGATGTGGAGTTTCTCTCCCCCCAGCTCCCAGGCCATGATTATAAGCCTTAGAGAAACGCACAATCCTTTTTTCGGGTTTCTCTATGTCTGTAAAGACGCTGAGTGAAAGTCGGCAAGAAAATTCCTTGAAAAAACGCTCCAAATAAACCTCCCTACATTAAAATTTTACAAGTATCCCAGCTTGCCAGGTACAGCGTGTTTCACCAGAAATAACAAGTGCGGAGGGGTATTTAATTTAATTTCTGGATGAGGTGATACACCCAGGTATAGTATAGTTAACAAGCAATGGCTTGGTAAAATGGGCTATGGTCACACACCTCTGTGCCCTTAAAATTACAAAGAGCCCAGTTTTATCTTGAATCTTCCAAGAAAACAACGATTATGAATCCGGATTTAGACTTTTGCAATTAAATCCAAGATATTCTTCTGGTTCATATTACAATTCTGATATTGTTTAAACAACAAAAGGTCTTTACCCTTAAAAAGAAGATGTCTTCAGATTAAAACTGGATTCCATTGAATTCAGCTCTGATAAAACCTCGCTAGGTTCTAGCGCGAGATAACTTATCTTCCCGTGCCGTGATTGATCTTCCATATCAATTTTTTTGGAGTTATTGATCAAGCGAATTTGACATACTAGTCAATCAACGTTACCACGCCGCACCATTCAGGAGCTTCGTTCGTTTGCTCTCCTGGCAAAATTCAAGACTGTGACGGTTTATATTTTATGTTATCTTATTTGCCGCCTGATAAAACGCCAAAACAAGGATATAGTTGAATGTACGATTTTGAGGGCACGCTAGCGATACAACGTAATTTTCCTACACAGGATTGTGTATAGCCTGCGCGGCAAGCGTTCCCGCACGTAATGCGAGCTTTCTCTGTATTTAGGGGCTGGACGAGGCAACGTCGTCCCCTGTCCGAGCACTGAGGAGTTTAGTCACAAAGAAACATGCGCTTTGTCAGAATCGTATCGCACGTGCAAAATTAGACATGCGTGATTCAGACATGTGTCTCCACAAGCGACATTGGCATGTCGATTCATCGATCAACTCATTGATTTTGATTCTTTAAGGTAGCCGACAATTAAATAGTGTATTTGCAAAGCTCAACTGACGGTTTTCACTGTCACTTTCACAACTGTATCCAAACCATTGAATAAATTAAAAGAAGTCAGGACTTTAAAATACCATAGATGATTAAAAGTTGATCTCCCAGGTTGAATTCCATGTCTGTGTTATATTCCGTATTCAAGTTATCCAAGCAAAGAGGTCATCTTTGTGTCCTGCGGAAGGACGGTAATGTTCGGACCGAAAATCAACGACAACAACTGCCATGAACTATTTGTTCTAATTATAACAAGTTTACTGTTCGGACTAGTAATGGTTGGTGGAAAATAAGTTTTAACATACATGGCACCCTTCTTGCAACTATTTTGATGTCGTCAGTGGTGCAAGAACTCCATCAAAAAATAAATAAATAAAAGTGTACATATCTCTCTCACGCCTGTTGTACACGCACTATTTCACACTTTGGGAATTACAGTCTACCGTAACCGACCGCTATTTTCCCTATAAGTCTCACGTATCACATGATCTTTGTGTCCTGCGGAAGGACGCTAATGTTGGGTAAAAAAATCAACGACAACAACTGCTATGAACTCTAGTTCCAGTTATAACAAGTTAACTGTGCGGCCGTCTTTTACTAGTACTAGTAAAAGTTGCTAGGAAATTACTTTTTTAACATACAGTTATTGTGATGTCGTCAGTGGTACAAGAACTCCATAGAGCGCCTGTTGTACACGGACTGTTTCACTCTTTGAGAATTACAGTCCACCGGCCGTAACTGACCGCTATTTTCTTTGTAAGTCTCACGTATCACATGATATTTTTTTTGCTCTGTTCTAGGAATTCTAGGAATCGATTGACATTTTTTGATAAACATAGAGTACTCTCAGCGCGTTTGGATGCGTCTTTTTCTCGAAATTGTCATAGTTTCTATCAGAGAGTTCAGCTATGAATTTCCTAAGTGTAGAGAACGTGGTGATTTCATAGTAGATGTTTGCCGGGCTTCATAACCAGTTGCCTCTATTAACTATGTTGTGAAGAACTTGAAAACCACCTGAGCCACTTATCGCAAAAATCGATGGGGTGCAATTGAACTTTGATTGACATGGTAGTAGCGGCCATACGTGATATTGTGCTATTCAATCTGTCTGCTGTTGTTTCGAGTCGTCGCTCAACCGTGTGGTATGTACTACGATAGTTATTCTTTTTCAGGTCATTAGGTTATTAGCCTGAAAGACAATGCAGTTTCCGTTTTGTGTAACTGAACGATTAGTATTTATTCGGCTTTGTTTGTCTATGATATAATTGTCCTAATTGTTGCGGCATTATAGAGGTATTTTGTGGGGGAGAATATAGTAATCAACGGATCATGCGAATTCTTCCGTGCTGTACATGTTACCCTGAAAACAAAAGTCTGCCGTCTTCAGATAACATCTCGTAAGGTCATACTGTTGTTTTGTTTTATTAAAGAGGGGTAGACCATGTGGTATTTGAGAAAACAGCGTTGCTTTCATAGTTTTATCGTGTATAAAGAATAAATAAATAATAAGTAAAAGCTTCATCAATGTGTCGATGTATTTAGTTTTCACAACTAATTGGGGACACAACAACAACAACAACAACAACAACAACAAAGTGCTTTCCCTTACCTTTGGCTATTGGGAGCATTATGATATACATACACTGTAAGTATTATTTCAAGCGTCGTGGTCACTTAATAATGACGCTTTTGAGGTACCTAATCAACCTCCCTGTCATGTGTGTAGGTAATGAGAATAACGATACTGATCTGCTCACACCCAGCGCGAGTTCACGAGGATAGCCAAATGCTTTTTGAATTGAATGTTCTATGTTTTACTGGATCTTGGGACAATTAATGTGGTGAGTTCGTTTACTCAAAGATAAACAAATGAGAATTAAATACAACAATGAAGAACCTTTGCTGTCCTTTATTCCTGCCTACGGTGCATCTGAGCGAGATCAGCGAGCTTAGCCCTTTTAGACACAAATTCAAAACAATTTGTTCGTTCATGAACTGAATTCTCCCGAGTATTTGAATTCGATTGCCCGAAGGTCTAGTGATATTTTATCAAACTAATCGTGCAAACATACCACCTGGTTTGATTCAAGATCAACCTCGTGGTCTTTTTACTGACTGTTTACTACTGCAGAATTTCAACAAGGATCGCAGCCTACCGTCAAAAAATAGAAAACAAAAAAACAAGGATAAGGGAATGAGAAGAAACCAAACAACTACACCTCGACCTAGTCCCCCTCGCCTGGTGGGCTCTTATCCAGGCGCGGCTCTTCTTAGTCAGTCCAAAACAGTAAAGGATGATTTTTAAGTCAGTACCTTTTTAACGAATTACACCCCACAAAGACAATGGGTATCGGAAAATAGGCCTAGACAGATTCTGATCAAAAACTGTTCAAAAGTTGCTTAAAAATATCCTCAAAATGAAAGTTGCTCAAAAGTTGCTTAAAATCGCAAAAGTTGCTCAAAAATTTTTATAGTTGCTCGCTGAAATCGAGGAGCAGCAAGCCGGCTCTCTTTACGTACAACAACAAAACGATTAGTGTCAGTTCAGTAACAGTGTCTTGAAGACCAAGCAATAACACTGGTTTCATCCTTGTGCTTTCTTTGGCAACTGTTGTACCTGATGATCGCAGATGCCTCAATGTAATCTTTTAAGGCGCTTTCCCGCTGGAATGAAAGGGTGCTGAGCAGACTAAATACCCTCTCGGCAGAGGTAGAGCTCGGTTGGACAAGGAGCATTTTCTTTACAAGGGAAGCCCTGGATTGGATCTCTTTGATGTTCTTCTTCATCGGATTCTTCATTGTCAGAAGAAAGCGCTTTTATGACCATATTTGGAATATCAGTGTAGCGGGTTTCGATTCCCAAATAAATAAGGGAATTGTGGAGGCAGAGCCGTACTGATTCCAAGCACTCATCTTAAATTTGAACTGACGATCTTTATTGATAATCTTGTGGAGCACTTGAAAACGTAAGAACTGAAAGGTCGATTTGCGAAATAAATACAATTACAAACGATTTGGAAACTATACATTACATGTGTTATTATGCAATCACTCGTATCCAAAGCGTACGCGAGAGTACTATTTTAGCATGAGTTAAATCAAACGAAAACCCGCGATAACAAACTAATTGATATATTCTAACAGCATGCAAATCACAATAGTGAAATTCGTACCTCTTTTCTCCGGTATTATCCTTATTTCTTTCACTTGATAAAATCCCTTTAGGCTTATAATGGTCTTTCTCGTCCGTGTACAATTAGGAATGTCTCTTGTTTCATTGTCCTAAAACTAACTTGACTTGAAACGGAAATTACGTAACAATCGGTCAAAGAAGTCATAGTTAATCATTACAATCAGCACAGGATACCCATTCTGGAAATGGAGTCACATCCGGCATATCCATATTTGGAATCTATCAAAACAAGATACCGATCAAAACGTAAGAGAGTTTCTAGTGAAATTCTTGTGAATTTCCAAAGAAAACGTGTTAAAATACCGATTACTTATGAATGTGATTTCGAAGTAGTCAAAATCTGTCAAAAGTATGCTAGCTTTTAGAAAAGCTGCTGTAAAGTTGCTCACCCTCCGAAAAGTTGCTCAAAAGTTTCAAAGCAGAATCTGTCTAGGCCTTTGGGGATCACGTCGCAAACGTCAATTAGAATTCAAAATGATTTTTTAACGGTTAATATACTCGGCGAGATTTTGCCCAAGAAACAGCAACTAATTGATTAACTAATGCGTTCTAAAACCTCCTTTTTACAGCCTAAGAATGATAGTCAGGGAGCATATGTAATCCCGTGGGATTTTTATCGTGAAAGCAAACCACCTACCCAGATGTTTTAAGGGGACCCTAAGGAACACAAAAACTGTTGTCGGCAATTTTATAACCTGCACCGGCGGCTGCTATGGGGGGTCTATTTTTAGACCCATATGGCTCAACATGGAATCGAGGCTCGAACATAAAATGGCGTGTAAATACAATTAACTACAATAAATTTCCACAAAATTACCAGGAATCTTTAATATAGTCTATCTAATACACATTCATAGACTTAAGTAGTAAATACTGATCACGTGATCAACACTGCACGAAAGCGAGGCTGGTCGTTTGTTGTCTTCAAATAAGCATTAAAAGCATATTTCTTTTTCTCGAGTTGTTGAGAAAAATGACTACAACAAGTGAACTACATGATATTTTTTGTTCACGTGAATTAAACTACATTTGAATAGGTTTTGTTCACGTAAGACGACATGAAAGTGAGGCTGAGCTCCTCGGCACTTGTTAGGCCTGTTCTAAGCGTCGAGCCAACGTCGTGCTGAACCAAATTCCTTTCCGAAAATTAGGGCTTTCGGCGCGAAGAAGAAATACAACTAGATGAAAACAGAACTAACCAAATTGGCGTTTAGAACCACTGCCGTGCTAGCGTCGCGCTATCATAAAACCAAATGGAATTAGGTTCGGCACGACGTTGGCTCGACGTTTAGACCAGGCCTTATATCAGCTATTCGATATGTTAGCGATAATTAAGGTTGCTCCGAGGGCGTAATGTTAACCATAGCAGGTTTACAGGTATATATAATTATTACTACCCAGAACCTAGTCAGGCTTTTGGCGATAATAACTGCTTTAAAAATAACACAACTGAGCCCATAATGCATTGCAGTCTACAGAACATAGATGTCAGGTAAGAATCATTCATCATCCTCGTCTTCCTTGTTGTCATCGTCCTGCTCATCCGATGTTTCATCATCACAGCTATCATTCTCAATCATATCGACATTGTCACACGCTTCCCCTGTCTCGTCATTGCTGCAGCTGCATAGATCTGTGCAAGTGAGACCCGCCCTTCGACAGCTGCACCTGTTGTTTCTGCATTTGTCCTTCCCACAGCCACACTTGACAAGATAAAGAACAGCATCGGGTGCCGGCTGCAGTTTCGTCGTCACCGGCATCCATTTGTCTGAAATATAAAAGAATAAGGCAATGCATTAAAGTCATCTCGATCTGCAGTGTCGAACTTGAGAGTCTATTACTATATCAACTGTTAATTTATAATAACCTTTGTCCTTTTTCCATCCATAGTTCTCTGGTGATGGAAGGTCTGGATTAGGGACTTTGTCATTGGCCCAGATCATGGCTTGGTAATGCGCTCGCTTAATGGCCTCTCGGAGAGCAGCTTGTGTAGGCGGTAGTCGTTCTGACTCGGCCTGTTTTCTTCGAAAGAGGAGCCACCTTAGATCTTTCAGGCTGGATATCTTAGTCTTGGGCAAGTAAAGTTGGCACACTAGCTTCTCTATTGCATAGAACATGCCCACTGTGGGAACGACGGTAGAGCCGAGATCTGCAAGTGCAGTGACACATTCTTCATCAGCTTCAAGAAACGCTTTCCAGCATTCCAGCTTTCCTTTAAATGCAAAGTTTCCAGTGACATCAGCTCCGCTCCAGGCATGAAAGCCAGGTAGTGCTGCCGTTCTAGCTGCTCCTAAAGCGCGGACAATTGGACAAAGCTGGATAGTTCGGTGGCGCTGTCCTCTTCCAGTGACGAATGAAGTGTCCGCACATAGCTCCGGGTAACGTCTAAGGGCCAGTACAAACACGTCAGTGTCCGGTGAAAGGATCTTGATACTCGTAGCTCCTGATGTGGTGGCATCTACTGCATGTAGCAGTATTTTGGTATCTGCCTCCTCTTGGTCGCTATCGAGGTACGCCATATCCTTGTGTGTTGCCCTACACTTACTGCTCCATGCAACCACCACGTGCAGACCATTCTGACGCCCCTTCTCTAGAGTCTTGCTGGCAAGATATTGCGTCAGTTCATCCTTGGTGCTGACATGTGCCAAAAGTCTCTTCCTCGGTACCTGCATAAGAAAGGGTGTACTAGTTTTAGTGTCTTTACCTCTATATCTGGCCCTATTCTTTAGTACATTATATATAGGATCATTGCTTTTGTATGAAAAACCGTTAATAGTATACCTTGGAAATCTGAGTGGTGTCAGTAATCTTGTAGCTGATAGGTTCCAAGCATCCCTGACGAAATTCGCGAGTTGCGGTCTTTAAAGACAATGGTACATCATACCTAAAAGCAGAATAACGTGCCCACTAATGTAAGTAATTATATCTAATATAAACACAAAGGTTACAAGGTAAATATCAGCGGGAGTGACAAACCTGTCGAAAATAAGACGAATTTCATCTGCCTCCTTGTACTTGTCGAAGATCGTCACAGTGAAATGATTGGCCAGATCCGAGCAGGTCTTGATCCAATCCGGTTTTTCCAGTGCTTGTACTTCGGCCATACCATCTACAATGGAAACCTTGATCTGCACATCTGCATTAGCGAACTGGTCAATGGGTTCAGCCTGCGCAACTGATCTGTCACTTGGCAGCTTCTCTAGAATACTCATCAAGGCGCTCTTTGCGGAACAGTGCAGCATATTGCCATCGGCGGCAAACATTGATCGTGGAACTACCGAGAACTCGTACGCTCCCACTGCCTCTTTGATGTCTATCTCTGGACGGGACTTGCAGATTACCATCATCCGCGCGAAGAGACATCGATCTTCCTTTAGCTCGATGATCTTATCCTTTGTAGCCACCCTAACTGTTTTCCCAGTAGTCTTCCACGTTAGGAGCTTGCGCTTCTTCATCACGTCCCAGATGCTCTTCTCGGCTGTCTGTATCCGTTCCTTAACGAATGTTCCGAACAGCTTGTTACCAATGACGCTTTGATCGCAGAGACCTTTCTTCACTTTCTCGGGCATGCGCACTTTCGTCACTAGGTTGAACAGATCAGGGCCTTCTACTGTGAAGGGGTTGGTGAACCGTTGAATACTAGTGGTCAGCTGCTGGACGTTCCTTTCTTCACGTAACCTGACAGCAGTGGTGAGGTTGTGATGGCTAGTCTGTGTCTTAGAAGAAGTACCTGCCATCAGCTTGGCTTGTTCTGCCAGTCTTGCTAACTCAGGTGCAATCAAAAAATACTTTGTGCGTGCAGTAGGGTTCAGCGTGATGCCAATCAATCCACCTGAGACTTTCATTGATCTGTTGACGTGTTCAAGCGCGTTGTCAGCGCCAACGGCACAGAATGCTACGTTCGCGTTCTTGTTCACCACCCAGTTGCCATTCTGGAACTCATGGTAGATTTCAGGATCGGTCTCCTTTATTATCTCCATCTCTGCCAAGTAAACAGGAATCATACGAGCGTAGTTTAACATGTCATGCGCAAAGAAGTACTTCACAAACAACTGTAGGGCTTGTAGATGAAGATCCCAGTCTCCAGTCCGCACGGCTCTGATGAACGTCATCATCTCCAAAACCATTGCCATGTACCCTCGGGTGAACTTGAACAGTGGACTATCCTCATGGTCTGCATCAAACTGCCCCATCTTTGCAGCAAGCTCTGTTGAATTGATGGTCTGTGCCAGTTCTTCGTGCTTTGCTGTAATATCTTGGTTTTCGCCTTTTTTACACGCATCACTTAACTGGTTAGCCGACTTCTCCACAATCGTGCGTACAGCTGGGTGTCTCACGAAGAAGGCTTCCTGGTAGAGGCTGAATAGAGCTTGTAATGTAACCATGTGCGCTGCCTCTCCTCTCTTTACGTGGTTCCCACCGAGAATCTGCTTCACAGTGGAAGGCCCATAGAGATCCGACTCTACCCAGCACATGTCCAGCGCGCTGTTCTCGATGAATGCACCGATTGTGCGAAGTTGGGCCATCACGATGTGTAGCTCACCAGGACGAAGTATTATATGCCCAAGATCTTGACGGGTCATCTGTAACTTCTTTGCCGGTTGATACAGTCCCATATCAAGTGATATCACAGTCCTCCTGTTCTGCCCTACAACCGCCGTGTTAATATTCTGTGCTTGCATCAGAATGGTAAGCAGAGTCTGCCACTCGTGTGCTGGTGCAGCGATCAGGGGAGGGGTGCCAACTCGTGTCAACGGCATGGAACTACTCATAGTGGAGTTATAGCCAGACCATACTGGGATGTTGGTACTAGGGGGCTGATTGTCTTCTTCTTTATAACATGATCTATGCCATGATGCCCGCCCATCCTCGAGCTCTTGGACAGAAGCAAACCTCAACTTACTCCACGCTTCTGTGTACTCAAGATTACCGTACTTACTCCATTCCTCGATCGATACCAGAACTTTTTCGTGAGCTTCGGGCTTTTCAACTAGATTTTCGTTTTTTTTTTTCTTTGACAAATTATGCATAAGTGTAAATCAAACCCTTTGGCCTCAGTTTCGTTTGTTTTTGAACCAGAATCCGTTTCCATATCTTATTAAACACCAAAAAACATGCCGCTCTAGATGGACTGTAAATCCAACATGGCGGACCTCTAAAATGATGAAAATGACCACTGACCAAAATCATTGTTTTTTCCTGATTTCAGTGAGCTATTGATTTGAATACAATCCCTTTAATAAATTTAACTCTCTGATCAATTTTCAGTAGCAAAATATATACCTTCATGCCTTTGATGCTTATTTGAAAACAACAAACGACCAGCCTCGCTTTCGTGCAGTGTTGATCATGTGATCAGTATTTACTACTTAAGTCTATGGATATGTATTAGATAAACTAAATTAAATATTTCTGGTAATTTTGTGGAAATTTATTGTAGTTAATTGTATTTACACGCCATTTTATGTTCGAGCCTCAATTCCATGTTGAGCCATATAGGTCTAAAAATAGACCCCCCATAGCAGCCGCCGGTGCAGGTTGCAAAATTGCCGACAACATTTTTTGTGTTCCTCAGGTTTCCCTTAACACATTTAGGTAGGTGGTTTGCTTTCACCATAAAAATCCCACGGAAATTTATTTTAAGACATATGCTCCCTGACTATGAGGACGGGCACCTCCGTTCCTTCGGTCCCCGTGGCTTTTGGGACGAGAAGGAGAATTTTCACGAGTCTACCATGACGTAGGTAAACCTATCTAAATGGATATTCAGTGGTGTCGATTACGCCCCTCCCACTTCCCCTCTACACTGCACCTGATACAATAAACGACCACACAGAAAGTGTTAAACGTCCAAGTAATATTCGGAGGCCAATTGAGCCATTTGAACCCAGAAGGAAACGTAAAAACCAAAACCATCTACTCGAATGCTTGTAACACAGGTTCTTCGTGTGATGACGTCAAGTAATGAGTTATGTGAACTTTTGCTCTGCAAGTACAAGTTTTGCTTAACAAATTGACGTCATTTTTTATGCGTCTGTACTGTTATTGAACATGAATTTGTTCATAGCGTTGTCAAAGTAACTGTGGCCTCCACGAGGCGATAGCCGTCTTATCCGTAGACTATTTTGACAATGTTATGAAGAAATTCATCGTCAATAACAGGACAGATGCATGAAAACGACGAAACAACGCAATGAAAGAAGTACGAGTTTTCGTTGAATGGCTTTTTGGCGACATTATCAACTCTTTTAAATTTCTTGATTCCAAAAAAAAGGGAAAGAAAACTTAAAAACTGAACTCAGCAGTGTGAGAAAGATGTGCATGGTATGTGCATTGCTTCGAAATGCCATCATTTGCCTTTATAAAAACCAAACGTCACTTTTCCTTTTGTCTTGACCCTCCAATACTGGAAGAATGATTTCAGTAACTTATAAAGACAATTTTAATTAACCTAAATATTATACGAAGTCGTGTAATCGAATGGCTCATGTGAAATACTCGAACTCAGCAATATACTCGGGTTGTAAATAATAAGCTATAAAATACGATAGTTAAGCTCAACACAATAAAGTACAAGAGTCGTTCTCAAAGTCCTTAATTACCTTAATTTTACTGCGCCTTTCAATAGCATGCGGACTCTAACATTAAAAGCTAGCTCAACCGACAAATGCGTTTTTCGCTACCGTCAATCAAATGTTCGGCGGCTCCTCCCAGCTTCCGACTCCTGCCGAGCGCGCGTAATCAAATCAAATCGTTGAGCACAGTTTAGACAACATAGTCTAAAGCTGGGAGGAGCCGCCGAACATTTGATTGACGGTAGCGAAAAACGCATTTGTCGGTTGAGCTTGAATTTTAAAGTCCGCATGTTATTGAAAAGCGCAGTAACTGGGTTGAAATAGTTTGAAATAGTCGGATAGTTTTCGTAGCCTATCCATGAAACCTTACTCTTCGGATAGTTTTGGTAGCCAATCAGATTGTGTTCATACATGCGTAATCCCCGGAAAGTGTTCGGTGACTAATCAGAGCATCAACTGTCCCAGCTAGTCGATGGTACGTAACCAATTTTTTGAAGCGAAAGGCTGTTCTGATTCAAATATCACGAGTCATTTTGATTTCCTATCAAAACGAGGAGTTCAGCCAATTGTTTGTATCCGAGGTAGCCACATGCAGTTCTCGACTGCCTCGACCGCGCAAGAAATCCACTAGCGGCTCTGCACATCTCTTGCGGCCTGAGTTTGTTGGCGGATCATCATCAGTCGTTCCCCTCGATGATTTTCGCTTTTTTGTTTCCCCCATACTCTCCATGGCTTTCTTCCTTATGTCTTCGGCTTTATCTTTGTCATTCGTTTGTTGAACTGATAGGTTGTCATCTGGTTTGATGCTATCCTGTCTCTAGATCAACTCTTCGATTAGAACCTCCTTCTCTGTCAGATCTTCAACGACAACACCACTAGCCGCCGCCTCCTCTCTGATCTTTGACCTGAATTTTGTCGAAGCAATACCCAGCGCTCTGTAACTCCTCTCTTATCTTTGCTACGAAACTGTGGTGAATCTATCTGATTTATATTGCCTAGTTCGTGTTAAAGCCTTCAGAAGCCAAACAAGAATGGCAGATATTGAATGCATGAAAGCAAACAATGTACTCACGTTTTGTGGACAACGGGAAACTCTCTGTTCTCACGTCAGGACGGAGAGACGACGGCTTCCTGCCAGAATGTAAGACGTCTATCAGAAATAAATCTGACTTCGGTCGCGGTCGCCGTCGCCGTCGCAAAAATTTGCGTTGCTAAGGTCCCTACTGTTTCCTGGGGGACGCTCTAACAACACATTGCTCTCCTGTTCCTCATTAAATTCACCTGTTTTTCAGATGGCTTGAAAGCCTTTCGAGGGCGAAACCTGGGTAAATCCTTGTAATGTGGTGTCATGAAAACTTGTGGGTAGAAGGACTTGGGTGCTCTGAAGTAAGCAAATGGTGTAAAACATTGCCTTTTCAATCGTTCCTTGATTGCCCTGCTGAATCTGTAATCGGTTCATGCTATAGGGGCATGTCGGTGGCACCACTTTTCATTTCTGAAAATGTGTTTTCGACAATAAGCGTTAAAAGACGTTGAGATACTGTATTCAGTGGTAACTGACTTAATCCTTTAGGCTCCTAGTGGAGTAAAGAGCTTCAACAGTGCTCCCCCAGCGGACTCTGCCTCGTGCCATGTTCTTAGCTGTGCCATCTTCATCTGTTCTTCAGTCGACCTTGTTATGCACGTCTTAAGAGAATCCACTTCAAGGCCTGCTTTGTCGTGTCAGTGGCTCGTTTTCGCAGCGTGTGGCTTACCCAAGGCTATCTCCATCTTGCTATGTCGGTTGGTATGTGGTCTTGTCCCGTCCTACTCCAAAGTTCTTTGTTACTAGTTTTTTTCCAGCCAATGTATCTTGAGGATCTTTCTGCGATATTTATTGACAAAGCTTTGCAGCTTGTTCGATAGAGCTTGTGTCACTTTCCAGTCTCTGATCCATAGAGGAGCGGAGCTTTAACATTTGAAGAAGTGAAGAAGCGCAATTTGACTTTGATAGAAATCGATGAGGCATTCCAGACTGGTCTAAGCGGAGGGTCCCCAATAGGTTTGGCGGGATGCGGAATTTGGCGTTTTTTCGCTGTTATATTTGGGATTTTTGAGCTGAAAACAGGTGCGGAAAGCGGGAATTTCAATTACGAGCGGGAGCGGGATTTAGTATTTTTATGGGGTTGGGATGTGCGATTCGCAAGGGGAACAGAGCGGGATACAGGATTTCAATTCCTACATGACCACATAAATTGTTATTGACCAGCGCAAAAACCACAAGCTGGGAGAAACCAACCTTTTGTGCATATAGCTGTGTCTACCCTGGGTGCCAGAGGTTTTTTCTCGTGCGCGGCGGAAGAAAAACCTCAGGCACCCAGGTTAAGCTGTGTCAGGTTTCACGTAATGAATAGCAACGGCTCTGTACCCTGTCAGGTTCTGTGAAACGTATCTATCCATTATCGCTTGACTACGTTAGTATCATGACACTTCACGAGGTCTTTGAGTCCTATTGTAATCTGACATCAACGACATCTGTCCATTTCGAACATTTTTGACGCTTGCATTTGTAATCTTGGTCCCCCAATCCTTTCCAGTTTTTCTAGTCTTTCGACCTTTTCCAGAGTGCCTGGCTTGTTTTGGCCAGGATGGCCACACCGAATGGTGATAATAGGTCTAATAGTCATTTACCGAACGAAGTATGCGACATTACGAATTGCGTCACAATATATTACGAAAACGATGAGTGAGCAGGAATGTCTTTGTTCAGAAAGAAAAGTTCTGAGGCCAGATTTCAAAGAAAGTGAAGACACTGAAAGCTTTGAAAGAAATTGCCAAGTGTGTTTACGGGCCTTCTCTTGAATATGGGAATGAGCAGTCATTTTCTTTCACTGATACGTGGATAGAAAAAAGAAAACAAAACAGTGAGCTGTTTACAGAAAGAAACGTTATTAATCATTTGAGCTTGCTTATCTGCTACCCATTTAATTGTTTTTTGATCTTTTATGGGATATCTATTTTGAAAACGTTTCTGTGTAAATAATTAAATCAATTATTAATTTAACAAATTAATAATTAACGCAGAAACGTCTTTGAAAAGTGGGCAGGATCGGGACTTCCAGCCAAAAAAGGGCGGGATGGTGGGATTAATAGGAAAAAATGGGCGGGAAAGCGGCATCTGAGACCCCTATTGTGGACCCTCTAAGCGTGTGGACGGCCATTCTGGTTTTGCCTAATCTGTTCTTCACACCCTCCTAAGCACCGCCGGTGACTTTGATGGCGCTACCCAGATATGGTGAACCTTTCTTCATCTTCCAGATCTTCGATTCGCCGCTCAACTTGATTTTATCCTTCTCCTTGTTATAACCTTGCACGACTTTGTTTTTTTCTTTGCTTACCTTGAGGCCAGCGCTCTCTACGATGAGCGCCAGGTTATTGGTCTTGGCTTGCATATGTTGCAGTTTCTAATAGAGGAGGCATATATCATCTGCAAAATCTAGGTCATATAGCTGAGTTATTAGTGTCCACTGCATGCCTGTCTTTTTAAAAGAAGGGTATTAAATACTCTTACATTCCACCTCCCTCGTGATCTAGAAGACAGCTATAATAACGATCATGAGGGACAGCAACTAGCATTACCGGACTCCTGTACTCATTTCAAAGATTCAGACCGTTTTCCACTGTGGATGGCTTGACAAGATGAGGGCTCGTAAAAGTCCTGGAACAACTTAATGAACTTTGATGGAATTTCATAGTGGTGTATAAGCTTCCATATGATGTTCCTGTCAACACTGCGTTTTCGAAATCAATAAAGTTCATTTACAATGGCGTCTGCCATTCTTTAGACTGTTCTACGAAATCTTATCCTTAAGGTGGCAGTATGGTCTGTGCAAGATTTGTCTTTCCTAGGGCCGGCTCGCTTGCTCTGTAGTTGTTTGTCAAGGGCATCCCTCAGTAATTGAATGTAGATTAGTGTTCACTTGATCCCAACAATCTAATCAGGAGTTCTGATCTCTTGTTCCCTGAAAATCATTTGACAATATTCCTTGTTCCCTCAAAATAAATGACCCTGTTCCCCAGCTCCATAAGCCCTGGGAGACCCAGCAACAATTAAATCAGAGTGAATTAAAAAAAAAAGATATTAAGTTCTTATGTGCCTTCATGGGACACGGATGGGGCTCTGCTCATTCGCACCAAATAAACCATGATCGGTGTAAACACCAGAACGTTTCATTTAAGTATTTTTATAACAAAGCCTACAATATAAAGAAAGTTCTTGAAATTTTAACTGTTCCTCAACACTGCTTGTTGGAACTACCATAGAAGCTCCATCATGCTTAAAAGCGATCACTCTTAAGAAAAGTAAAGTCTGGTTTTTCAAGCGGTGGATAGCCTTTTCCTCCGGTTAAGTTACTATCTGATGGACAACATTGTTGATTTTATGAACATTTCTGTACTGGATAGTGTGTGATCTGTATATAGCTCTTTCAACCGTTTATAATACCGGGCCTGGAGTTCTCTTTAAAATTAAACCTGGTATTACAAAATCGCTTAAGTGAGCGTAACCTACAGTTACAAAATCGTTGAAAATAGCTTAACCTAAAGTGATCTAGACGCCTAAAATGACAAAAGCGCCGTAATTAGCATAGCCTATAGCGTGAAAAGTTTTCTGACAATAATTGCGTAACCTAACATGGCAAAGTCCCTTTAAAAATCCTAAAGCCAGAGCAACGAATCAAATCCCCTTAAATTGCATAACTAAGCGCGAAACAAATCGCCATTTTTCTTGTCTTCTACGTTGGTGTTTGGTGAATACTTTAGGGCGGCACACAATACATTAGCAAAGCCAACAGCTTCTAAAATAGTACTAACATGTCTCTAACAATTCATGTAATGTAGCGATGTACTTCTTTGCCACTCGTAGAGTTTGGATTCTTGACAGCCTGTCTCCAGGCTCTCTCTCGGAAAAGTAATCGGGTATTACGCTGCGAAGCACGTTAAACGCCCCCTTCAGGCGCGTCTGCCTTTTGCGCTCTCTTTCTCGATTCAGTTCTCTTCGATTAGTCAAAGGCATTCCCGAGGATCGGTGACCTTTGGAATGCAGGTTGTTCATAGTTTGCTCGGTCTCTTGTTGAAATTGCTCCACACTTTCTCTCTGTAGCGGTGTGTTCCAAGAGGCAGGACAGTCGGAGAAGGAAGAGCAATTTTGTAGCAGCGCTTGGTTGTAGTATATTTGTTCCATGGGTTCATTCACTTGTAGTGGTGCTTCGTCGGGAACATATGTTTGGTAGAACTGCATCTGCAGGGAATTGAGAAGGAATCAATAAATTAATCGACAATGCCCGGTGCGAGTCAAATGTAAAAGTGACGGGGATGAGTTTCGGATAACTATAAATGACCCTTGAAAAGCTACTGAAATGTCGTTTTGTGGACCCAGAAGGTACCGAGATATCCTGGAGATAACTCTAAGGGTGCTTGGTTTTAATTTTAAAAACACCTTACGCGAAACCGAGCAACAAACTAATGTAGAGTTCCTCTCTACCCAGCTCTGAGGCCGTGATTATAAGCCTCAGAGAAACGCACAATCCTTTTCTCGGGTTTCTCTACGTCTGTAAAGACGCCGAGTCAAAGTCGGCAAGAAAATTCCTTAAAAAACGCCAAAGAAGCTTCCATACACGAAAATATTATAAGTATCCTAACTTGCCAGGTACCGCGTGTTTCACCAGAAAAAACAAGCGCGGGGGAATATTTAATTTAATTTCTGGATGAGGTGATACACCCACGTATAGTATAGTTTACAAGCAATGGCTTGGTAAAAAAGGCTATAGTCACACACCTCTGTGCCCTTAAGATTACAAAGAGTCCAGTTTTATCTTCAATCTTCCAAGAAAGCAACGATGATGAATCCGGTTTTAGACTTTTGCAATTAAAATCAAGATATTCTTCTGGTTCATATTACAATTCCGATATAACTCAAACAACAAAAAGTCTTTAAAAAAAATTGTCTGTAGAATAAAACTGGATACCATTGAGTTCAGCTCTGATAAAACTTCGCTGGGTTTTTAGCTCGAGTTAACTTATCTTCCCCTGCCGTGATTGATCTTCCATGTCAATTTTTTTGAATTATTCAAGCGAATTTGACATACTAGTCAATCAACATTACTACGCCGCACCATTCAGGAGCTTCGTTCGTTTGCTCTCTAGGCAAAACTTAAGGTTGTAACTGTTTATATTTTATGTTATCTTATTTGCCGCCTGATAAAACGCCAAAACAAGAATCGAATATAGTTGAATGTGCGATTTTTAGGGCACGCAAGCGATACAACTCTATTTCTCTACACAGGATCCGGTGTAGCCTGCGCGGCAAGCGTTCCCGGACGTAATGCGAGCTTTCTCTGTATTTAGGTGCTGAACGAGGCTACGTCGTCCCCTGTCTGAGCATCAGGAGTCTAGTCACAAAGCAACATGAGCTTTGTCAAAATCGTATCGCACGTGCAAAATTAGACATGGGTGATTGAGACATGTGTGTCCATAAGCGACATTGGCATGTCGATTCATCGATCAACTCATTGATTTTAATTAAAAATTCGCTTTGACCTTCTTTAAGGAAGCCGACAACTAAACAGTGTATTTGTAAAGACAGTTTTCACTGTCAAATCGAAACCTCTGAATGAAAGAAGTCAGGAATAGTTTGAAATATTATAGATGATTAAAAGTTGATCTTCTAGGTTGAGTCCCAAGTCTGTGCGATATTCGGTATTCAAGTTATTCAAGGAAATTCATAGAGGTCAACATGGAAACGCCATCTTTGTGTCCTGCGGAAGGACGCTGATGTTCGGACCGAAAATCAACGACAACAACTGCTATGAATTCTAGTTCTAGTTATAAGAATTTAACTGTACGGCCGTCTTTTATTAGCACTAGTAAAAGTTGCTGGGAAATTACTTTTTTTAACATGCGTGGCACCCGTCTTGCAACTATTGTGATGGCGTCAGTGGTGCAAGAACTCCATTACAAAAAAAAAAAAAAAAAAAAAAATCAGAGATGTGTCTCCACAAGCGACGCTTTGGATAGATTGGCTTGTCGATTCAACTCATTAAAAACCATGATTTTGATTAAAAATTCACTTTCACCTTCTCTAATGTAGCCGACAACTAATTAAATAGTGTATTTGTAAAGCTCAACTGACGGTTTTCACAACCGTAAAATCCAAACCACTGAATAAAAAATGTCAGGCATTAGAATACCATAGATGATTTAAAGTTGATCTTACAGGTTGAGTTCCAGGTCTGTGTGATATTCCGTATTCAAGTTATCCAAGCAAATTCATAGAGGTCAGTATGGAAACGCTATCTTTCTGTCCTGCGGAAGGACGCTAATGTTCGGGCCGAAAATCAACGACGACTACTGCTATGAACTCTTGTTCTAATTATAACAAGTTTCCTGTTCTGACTAGTAAAAGTTGCTGGAAAGTCAGTTTTTTTAACATACATGTCACCCTTCTTGCAACTATTATCTCTCTCACTCCTGTTGTACACGCACTATTTCACACTTTAAGAATTACAGTCTACCGTAACCAACCGCTATTATCGTTGAGTCTCACGTATCACGTGATATTTTTTTTGCTCAGTTCTAGTGGTTTTTTGTTATGCCAATAATTCTCCATTTTCAAAGTGCAGTGGAGTGCGGCAAAGTGAAGAATGTTTCGGAGCAATTGACACACACGTCTTGTTGGATAAGCTAAATTCCGCCTAAAATCACGGTGCAATTGCGAAACAAGTTAAATCTTGACCCAAATGGATGCCTATCCGCCAAGGCAAAGCCGACAATTGCTCCCACTGTGCGAAGGACGTCTTTTTAATTTAATTCAGCCTGGAAGAGGTGGTACACCCAGGTATAGTAAAGTTAACAAACAATGGCTTGGTAAAAAAGGCGATATAATCAGACTCATATCTGTGCCTTGAAGATTACAAAGAGTTGCGTTTTATCCTGTATCTTCCCAGAAAGCAACGATTATGAATCCGGACAACTCTTGAATTTATAATTATATCCAAGTGGAGAATGGATTCTTCTGGCTCATATTACACTTCAGATATTGTTTTAAACAACAAAACGTCTTTACCCTAAAATGGAAGGTGTCTTCAGAGTAAAACTGGTTACCATTGAATTCAACTTTGATAAAACTTTGCTTGGGTCTAGCACGAGTTAATTAAGCTTCCCATGCCGTGATTGATCTTCCATGTCATTTGTTCAAATCATTCAAGCGAATTTGACATACTTGTCAATCAACATTACCACGCCGCACGATTCAGGAGCGTCGTTCGTTAGCTCTCCTGGCAAAACCCAAGACACTGTGAATGTTTATACCTTATCTTATTTGTCGCCTGATATATCGCCCGAAGAATTATGTAATTAAATGTGAGATTTTGAATGCACGTTAGCGATACATGCGCTCTATTTTATTACACAGGATCTTTCTTGCGTAGCCTAGGAGGTAAGCGTTCCCGCACATAATACGAACTGTCTCTGTGTCTAGGGGCTGGACGAGGTAACGTCGTCCCCTGTCTTGTTACAAAGAACCAGACGCTTTGTCAAAATCGTATTGCACGTGCAAAATTAGACAGACAAAGACATGGGTCTCCACAAGCGACGCTTTGTGTAGATTGGCGTGTTAATTCAACTCATTGTTCTTTTCCTGATGTATCCTTGGGCAAGGATAGCTTACTTCATGTGCAAAATTGAACGCGCACAAGCGATGTATGCGCTATTTTCCCAAACGTAACACGTACTTGCCTCAAATGACTGAACAAGCTACCAACGAGCAAAATGATGTTGATGAAAGATTCCCATTCACCTTCACCAACATAGGCGAAAACAAAGTAGCTAGTACATTTGTCTAGCTCAACTGACAGTTTTCAGCGTCATTTTCACAATAGTAAAATCTAAACCACTGAATAAAAGAAATCAGGAATCCAAGCAAATGTAAAGAGTGCAGTATTGAAACGCCATCTTTGTGTCCTACGAAAGGAAACAAATATTGTGGCCGGAAATCAACGAGAACAACTGGAATAAACTCTTGTTCTAATAAGTTAACTGTTTAAACTACTAAAAGTCGCAAGATAATTAGTTTTTTTAACATTCACGCATGGCTGCCTTCTTGCAGCTATCGTGATGTTGTTAGTGGTGCACTGAACTCCATACAAAAATTTAGAAAAAAAAACTTCTCTTTAAAAGCGAAGGATGCTATTGAGTTAGCCGCAAAACTTTAAGAAAATATATTTTTGAGGGCGTCTTATAGGCGAAGAAGTTAGAAATTCAGTGGGCCATACGATATTTTATAAATTTTAGAATTTTCTTTAACATAAAGGGACTAGGAGCAAGCACATCATTGCTCGCTCCGCTTCTCAGCTACTTTTACCCTCTTTAAATAAAGTCTTTACTAACTTACTTACTGCTGGGTTGGCACTCTCTGTATTTTGTCAGGTTAATAAAGCTATCGACTTTACTTTCGGTCTTGGCCCTTCTTCAGTGTGTTGAAGACACATTGAAGATGGTCCAAGACCTGACACGCACTATTTCACACTTTGAGAATTACAGTCTACTGTAAACACTATGTTAGTTGCCGGTAAGTATCACAAAATTTCTTGGGCTCAGTTTTACTGGTTTTTTGCTATTCCGAGAATTTTCCATTTTCAAAATATCTGAGTGGAGAGAGAAGCTGTGATTTCTCAGGAACGTAACAGAGGAGCTCTTTCTAGCTCTTAAATATGGACTGCTCGATAAGGGGGCTATGAAGGTCAACGTAGTGACCATATGCCCGTCAAGTAGCTGGGAAGAATTTCTAACATAACTTCTCAGGTGTTTGAGGAATTCATTCCGTGGCAATTATGTAACAACTTCTGACTGCCGCGTGTATAGCACATTTGAGCTTAACCGAAATAGACTTGGCGAATTGATAGTATGCCCAGCTCAAAAGATTCGTCTATCATCGCTACGTATTAAAGTAATTCTAGAAATGAACTGACGTTTCTCAATAAACATAGAGTGCTCTCAGGACTTTTGAATGGGTCTTTTTCTCCAAATTGTCATAGTCTCTATTTGAGAGTCCAGCCATGAATTTCTTGAGTGTCGAGAACATGGTGATTTTGTATTAGACCGAAATGATTCGTGGAATTGCTTAGCATTTCCAAGCAAACATAGAACACTCTCCAAAAGTTTGAAAATCTGTGAAAATTTCACACTTCAGGGCATTTATTCAAAAAATGTTTTAAAAACAACTATCAACTCTAGGTAGATAAGAAAATTAATAGTGTCAGGCACAAATTTTGAAAAAATAATTAAAAGACATGTTAACAACAATTTCAAAGATATTTACCTTCACTTGTCGTCCAAACTGTTCTTCGTTCCTCAACGGCAGATAAGATATCTCAGTATCCGTAGCAGCTCGTTGTGAAAAGCTCGAAAACCACCTTAAGACACTTATAGCATATCGATAAAATTAAATTGAACTTTGATCAACATTAATTGGTATGGTAATAGCGGCCTTACGTAATGTGCTATTCTGTCAGCTGTTATTTCTAGTCGCTCAGCCATGTTGTATGCAGTACAATAGTTATTCTTTTCATGTCATTAGTTTAAGAGCCTAAAGGACAATGTGGTTTCCCTTTTATGTAACTGAACGATTACAAATTAAACAGCTATTTTGTTTTCGGCTTTGTTGGTCCATTTTATAATAGTTCTGCATTGTTGTGGCATCAAAGGGGGTTTTCTGGGGGAAAAACTAGCAAACGAATTCTTCCGTGCTGCTAGCTTGAAAACAGTATTCTGCCATACTGACATAACGTCTCGCAAGGTCAGACTCTTATTTGGTCTATTGAGAAGGGCAGAATATGTGGTGTGCGGGAAAACTCATTATATGGCTTTAATTGGGTTTTGGTTTTCACTTTTTTGATATGACTTCATCAGCGTTTCCGGATATTTTTATCGTGGATAAATACATGAGCGTATTTAGGTGCCGAGAGTAACGATACAGATCTGCTCACACCCAGCGCGAGCTCGCGAGGATAGCCAAGTGCTTCTTGAATTGAATGTTCTTGTTTTATCGGATCTCAGGACAATTATTAAGGTGTGTTCATTTGCTGAAAGATAAAAAATGAGAGTTAAACTAAAACATTGAAAATCTCTGCTGTCTTTTAGCCCTGCCCACGTTGCACCTGAGCGCGATCAACAAGCTTAGCCCTTAGGCACAACTTCCAAAGCAATTTGTTCGTTCATGAACTGAATTCTCCCAGGTATTTGTAACTGAGTGCCCGAAGGTCCAGTGGCCTTTTACCAAATTGATCGAGCAAACAGACCAGCTGGTTTGATTCAAGATCAACCTCGTGCTTTTTTCACTAACTTTTTGATGATAAAAATTACAATAAAGATCACAGTCTGTCGGCGCAAAATAGAAAACAACAAAAAATAAAAAAAACAACAAGGATAAGGGAATGGGAAGAAAACAAACAACTCCACCTCGACCTAGTCCCCCTCGCCAGGTGGGCTCTTATCCAGGTGGGGATCGTCCAACGTCAATTCAAAACAGTAAAGAATGATTCTAAAGTCAGTACTTTTTTAACGAGTTACACCACACAAACACAATGAATATCGGAGATCACAAACATCAAAATTCAAAATGATTTTTTAACGGTTAATATACTAGGCGACATTTTGTCCAAGAATCATCAACTAATTGATGAACTATTACGTTCCAAAATCTTTTTCCACACTCTAAGCAAGATGACAAGCATCTCCTTTCCTTCGGTCCTCGTGGCTGTGGGTACAAGAAGGAGTATTCTGGCGAGTCTCCCATGACGCATGCAAACGTAACTAAATCGATATTCAGTGGTGTCGACTACGCCCCTCTCACTTCCCCTATGCGCTACACCTGATACAAAGAACGACCAAACGGGAAGTGTTAAACACTCAAGTAATTTTTGGAGGCTAACCGAGGCCTTTTAACCCAGAAGGAAACGTAATATATAGATTTAGCCAAGCCTAAAAGCGGAGTTCTTGACTGCAATAACTGATGATAAAGGAAAAAGAGAGCATCCTTCGTTTGGTCTCCTGGCTAAACACAAGTCTGTGACTGTTTACATTTTATGTTATCTTATTTGCCGCCCGATAAAACGCCAAAACAAGGATATAGTTGAATGTGCGACTTTGAGGGCACGGTACCGATGCAACGCTATTTTCCTACACAGGATCTTGTGTAGCCTGCGCGGCAAGCGTTCCCGCACGTAATACGAGCTTTCTTTGTATTTAGGGGCTGTACGAGGCTACGTCGTCCTCTGTCTGAGCATCAGGGGTCTAGTCACGAAGAAACACGCGCTTTGTCAAAATCGTATCGCACGTGGAAAAATAGACATGCGTGATTCAGACGTTTGTCTCCACAAACGACAATGGCATGTCGGTTCATCCATCAACTTATTGATTTTGATTAAAAACTCACTTTCACCCTTTTTAAAGTAGCCGACAACTAACTAATGTATTTGTAAAGCTCAACTGACAGTTCTTACTGTCATTTTCACAACTGTAAAATCAAAACCACTGAATTAAAGAGGTCAGGAATTTGAAATATTATAGATGATTAAAAGTCTCAGGTTGAGTTCTAGGTCTGTGTGATATTCCGTATTCAAGTTATCCAAGCAAATTCATAGAGGTCAGTATGGAAACGCCATCTTTGTGTCCTGCGGAAGGACGCTAATGTTCGGGCTGAAAATCAACTACAACAATCGTTATAAACTCTTCTTCTAATTATAACAAGTTAACTGTTCGGACGTCTTTCACTAGGCACTAGTAAAAGTTTTTTAACATAAATGGCACCCTTCTTGCAACTATTGTGATGCCGTCAGTGGTGTAAGAACTGCATAAAAAATAAAAATAAAAATTCAGACATGTGTCTCCACAAGCGACGCTCTGGATAGATTGGCTTGTCAATTCAACTCATTAAAAAAACATGATTTTGATTAAAAATTCACTTTCACCTTCTCTAATGTAGCCGACAACTAATTCAATAGTGTATTTGTAACGCTCAACTGACGGTTTTCACTGTCATTTTCACAACTGTAAAATCCAAACCACTGAATAAAAGAAGTCAGGAAATTTGAAATACCATAGATGATTAAAAGTTGATCTTCTAGGTTGAGTTCCAGGTCTTTCCGTTTTCAAGTTATTCAAGCAAATTCACTGAGGTCAGTATGGAAACGCTATCTTTTTGTCCTGCGGAAGGACGCTAATGTTCGGGCCGAAAATCAACGACAACAACTGCTATGAACTCTTGTTCTAATTATATCAAGTTAACTTTTCGGACGTCTTTTACTTTTACTGGTAAAAGTTGCTGGAAAATTAGTTTAACATACATGGCACCCTTCTTGCAACTATTGTGATGTCGTCAGTGATGCAAGAGCTCCATAAAAAAAATAACTAATAAAAAAAAAAATAATAATAATAATAAAAATATACGTATATCTCTTTCACGCCTGTTGTACACGCACTATTTCACACTTTGAGAATTACAGTCCACCGTAACCGACCGCTATTTTCGTTGTGAGTCTCACGTATTACATGATATTTTTTTTTTCCTCAGTTGTACTGGTTTTTTGTTATGCCAAGAATCTTCTATTTTGAAAGTTTCTGAGTTGAGAAAGAAGCTGTACTGTGATCTCTCAGGAACATAACAAGGTAGCGCTTGTTATAGTTCAGTGACCACATGCCCATATGCCCGCAGTGACGATATGCCCTTATCCTATTCTATGTTTGTTCAGATACGTCTGACCATAAAGCGTCGAAAACATGCATTTTGTAGCATGCTAAAACTTGGAAAATTCGTAAACTGGAAAACCAAAAGAGTTCTTTGAATCGTTGGCAATTTCTTACAGAACTTTTCAGGGGTTTAAGGAATTTGTTCCGTCGCAATTATTTAACAATTGAGCACACTTGAGCTTAACCGAAATAGACATCAGTGGCGAACTGATATCATGCCCAAGCTCGAAAGATTTGTCTATACTACATATCAAAGTAATTCTAGGAATCGATTGACATTTCTTAACAGCCACAGAGTACTCTCAGGGCGTTTGGATGAGTCTTTTTCTTGAAATTGTCTTAGTATCTATCAGAGAGTTCAGCTATAAATTTCCTAAGTGTCGAGAACATGGAGATTTTATAGTACACCGAAATGATTTGTGGAATTGCTTAGCATTTCGAAGCAAACATAGAACACTCTCCGAAGGTTTGAATAACGCTTTCTATCGAAAATCTGTGAAAATTTCAGACTGCAGGGCATTTAGTCAACGACGTATTATAAATAATAATTAATTCTAGTCAGATAAAAAGAAATCAACAGTATCAGGCTCTAATTATGAAAAAATAAATAAAAGACATGTTAGAGCGGTTTTCAATTAAGTTTCGTAAAACCAAACCAATTACTTATCAATTAGACTACTCAGCTAATCTCAAACCGCAGTAAAACCAAAACCAAAACCAAAACCAAAACCAAAACCAAAGTAGTTGTCTAATTAATTTCGACACTCAAATGAAAACCGCTCTAATAACGATTTCAAAATGTCAAGAACAAGTTATTCACCTTCACTTGTCGTGCAGACTTTTCTTTGTCCCTCAACGGCAAAGAAGGTGACTCAGTATCCGCAGAAGCTCGTTGTTAAGAGCTCGAAAACCAATTAAGCCACTTATTGCATATCGATTAAGTTAAATTGGACTTCAATCAACATTAATTGGATATGGTAATAGCGGCCGTACTTAATACTGTGCTATTCTATGAGCTGCTGTTTGTGATCGCTCAGCCATGTTGTATGCACTACAATAGTAAGTTTTTCTTTACAGGTCATTTTAACAGCCTAAAGGACAATGCCGTTTCCCTTTTGTATAACAGAACGGTTACATATTACACAGCTATTTTTCGCCTTTGTTGGTCCATTGTTTAATAGTTCTACATTGTCGCGGCATTATAGGGTTTTTCCTGGGGGAGAAAACTAGTAAACGAATTTTGCGAATTCTTCCGTGTTGCTACTAAGCTTGAAAACAGTAGTCTGCCATACTGACATAACCTCTCACAAGGTCAGACTCTTATTTTGTTCTGTTGAGAAGGGTAGACAATGTGGTGTGCGGGAAAACTTATTATATGGCTATAATTGGGTATTGGTTTTCAATTTTGTGACATGACTTCATCAGCGTTGCCGGATATTTTTATCGTGGATTTTTTATCCCATCTGAGGGAGATCAGCAAGCTTAGCCCTTAGATACAACTTACAAAGCAATTTGTTCGTTCATGAACTGAATTCTCCCAGGTATTTGTAACTGAGTACCCAAAGGTCCAGTGGCATTTTATTAAATTGATCGTGCAAACAGACCAGCTGGTTTGATTCAAGATCAACCTCGTGGTCTTTTCACGGACTTTTTAATCATAAAATTTCAACCAATTGTTCTATTGAGAGGGGTAGACAATGTGGTGTGTAGGAAAACTCATTATATGGCTTTGAATGGGTTTTGGTTTTCAATTCATAGACACGACTGCGTCACCGTTGCCGAATATTTTTGTCGTGGATAAATAAATGAAAGTGTGTAGGCGGTGAGAATAACGATACAGATCTGCTCACACCCAGCGCGAGCTCGCGAGGATAGCCAAGTGCTTCTTGAATTGAATGTTCTTGTTTTATCGGATCTCAGGACAATTATTGAGGTGTGTTCATTTGCTGAAAGATTAAAAATTAATGAGAGTTATACTAAAACATTGAAAAACGTTTGCTGTCTTTTAGCCCTGCCCACGTTGCACCTGAGCGAGATCAGCAAGCTTAGCCCTTAGGCACAACTTCTAAAGCAATTTGTTCGTTCATGAACTGAATTCTCCCAGGTATTTGTAACTGAGTGTCCGAAGGTCCAGTGGCCTTTTACCAAATTGATCGAGCAAACAGACCAGCTGGTTTGATTCAAGATCAACCTCGTGGTCTTTTCACTAACTTTTTAATCATAACAATTTTAATAAAGATCACAGCCTGTCGGCGCAAAATAGAAAACAAACAAACAAGGATAAGGGAATGGGAAGAAAACAAACAACTCCACCTCGACCTAGTCCCCCTCGCCAGGTGGGCTCTTATCCAGGTGCGGATCGTCCAACGTCGATCCAAAACAGTGAAGAATGAGTCTAAAGCCAGTACTTTTTTAACGAGTTACACCCCACAAACACAATGAATATCGGAGATCACAAACATCAAAATTCAAAATGATTTTTTAACGGTTAATATACTCGGCGACATTTTATCCAAGAAACATCAACTAATTGATGAACTATTACGTTCCAAAATCTTTTTTTCACACCCTAAGCAAGACGAGGAGCATCTCCGTTCCTTCGGTCCTCTTGGCTCTGGGAACAAGAAGGAGTATTCTGGCGAGTCTCTCATGAAGCATGCGAACGTAACTAAATCGATATTCAGTGCTATCGAATACGCCCCTTCCACTTCCCCTCTGCACTACAGCTGGTACAATTAACGACCTTATTAAATCCGTTTTGAAATCACTGGTTGTCCTTGCAATCTGATTGGCCCTCAGTGGTGCGATTTAATCACGAATCGCACCATTTTTTGCTCCAAATCGCATCTTTTTCTCAGCCAATGAGAATGGGACAGTAAAACAAAACAACCAATCAGATTTCAAGGTTAGTTTAAAGTAATCAATAAAATTTCATCAAAAGAAAGGGCAAAAAGCTATTGTGTGCTGAATTTTGCAACTACCATATTTGCCAAAACTTTCTTATTGTTGTTTTTTTCCAAAAAAATTGACGAATTTAATTAATTACAGTTTCTGAATGACGATTAAAAGCTCCTTCAGGTTAAAGACCCTCTTTCATGGAAGTTTCCAACTTTCCGTGGCCATTTCGACGAATATTTTGGCGATTTTTTCTTCAACATCTGCTCAAGATCCGTATAATGCCGAGTCCAGTAAAACATAAAAAAAAAAAAAAAAAAAAAACGAAAACCACACAACAACAAATTCAGAGTCACCTCAAAAAGGTAGATGTTTCCAGGTTTCCGGTAGTTTCAAACGAAGCAACACAAGAGTTCAACTCTGTCGCTGTAAATAAACATAGTCAAAACTACAAAACAGTGAATGAACGAACGTCTTACGAAGCTGGTGCCAGTCCCGCCATCTTGAAAATATCTTGAAACAAATTGCACCGTAAGAACTTGACAAGGTCTTGAGTATTGAGCTAGTTCTACGCCTTGTTCACAAAAAGAAACGGAGATGATAACGAGCTGAAATCCCTAGAGGGCCATTGAACGGGTATTTAAAAGAGAAAAACTATCCAGTGGACATCGTGCACTCGAAGGAGTTTCACAACTCAAAAGAAATCCATCGCAGAATTACACCGTTTACACGTTTCAATCAAGAAAACAAGAAGACTTTAGTGACACCTGATCGGTTAACTCAAGTCACACGCGAAAACCGATCAAATTCAAAGTAAATTTTTGAAAAAGTGAGGCGTTCTTAACTGATCCAACTAACATAGCTAGGAAGAAGGTGCCATAGAAAAGGTAACTACAGAAAAAAACTTTGCGGCCCGACCTTTACTAAAACTTTATAACTCCGTGAACTTACCTAATTTTCGGCAATCTCCAAGTTTGGCCGCCATTTTGAGGGACTTGTCGACATGAAGTGTAGCAGATATAAATCGAGCAGGTAGATCTAAAACCGTCTGAAATACATACGAAAGCATTCAAATGAACTTTACTTTCAATTCAAGCGGCAAAATTAGAAATTGTTCGTAAAACTTACCATTCCTACATCCCCATGTGACCATTTCTTCCAACGATTTAAACACTACAACTAGTGTTCGAATTCCCCTCGTCGATTCCACCGTAAAAAATACCCTGTGCCACCTAAGCTTTGACTCGAATGTGAAGTACGAATCAAATAACATAACTGCTTCATCTTCGAGGCAATATCACGGTGGTATTTTGATTTTCTGATCGACAAGGCGGTAATCAGGAAGTGATCGCCATGTTTACCTCATAAACGTGTCCGCCGACCAGCCGCTGAGTGAATACATTACGACGCGGGGTGGAGTGGGTGGCGGGGTTATCGTCATAAGATATTCGAATACATGCTAAAAAAGCTTTAGGACTCTCAGTCTAAACAGTGAAGGCATGCTTCGTCGTAGAGACAACTTTTATTTTATTCTCATAATCTTTTTTCCTTTAAATTAGAGCTGGGTTAATTAATAGAGTTATTCAAATATTTTTAACCTGGGTACCCATATGACTTTTGTGCTTGTCATCAGTGGTATAACATAAGGTGTCTTTTCTTCCAGAGCCTTTTATTTATACCCCATTGCACGGAATGAACACTATACTTAGAACTTTTGTTCTAAATCATTTTTTGCAGTTCCCAAGAATGCATGCATAATCATTGCTTTATACAAAGCTGACTCTAAAATATGATTTTCCATAACAGTGACCAATGTCATTTACCTATGGTGTTAATAAAACTAGTATTGTACAATCTTTAACGTTGTCCATTTTTAAGCCCGACATACAATTGTCAAGTGAACTATGTTAATTTCAGCTCATTCCTTGATTCGATCTGACCTTTTATCACTAAACCCTATTCTTTTCATTTGCAATTTTCCTGTACATTTTTTTCATACGATAACGACAAAGACTTTTACGAGTAAATATACAAATAAATGCTGGTATTTTGATTTTCTGATCGAGAAGGACGGTAATCAGGAAGTGATCGCCATGTTTACCTCATAAACGTGACCGCTGACCAGCCGCTGAGTGAAAAGAATACGGCGCAGGGTGGGGTATGGTTGTCGGATTGTTGCAATATTTAATAACATATAATTTATATTCAGTCATTCATATTTTTATTCAGTAATCGTCATTTTATATTCAATGTGTCGTATTTTTGTTCACTAAACTCATTTTTAATTCAGTGATTCATATTTTTGTTCAGCAATCGTCATTTTATATTCAATGTGTCATATTTTTGTTCAGTAAAACTCATTTTTAATTCAGTCATTCATATTTTTGTTCAGTAAAACTCATTTTATGTTCAATGATTTTTATGTTATTCAGTAAATGATAATATATTCAACAATGCTTTTGTTCAATAAAATTCCCAATTTTTGTGCACGCCGTCAAAATTTTATTCAACTCGCCCGATTTTTATTCAATAATATCCCCCGTCCTATTGGTCAGCGAATCCACAAAAGTTACATTAAAAAAAAAAAAAAAACATGGCGGCGATTGTGGGGGTTACGTGGGAGGTCGTACTTTCCTCCATTGATAACCTGTTGATGGAGACGGAAATCCAAGATAATAACTCTGATTTAGGGTTCCACGAAGCGGCACTAGTCCTCAACAGACTAGAAATGGCGGTATCTGTCCTGCGTGCAATAGTTGATATGGAACTGGATTTAGACAGGAACGTTGGTCAAGTGTTAGGTCAGCTGTGTGGTTTGGTTACAGATATATACCAATACTGGGGAGCAAAAGTAAGCCAAATGAGACGAAGGACTGTAAGTTTGCCAGATTTTGGATTGCTGCAAACCCGGGAAGACCACGTTTTGACATCGAGAAGGAACTACTAGAGGACCTCCGGAACGCTTCCTACACATGGACAGATATTGCGAAGATGTTACGAATTTCGCGCTGGACCTTGTATAGAAGGGTAAGAGAGTACAATCTGGAGCACTTAAGTCGATATTCGGATATTTCAGATGATGAACTAGATGCCCTAATTAGAGGATATATTTCTCGGCATGGAAACACAACAGGAGAATCCTATTTGATTGGTTTTATCAGGTCTCGTGGGCTGAGGGTTCAAAGAGATAGGATTAGGATGTCACTCACTCGTGTTGATCCAGAAAACACTGCATTAAGGTGGGAATGCGTGATAACGCGAAGGGTATATAGCGTTCCTGGGCCAAATTCTCTGTGGCACATTGACGGCCATCATTCCCTAATTCGATGGAAGTTCGTTATTCATGGCTGCATCGACGGTTTTTCGAGACGAATTTTATACCTACTATGTGCTGACAACAACCGTTCAGAAACAGTAGGTGATCTGTTTCAAAATGCAGCAGAAGAATTTGGATGGCCTTCACGTGTTCGAGGAGATCATGGGGGTGAGAACTCTATTGTTGCTTCATTGATGGTACAAGTAAGGGGTGACGGCCGTGGTAGTTTTATTGCCGGCTCCTCTACTAGGAACCAGAGGATAGAGAGACTCTGGCGTGAGGTGTTTAGGTGTGTTGTTTTCCTATTTTACTGTGTATTTTACGCATTGGAGGAAAGTGGAAGTCTTGATTTGGAGAACAATGAGCACATTTTTGTTTTGCATTACATATTTAAAGCACGCATCAATTATGCATTAAAGGAGTTTGCCGCCGCATTTAATAATCGTCCCATTCGCACAGAAAACAACTGGAGGTCCTAATAAGATATGGATCGATGGAATGATCAACCCAAGTAATGAAGGACAAACAGCTCTTCGTGATCCAGCTATTGGTGAAGCAGTTCCAGAGAACATTGATCTATATGGAGCGGACTGGGATGGGCCTCGTCCAGTGGAAAGAGTAAACATGGTTGAGGTAGACCCACCACGGTGCCCGATTCAACAAGACATGCTGAATTTGCTGCAAAAAACTGTAAATCCACTTGAGGAGTCAAATGTTTATGGGATTGACCTGTACATGCAAGCGGTTTCTTTGTTGTAAAACTGAATGTACACAGAATCCTGGAGGTAGTTTGTATGGGATCAGGAGTGACTTGCCAAAGTCGTATACTAGGCATGTACCTCTGTACCATTTTTATATCCTCCAAGGAAAATGGCATTCCATTCACAAACAAAACAGAAAGAGTATTGGTCTGGTCTGTGAAGAGTTTAGTGCTTTTGGGGTTAGGGTTTAGAACCACAATGTTAATACAGTCAGATTTCCCAACACTTGCAAATATTTTAAGTACTTTACTCTTACCGTAACACATGAATTATGTATGCTACCTCTTCCTCGGGAATTCTCCTGGCCATAATACAGAGTTCCCTTTGAAAATTTACTATACGTGTGGGTACTTTGGCCTTCCATATCAAGTGGCCATGGGTTGAGGTTCCTTTCAGGTTTAGGTCTTTTACTGAACTTGGCCAAGCTGCTTTGAATGCAGGTTTATACCAACCTAGGCTTAAAATTTATTTTTATCAGTTATTAGTTTTATCATCTTATAGTCTGTTTTGATCCATCATTTTTGTATCACATTACTGTGGGCTCTGAGTAAGTGCTCAGGTACAGTGAAACCTGGTTAATCCAGACTCTAACGGAAAATGACCGTGTCCATTAATCCATCCCTATTCCATTAATCCATTAGTTCCATCCCCCTTGGCCATTTTTTCAAGGAGGTCAGGCTTATTATTAGGACAAAGGAAACTGCTATATTCAGGTGTTCGAGTTCGTTCAGTTTACTGGGTGTTATTATGCACTGTATACTTGCAAAAAATATTTTACAATCATTTCAAAAAGGTTGTTTTGGGAATTGGGCACTGGGTACATGGAAGTCATTGTTCACTGTACTGTATTGTTTTATACAGTTTCAATGCCCTATTCCTGAAGTATACCATGAGATTAATCAAGCATGTATAATTATGTTATTACATCTTAACTTCACTTATATTAATTGTATATTAGTTGTTATGCATATTGCCTCCCACACAGGCACAGGTGCTTTTACGGCTTTATCATGAATTCGTCCCCCTCAAACATCTGTGTGAAAGGCTAGTGATGTATACCGTCTTCAATTAGAAAAATACCGTTATCAGGCTGTACTGTAGGAAAAGGAAGAAGGCTGAAAAATTAAAGCAATTGTTTAACATTTAAGAACAAACTTTTTATTTACTTTCCACATCTATCTCAAGTACAAAGACAGTGCATCATCGAGGTTTGCTCGCTTTACTTTTAGAGATTCCGGTTTCCCTTTATCAGTTGGGTATCTGGTAAACGACAAGTCTATGTTTTGGTTGTTGGCATAATTATTATAAGTCAAGATAAGTTATCAACATCAACATCAACATATTTTCTACTTGTAAGAAATTCTTAATCCTAACATCCCACCACCGACCAGTAGAAGCAATGATCTCTACTGTTAACCCTCTAAATCTAAAGATCTCAGGGCTCTCATGAGGACTTTTCATACTCTGTTATCCATCTGTTATACATTTCCTTATACATTTGTTAAGTTTGTGTTTGACATTGGAAAGCACTGATATAAGGAGATTTATCATTTCCAATAACTCTGGGGATATGAAGATTAAGAAACGCATCAGTATAACTTGAACAATAACAAGGAAAACTTAATTGCAGCCTATTTTTGTGTTTTTGTTTCTAGTGCCCATAAGTCTTCTGCTTTAAAACTGAAGTTCAATTGCTGTAATTTCTGTCATGGAAGTAGAAAGAAATTACTGACTGACGGCTATGCCGTATAATCCTAAGTTTCATTGTAAGGCCAATTACAAAACTGTTCAGCTAATGCAACACAACTGTCAACTATACAAGTAAGTGCAAACATTGGCTCTAATTCAATGGCAGCTTACTTTTAATTTTGCTGTAATAACTGCCAAAAATATTTTCACAAAGGTATTTTATTAAACACACCCAAAGCCTCTGTACCCATAATCAACAGCAAAGATGACCTGTTCATAAAAGTTTAAGGAAAGAGTCAAACACCAGTGGGACTTGAAGCTTGAGCAGACAGGCAAAAAATGTAGAAGAACCATCAATCTTGTACACTAATTCTACCCTCTCTTCTAATCCTAATGGCGGGAGACTGTTTCATTCACTTACATGTAGAATGAACATGGACTTTGTAAATCTAGTCAAAATCCTTTTTGGTCATCTACAATCATTACCGACAGGACAACTGCTACCCATCAGTATAAATTGTAGTTCACACTGAAATTCAGGTTTAAATGGTTGTAACATACAACGTTGGACTCTGCATTAAGAATTTCCTCTGTTTTCTAACCCTAATAATAATAATAATAATAATAACAACAACAACAACAACAATAGCAATAACAATAACGATGATAATGATAATATTAATGATAATGACAATGATGATAATGATAATAATCCTGGCAAATCCTGGAAACTGAGTTGTGAGCGAGGGAGACAGGTACCCATCACGCTGAATTAACCGTGAAAGGAGAAGGGGGAGAGAGGGGGAAGCTTGCAGACATGCTCCAATGCAAAATAACGCTCACTGTAAATGGTATTGCTTGGATTCTGAGTAATTTCTGCAGCAATTTGTTTCCTCGCTTTATCAGCCATTTTCACATTTTCATTAAAAAACCCTGGGGCATACAGTGTGTAAACACAAAATACCCACAATGTGTGCATGAATTTCCATCATGTATTTCATCATTTATTGTGGCAAACAGGCTTGCTTCAGGACCAATATCCACAACCCTCCCAGGTGGCTATGTGCCTTCAACAAGGGAGATCTCTTGTCTGCTTTCCTCCAAAATTTGGTCATAACCCAATTTCTTGTTCAATACACTGCTTCAAAGAGGGTTGCAGCATCATTGTTGTTACTCCTTAATTTAGAAATACTTACCATCATACAAGGCACCAAGACTTTGTATAAAGAACTTTCGTGCTCTTTCTTTCTCTTCACTGTCTTCTTCACCTGTTGCATTTGCGAAGACTTTCTTGATTACGATATCTGGTGTTAAGTGTTCACCATCTGCCTTGACAAAGTAAACTTTCATCTCCTCAGGATATTTCTGAATCAGAGACAGAACTTCCAAGCAATCCACTCCCCTTCGTAGCTGATCCAAAGGAACCTTCCGTTTTGTGAGCACTTCATGAATGAGGAGATTCATTACAGCATATCCTTTGTTTGCCATAGTGATGTTTTTGACCCATCCAGCCACATTCAATATGTCACGGACATTTGGATTCTCCAGTAAGAAGTTCCTCAAGTCTTCATCACTTTTGATGTCATTTAGCTGTCAAACTGTAAAAACAAAAATTTTGCATGATGGCAAATGTTTCAAATAAAAGTAATACATTGCAAGTTATTTGTGTTACCATCAGAGAGGGGGATAAGAAAATAACCTTAAGAATGAGTTAAATTTAGAAATTCGGAATGGATTATGTTGAGTTGTTACTTGTGAACCAAGGACAACATGTGTTGCTCTTCTACATCCTTTATTACTTCATGATAGCTATACAAGTCAATACTGGCCTTCATAAAACTGAAGTATATGCAGAGGAACTTTCTTATAACACAGTTCAAATTTTAGCGAACCCCCTTTACCCTCTTTACTAAAGATCTGATGACTCTTACTTGAAGAAGAGAAATGCAATACAGCAAGTGGATAATCATACCTATTAGGGTAATTCTTCAGTTATAATTTGCATACATTGTTACCTTTGAAATGATTTCACGTATATCCCAATCGGGCACATCCAACACAGAAGACAATCGTGCTGCTTTATGAAGATCCCCTCTTACCAAATACTCATAAACAGCTGGGCTCATGCAAGAAAATGACACATCATGATGAACAATCATGTAGCTCATCATTTTTCCAGCCAATCCAAAAATGTCACATTGGATGGCTGATGTATTGTAGATGGGAACAAATCTGTCAGTTGACCCTTCAAACAAGGATGCTTCCCTCGAAAAAGTGACTTTTGCAAGTAGCAAGCAGTACTCCATCCTCAAACCTGTAAATGTAAATGTAATTTGTTTACCCGCGGAGCACCAAGGAGTTCACAGAACTCGTTCAGAAATGTCCGTGCATTCAAGGATGGAATTGAAATTTGAGAAATGTTGGTTTTTGAAGAGAGGGGAAAACTGGGGTACCCGGAGAAAAACCTCTCGGAGCAGAGAGGAGAACCAACAACAAACTCAACCCACATATGACGCCGGGTCCGTGAATTGAACCCGGGACACATTGGTGGGAGGCGAGCGCTCTCACCACTGCGCCATCCCTGCTCCTCCTGGATCTAATCCTGCCTCGCCAGCAAACCTTACACGCAAAGTTTCTCGGGTGTCAAATTTTGGGCTTTTAAAAGTAATGATCCTATTTTCCCACAGAGTTTCTCTGTCTACATTTATTCGATTAACTCCTTCTTCTGGTCCGTACTTCCGACGACGTGATGCCAGTTCAGCTTTAAAACAAATTGGAACTGAGAATTAAAAGAAAACACATACAGTAAGAAATTATAGAACTGCATGTAACTTTATGTTGCAAATGAAATAATCCTTATCAACAACTAGTCCTCATCACTGGAAATACTTGACCATGAAAGAAATATCAAGAATATTACAGCTACGAGCAATTTCTAAATTATTTTTTGACTTGATATTCTACTCTACTTAAAAAGGCAAACCCACCATTTACATCAACTCCACTTCACTGGTATTCTTTAACATATCCACAATTACCAGCTTTTAACAGATGTTATTGTTTTCACCTTTCAAGTTAACCATATAATGATGTTCGAGTAAATAATTTTATTAGCCATAACAAGTTAATTTTAAATTTCTAACTAAAATAACAGATTCTGTACAGCTCCACCCTAATTGTACAGAACAAGTTTGTTCAATAGCACAGCATGCTATCTATGTTGGCTATACCATGACCAAGGTTCTAAGAGTTATTTTAACAGTACATTTACTTTATCTAAAACAAAACCAACCTTCAAGAGCTTCAACGCCAAGAATATCATCAATTGTGTCATTAAGAGTCATGTTGTTTCTTATAGCATCAGAGAGGTATGACTCATCTTTATCAGGGAACATTGCTTTGAGCTTTTCTATGTCTTTCTGCTCATCCTCATCAAAAGACTGGTTGTAGGTCAAGATGTTGACAGCTGCAGATTGTGGTCCTGTTCCTCTGTTACTGATGCTGGAAGGACCTACTTTGATGGTGCTCGATGAAACTCTGCCAGTTGAGGTTGATGGCTGAGGGTCACACAGTGAGGATGCAGACATGTTGCCTCCTGCAAAACATTCATTTACCAGCTGTACATCTGGTGCAGACTCAGGAACAGACAGCGGACAAGTAGATGGAAGGTCACTCACCGTTGATGGTTTTTCCACACCAATTAGAGCTTTCGGTTTTTGCAAGCGAACATACAGCTTACCCTGCCCAGCTATAGTCTTGACTTGAGGGAAATCCCATTTGTGCCCCTCTTTGCATGCTGGTGTACACACTTGCTTCCTGGAGACTTCAACAAAAGAAAATTCATCTGGCAATATACCAGGAATTCGTGTGGCCAATACTTCGGTTATCTTTGATCTTATTGCATATTCCTTATCATTAGTTATAAGATCAAAAGTTCCACAAAACAGAAGATCCTCCTTTCCTAAATTATAGTCTGGAACAACTTGAGGGATGTTTCCCTTTTCATCGACAAATTCTTCACGAGCCATAAAGTCAACCACCGGAATCTCTAAGGTCTTTTGTTCTGGTTGTTTCTCTGACTTCTTAGTGTAATGATGACCAATTCTTCTACGCTTTGGCTGTTGAGCTACTGATGCTTCCAAGGAGCTACTAACACTTCCAATATTTGATCGCAGAAGGTCCCTAGCTCGACTGATTGCCCCACTTACAAGTGATCGTCCAGGAAAAGGAGTTGATGTAACACCAGGGAGTCTCAAATCTGTGGTTAAAGCAAGACATCTTTTTAGAAAAAAAAAGTACCATTCTCAATTAGGTGCACGTACGCTAAATACAAATGAAAGCTACTCTCGCTTTCTCCACCAGACAGTCTGAAATGGAACATAAAGTGCTGGAAGACTTACCTTCGCTTCTAAATGAAGCGATACCTCTCTGAATTTCTCTTTGAACAGCCTCTTCCACGTCCTTTGCAGTAAACATCGGCTCAGTATGTTCCGCCATTTTGGTACAACAGAGGGTCATGTGATTTCAAAAAGGCGCGAAAGTGATCCGCTGACAAATAGGACAGCGGAAGTTATTGAATAAAAATCGGGCGAGTTGAATAAAATTTTGACGGCGTGCACAAAAATTGGGAATTTTATTGAACAAAAGCATTGTTGAATATATTATCATTTACTGAATAACATAAAAATCATTGAACATAAAATGAGTTTTACTGAACAAAAATATGAATGACTGAATTAAAAATGAGTTTTACTGAACAAAAATATGACACATTGAATATAAAATGACGATTGCTGAACAAAAATATGAATCACTGAATTAAAAATGAGTTTAGTGAACAAAAATACGACACATTGAATATAAAGTGACGATTACTGAATAAAAATATGAATTACTGAATATAAATTGTATGTTATTAAATATTGCAACAATCCGGCAACCATAGTGGGGTCGCTGGCGGGCTTATCGTCATAAGATATTCGAATTTATAACCCATCGCGCACGATTGTTCTAAACGCGTCACGTGACCGAATACTCCCCAGCTAAAACTGGGGAATATCCGAGAATATTCCCCATTTTTCAAAACTGCGCGCGTTGCGAAAAAGATTTGAAGGATAATTGCGTTCGTAGAACGCAGTCCTAATGCAGACTTGAGTTGAGTTTCATGGGACGGTGGACCTTTGTACGAAGTTGCGACACCGATTTGGCCGCCCCGCAGCAGGGGCGAAACAAATGACATCATCGCCAAACCATGTCCTGTACATTTGTTTCGAGTGCGGGTCTTTGTTTCGTTCAAGTGCGGGTTTTTGTGGACATTTACACTGTAATTTGGAAGCTGTAAGTATTCAATTGTGCTCTCAGCGTTGGATTTAGGTGAATGTAAACGCCTCGACGGTGGTTTTTATCGAAATCTGATGGAATTGACCTTGTTTAACTTATTTGTTTTAAAACGAACACGACTTTGAAGCGCCTTGGCTTTCCGGATGTTAACCGTGGGAAAAGCTATATTTTGATTGCATTAGTTGATTATTTCCAGTCGCGACAGACACGTAGATAGCTCAGTCCTTATCCGGTTGAATATTGCTTGGAATCGCTGGAAAAGTACTCTGAAGGCAAGATCCATCAGAGTGAGCCTGAACCAAGGAACGGCAAATTATTTAAATATGTCTACCTTATTCATCAGGGGAACATGATACGCGAATTAGTCGCACGAAGTTTGTTTACGCTGACGATAAACGAGCACACAATTGCAAATGTTTGCTTACATTTGTGCTTCCAGTTTAGAATAATGTATATAAAATTTACTTTTACAACTTACCTTTTACGTTCAAACATTACCAGTTAATGTGAGAATATTTAGCACGAAATTTGAAGGCTATAAATGTAAATATTTTCGTTCCATTAAACTTGTGAGTCTACGGAAACTTGCGCTGTCACGCAACGTGTCAACAAATGGTGGACTTTGACACTATGATAAATCTGTCTGTATAATCAAAGGCCCCTGTGAGGCAGCTCATGGATAAATGTTTCCTTGTGCTTTTGTTTCACAATGGGTCTTCGTGCGAAACCTGAGTTTGATTGGCATGAAAAAGGAACCTTTAGGTGGAAGTCATATGAATGGTTTTACATTTAGACTCGTTTTGACATAGAGGCAAAAGGCAACTCGGAAATGACCTATTGGATGAATGTAGAAAAGGTAGTAGAATAAAAAGAGAAGAGTAAAAAACGGGAAAATAAACATCTGTTGGTCAAATGTAATGCATAGGTTCTGATGTCTAAATATGGTTGCTTACTGACACCGTTTAGGTGGCTGAATTCGTTCTCTGGTAAAATCATTTTTAATAAATAATTATTTATTACACATTTGAAATAGATCTCAAGAGAGTGCAACAACAAAAATCAAGAAGAACACTCCTTTTATTAGGAACATTTTCTTTCTTACTAACACAGTGAAATACTGACTACCATAACGTAGCACATAAAAGCTAAGAGGAAGACATTTTAGCCAACAGTCTCCTATACATGCAGGTTATCAATTTTTTGCTGGGTTATAAATAACATAATCTTTACCGCAGCAGGACACACATGTAGTAGAAGTACAGCAAGACAACCATTTTAAGAATTGAATGAAAATTCAACAGGTATAAGCTGGAAAAGTTAGGATAGCCTATACTTGAAATAAACATCGCAAGATTTCTATTTAATTAATAGAGATAGATTAACACATTCTATTTCAGTGTTTCTTTATGATGGGGTCTAGCAGTCTCATTTAATTGCAGTCCTAATATGTAGGACTGATGTTACTCTACATGTACATGTTCATGAACTGCAAAGCTATAGGTTCATTTCTGAGTTAAGTTTGACACATGTAGTGAGTTCAGGTGGATTTCACTTGTTCACATTCTTGATTTTAAACAACATACGAGGATAAAGTTCCAAAGTGTTTCCAACTGTGTAATTATAAGTGCAGTTTGGAGAGCCATTTTATATGCTTGTAACTAGTGTCTTTTACAAAGAATGAGTTTCAACAGCTCAAGTGGCAGCTAACACAAGCGTTGAAAGCAACTCTCTGTGTAAGCAGGAGTATTTTACATCCATCTGTAATTCTCAGATTAATTCCATGAAGTCTTAAGGGTGACAAGTTTGTGTTGTTAAAGCCAGTTTCTATGAGTCTTTTGATATTATTCTTGGCACGGCTGGTAAACATGTATAGCATCAGTAATGGTGTTGTTAATATTAACATCTGCTTACTGTCACTTGCATATTATACTGTAGTTGTTATTGCAGTGTTCATCTGGGTTATATGCATCTGCACAATAGTACAACTTGCTTCACCTGCAATACTTGCTTGAGCCTTTTAATTCCCTGAGGAACATAGGGCCGCAGCAACACTCCTCCAACGCACTCGGTTCTGTAAGGTCCTCCTCAGCTGCGCCCATGTCGTTCCGATGGCCTTCACCTCTGCGTCAGTGCTCCTGCGCCAAGTCTGTTTCAGTCTTCCTACTTTTCGCTTTCCTTGTGGATTCCAGTCAAGGACTTGCTTGGTGATGTTTGAGGGGGACTTCCTGAGTGTGTAGCCAATCCACCCCCATTTCCTTTTTCTGATCTCCACTTCAATGGGGCTTTGACCAGTCTTGTCCCATAGGTCAGCGTTGGAAATGACGTCTGGCCATCTGATGTTGATGATGTTTCTAAGGCATCTGTTGATAAAGGTCTGCAGCTTGTGGGTGTTTGACTTGGTAGTTCTCCATGTTTCGGAGCCATACAGTAGGACAGACTTGACGCTGGTGTTGAAGATTGTGGAGGGAGAGGGCTGAAGAGTTCCAAATGGGGCGGAGGGTGTTGAATGCATGTCTGGCCTTGTTGATCCGGCTCTTGATGTCTTCGTCTGTTCCTCCATCTTTGTTGACGACGCTGCCCAGGTAGACAAACTTCTCCACCTCGATCAGGTCTTCGTCGTGGAGTGTGATGGGGTTTTGTTTCTTGTTGTTTATTCGCATCACCTCCGTCTTCTTGGTGTTGATATTGAGGCCCGTCTTCACAGCTTCTACGGCGAGGTGGAACAGCTTCTCCTGTGCGTCCTGGTGTCTGTGTGAGAGGAGGCTAGTGTTGTTAGCGAAGTCCAGGTCCTCCAGCTGTTTGGTGAAAGTCCACTGGATGCCGGTCGTTTAGTCTGATGTTGCCTGCTTCATAATCCAGTCGACTACCAAAAGGAAGATGGTCGGCGACAGTATGCAGCCTTGACGAACACCGGTCTGTACCTGTAATGTGTCCGTCAACTTCCCATCGTGCATGACTTGGCAGCTGGAGTTGTCGTACAGTTGCTGTATGATGGAAATGAACTTGTGGGGGTGGGGGCAAGCCGTAGTGTTGCATGAGCCTCCAGATGACGCCTCTATCGACACTATCGAATGCCTTTTGGAAGTCGACGAATACTGAGTACAGCGGGGTCTGCCATTCCAACGACTGCTCGATGATAATTCGCAGCGTGGCGATGTGGTCTGTGCAGGATCTGTCTTGGCGAAAACCTGCCTGCTCCTCTCGTAGAGTTTCGTCCAGGGCCTTCTTGAGTCTCTCCAGGATGATTCTTGTCAGGATCTTGCTTGGGATGGAGAGCGGCATAATTCCCCGCCAGTTGTTGCATGATGACAGTTCCCCTTTCTTCGGCAGTTTCACCAGGTACTCTTTCTTCCATTCCTCCGGGATCTGCTCGTTCTCCCAGATCTTAATCAGGAGTAGATGGAGCATCTCTGTGGAGGTCTGGACGTCCGCCTTTAGTGCTTCTGGTGGAATGCCGTCTGGGCCTGCTGCCTTGCCTGACTTCAAGGACTTGATGGCTTTGCTGACCTCGGCCTTGGTTGGTGGATTGATGTTCACCTTTAGCTGGTTTGCTGCTGGTGGGATGTCAGGTGGGACTTGAGGTGGGTGTCTGTTGAGAATCTCTTGGAAGTGTTCTGACCATGTTGCTTTCTCTTTGGCTTCATCTGTGATGGTCTCGTCGTTCTTGTCTTTCACTGGTCTTGAGGGGGCCTTATTCTTCCCTGACAGTGTTCTTGTGATCTCATACAGCCTCTTCATGTCTCTTTTGCCAGCTGCTGTTTCTGCTTCTTCTGTGAGATCGTGTATGAAACTCCTCTTGTCCGCTCTGGTGCTTTTCTTGACCTGTCGGTTCAACTCCCAGTACTGGGCCTGTAGATCTTGCTTCCGTTGCAGGTCTTGGGTCTGGTTGATGTCGTTCTTCAGCTGTTTCCTCTCCTTGATGAGGGTCCATGTATTGGCTGACAGCCACTCTTTTCGTTGTCTAGTTTTCTTCCCCAGGACCTCGTTACATGTGGCCTTCCAGGTGTCCCTCAGGCCATGCCATGTCTCCTCTACTGATTCTTCTGGTTGGTGGGCGAGTGCGCTGAACCGGTTTCTCAGTTCACATTGGTAGATCTCAGCCTTTGTTTTGTCTTTCAAGCTGTGTACGTTGTATTTGTGAGATGGCCTGTCTGCTCGGTCTCTGTAGACTTTCAGCTTGACTTTCAGGTCTGCCACCACCAGGTGATGGTCCGAGGCTGCGTCTGCTCCTCGTTTGACTCTGACGTCCAGCAAGCTTCTCCTCCACTTTCTTCCGATGGTGACGTGATCGATTTGGTTCACAGTCCTCCCATCTGGTGATGTCCAAGTCGTCTTGTGGACCTGCTTATGCTGGAACACGGTGCCTCCAATGACCAGGTCACTGAAAGTGCAGAACTCAGTAAGTAGCTCTCCATTCTCGTTCTGGACGCCAGCTCCATGTTTTCCCATGACGAGTTCTCTGTTGGTGTTGTCTGTCCCCACTTTTGCGTTGAGGTCACCCATTAGGATCTTCAGGTCTCTTCTTGGCAGCTTATCCATCACTGCCTGGAGCTGTTCGTAGAATGCCTCCTTTTCCTCGGTCTCTGCTGCGTTGGTGGGTGCATAGCACTGGATGACTGTAACTTTCCTCCCCTTGGAATTGAACCTTGCCGTCAGGAGCCTCGGTGATACTGGCTCCCGGACGAGTAGTGCCTGTGCTGCCTCAGGTGTCAGAAGCAGGGCTACTCCATGAACGTGTGGGTGTCCTTCCTCATGTCCGGAGTAGATGATAGTGTCACCACTCGTCAGTCGCGTTCGTCCAGCGCCGTTCCAGTGTGTTTCACTCAGCCCTAGCATCTTGAGGTTGTAGCGATGCATTTCCCTGCTCACTTGTGTAGATTTCCCTGCCTCATATAGGGTTCGGGTGTTCCAGGTCCCTATTCTGATCTTGCTTTTGGCTTTCGGAAGAGTTGCCTACGCACTGGCTTCCCGAAGGCTTTCACCAGCCCGCATCATAGGCTCTACTGGAGAGGACTCTTCCGGAGCCAAGTTGTTTTCTGGATTTGTTGTTGTGGTTTCTGTAACAGGTCTGTTTTTTCCGGGACTGGGTTGTTAGCCCACCGCCCAACCCTAAACCCGGGGGGTCGGTTGATTTGGTTTCTGAGTTTTCCTTCTCGTAGATGGATTGCCGACCAAGGCTGACGAGCTCCATCCGCCTGTGGTTTAGAATCAGAGTTTTCCTTCTCCTAGACGGACTGCCTACCAAGGCTATCGAGCTCCATCTATCCGGGTTTTGAGATCAGAGTTGTCTTCTCCACGGCACCCTATTCCGTATTTTTCAGGTGCAACCCCCCCCCCCCCACCAAAGGGAGGGCTTCCCTATCCGCCATCCGGGGGACGTCCCCCTACGCCGTAAAGCCCCAACGCGATGTCACCTGCAATACACAATAAAGATAATGGTCACATATTTTAAAAGGGTATGAAAATGAATGCAGAAAACTTTAATTTGCTGCCCTTTCCCCTCCCCCCTCTCCCTCTCCCCAAACCCAACAAAAATAAGCTACTTACCTAAATGTGGTGTCCAAGTGAAATTTCTTGCTTTTCTGGAAAGGGTTTAAGAAAGGAAATGCCAGTTATAAATGGTATGCTTTGCTTAAGAAACATTGGAGCCAAATAATCTCTTTGACCTGAAAAATTTATTCGTATGTACAGAATCTGCAAATTCTGGTAGAGTTACATGTAATTTTGAATCTCTATGAGGACTAGGAATTTAAGAACATGAAAAGTACAGGAAATCCAAACCATTCTTTGTTTCTGCCAATAAATTTTGTGACTATTTTCTATATGTGATTCAAGTAGTTTCTTGATACATTTAGATATTTATTTGGTATGTTAAGTTTCATATTCAGCTAAATTAAACATAATTATAGTGATCTCATATGATACACATGGTGAAATTTTTTTACCAAATATTCAAACAGATTTCATGGAAATGTAAATAGGCTTATGATCACTGTAGTAAGACTCCAGGGTACCTACTGATTGTACACATTGTGGTACATTGGTATAAACATGATCTATCTGTGTACGGCAGTCAGTAGTATACTGGTTAATCATCTGAGTGTATCCTTTGTCTGTTATATGATACTTTGTTAGAGCTTTTTGTTCTGTATTTGCCTGCATTAGATCAATATTGAAATCCCCAAACAGTACAGTTGGAATTGTAGGTTCTATTAATACCGAGTTGCGAAGATAAGTAAGAGCATCAATTAAGTGTGAAATTGTAACTTTAGTTTTCGAGCGGTAGATAGCAGTGACATGAATATTTGGAATTGGTTGGCTTAAAACCATAACAGTAATTTCTAAATTATTAAAGTTACATCTGTATGGATTTTTAGCACCATTTAAATCATTCTTAATGTACACATCAGTTCCATAGCAAGTTCTTATGTTAGACTGACTAAAGTCATTTCTGTAAAGAGTAAACCCACCAAGCTGATATGTATCATCTCTATCTGACGAGCAAAGTTTTGATTCAACAAAAATGTTGACATCAGCTTTTTGAATGTTGTAATCACTTCGCACATCATCTATGTGGAGGAGGAGAGATCTAACATTCTGAAACAAGATTGTTTTTGTTTGGAGTGAATTGTCAGTCTGTAACACTGCTAAAGGTACAAGGCTTGCTTGTGTTCTTAATCTGCTCATTTCACTTTTAACCCTGTCAGTAACCTTTATTTTGTTTTCATTCAAATTAAGAACATGCAGTGCAGAGCTGTTTAGTACACGGCTCAAGCCAACATAATGCATGTGCTCTCTTGTGGATGCTGGAGAATCAACAACTGCCTCATTTAATGTGTCGCCTTGACAACGGTGAATAGTCTTGGCAGCAGTGGGTCTAAGCGGAAATTGGCGCCGGAGATTTTGGACTTAACTTTTTTTATCGACTCGAAATTGTCTTGTTACTTCCAATACTGGTGTCCAATTTCTATCTATAGCTGCCTTGTACAAATGTGCATTTTCTCTGCGCTGGTCTCTGCCTATGTCAGGATGTGGAAAAGAGACCCAGATAATACTTGGTCTGGTAGAATTTTCAACTCTGTAGTCTATGTTTTCTATGACACACTCTGCACCATTGGTGAGTCCATCAGTCACATCAATATTAGCTGTCAAGTCATATTTTGCTGCCGTTGCTACGGACACTAGCGAATATAAACCCATTGTCTTTGTTGGATCATCTGGGATTTTTTTTTTTCATTTGTTTCTTGAGATCATCAGAAATGTCCCCAACTATAATGTCCACAGCCTTAATCTGAGCTTTATCAGCTTTAGAGAGGGTATACAGAGGATTGTTGTGAGCATCTACTGATGCATTTGTAGTAAATAAATGTGCCGTGTTCATAGGATAATTATCTTGTTCAGGCCTTACATTCAGAAGTCGTTGTTTCAAAATGGATATATCCCCTTCAGAGTGATTTCCCTCTCTCAAACGATTGAGTAGCTGAGCAAATTCTTTGTCATTTTTTTTGTCTCATTATTTCTGACAATTTGAAGAGGGTGAAGTACTCTGTCCAAATGTTAGTTGCAAATTCATCATAGCCAGATTGGGAATTTTCAAAGATCCACTTATCAAAAACTGGTTAAGCTGGCAAAGATCTCCAACAGTTACCAAGGTTATTCCACCAAATGGTTCATTAGTTCCCATAATTTGTTGCAACCTTAAGTTCAAAAAGTTGAACGTGCCACTTCCAACCATAGAAATCCCATCGATAAATATCACCCTAAGTTTGTTTAGTTTTGCTCTAATGGTATTCAATCTGTCGCTGTCCAGCGCACAATACTCGAATCCTCTATTGGCAGATACCTTCAAAGCAGCATGTAGTGTATTTCCTTTTATATTGAATGCTGCTTTTTCTACCAGTTGAGACAGTCTTGACAACTTTCACATCATCTGGATTTTCCCCAGCAATACTATTCAGAAATCGGATCAGAGCTTCATACAATGCATTTGTAATGGTACTTTTGCCAAATCCAGCACCTCTACTTAAGAATAATCTTAGAGGGTCATCTTTTGTTTTAATTGAATTTAAGACGTGATAAAAAAAAAAAACTGTCTTTGTTTTTCATTCAAAGAGCGGACAAGTCTACGATAATCGTCATCAGACATGCGCTTTACAACAAGTTCTTCCTGATCACTACTTCTGGGGAAAGTTCCAATATCATCAAGCAAATCATACTGGCCATGCTGCTTGTTTTTGCCGGGGTCAAAGCAACCAAACAGTTCACTAGGCTTGTTTGTCTTCAACAGTACAGTCTTGCTGATTGATATGTTCTGCATTTGGAGCGACATTAATATTGTCAAAGTTGTCACATTCAGTATTATTCATATCCTCCATTGCTTTATCTAGTATTTCTGAATGCCTGATAACTTTATCCTTAACCTGCTCAAATCTCTCTTGGTAAGTGTGACAGTCTTAAATCAAATCTATGCTTTCCTTCCGCCATGGTGTATAAAGCATAAGTTGCTCTCTGTAATGTTTTTCTGGGTCCTTATCTTTATGGTACCTGACATATCGGGAAATTTTAGCCTTCTTTCGTTTTACTAGTTTCATGCCTCCTTTCAGTTTGTATTTGTAGTGTTTCTGTTGTGACGTGTCAGTCACATGATCACTGGTCTATTATGGGATGCGGTTAACCGAAGCATGTGGTCGGAGAAATGAGAGCAGAAATAAATCTTGTTGTTGTTATTGTATAAGCTCTTTTTGGTCTACTTGCGCCCGAACCACCACATTTGGCGACGAGGAAAACCGGATAAAAAGTGGATAACGAGTTTAGACAGTGGAAAACTCGCACAGATGGCCGTATCCTTGAGCGGACTGCCAGGTTTACAAACATTCAACGCTGTGGGCGAGCCAGCTACACTCGCACAACAATGGCTAACTTGGAAAGACGAATTCGAATTGTACGTGACTGCCTCGGGAATCAGCGACCCAACACAGAAGAAGGCGCTTCTACTTCACCTCGCCGGGCCCCAAGTCAGAGACGTTTTTAATAACTCAATCCCTGCCGACAAACGAGGCGAAGCGAAGGATTACAAGAAAGCTATGGACAGCCTATCCGAACATTTCAAACCGAGAAAAAACGCGCCGATGGCAAGACAGGCGTTTCTCGCAGCTCAACCAACCGCTGGAGAAACCATTAACAATTTCATCACACGCCTGCAGAAATTAGCCGAACATTGTGAATACGAAGGTGAAAGGGACAACCAGGTGAGAGATCGTGCGATTTCTTTCATTCAAGACAAAAACCTCAAGGCCAAGTTGTATCGCGAAGAAACATTAACATTGAGCAAACTATTGGAAATCGTTAGTCAATACCATGACAAAGAAGCCCTCGTTCTTATCCGTGATGGCCGAGTGAATAACATATCTCCAGACGCCAAACAAGGGGGGAAATGTTGGCGGTGCGATAAAGCGGGACACTTCGCGAAGGAATGTCTTCGTTCGCGTGACCACAAATGCGGGAAATGTGGCAACGTGGGTCATTTCGAAGTGTGCTGTCACTCCAAACAGAGTGAAGGGCGAGATTCTAGTCGCAGTTCGAGTCGTGGTCGTGGAAACGAATACCGTGGAAACTCTGGAAGAAAGCAAAGCCGTGGACGAAGAGGAGGAAGTTCACAGGGCCAACGTGATGTACGCCAAGTAACCGAAGACGTGACTACTGGAAACTCCGCAAGGAAGGATGATTTCTACGTGTTCTACACTGGGGAGACAGATGACGGGAACACTCTGAAGCTGGAGATTGCAGATAAGACTATCAACGTTATTATAGACTCTGGTGCTAGTTGTAATTTAATGTCCGAAGAAGTATTTAACCTTGTAACGGGGGGTAATGTTAAATTGTTGGAGTGCAACAAAAGAGTTTTTGCTTATGCATCTGAAGAGCCACTCCAAATCAAAGGAAAATGTAATCTTGATGTACGTGTGCCACAAACCCAAAAGTCCCTGAATGTTGAGTTTTATGTTATGCTTGGCAAAGCTGTGACGCTATTAGGCCGCGATGCATCTGAGTTGCTTGGTGTTTTAAGGGTTGGTATCCCTGTTAACAGCTGTGATGTTGAATCTGATGGTGCTAGTAACAATCCAAAACAAGCAGATAGAAAGGCCTCCCTAAGGGCAAAGTTTCCCAAAGTTTTCCAGGGCCTGGGGAAGCTCAAAGGGTACCAGCTCAAGTTACACATTGATGAAAAAGTACAACCAGTTGCTCAACCCCCACGCAGAATTCCTTTTAGTAGACGAGAAAAAGTCACGGAGAAATTGGAAGAGTTACTGAAGCTTGATGTTATCGAAAAAGTAGAGGGACCTACCAGCTGGGTCAACCCCTTAGTAGTGGTCGAGAAGCCTAACGGTGACATTAGAATCTGTCTAGACATGAGACAAGCGAACCAAGCCATTGTGCGGGAGAAACACCCAGTCCCCGCCGTAGAGGAAACACTCCAAGAAGTCTCGAATGCCAAAGTTTTCTCTAAATTAGATTTAAATATGGCTTTTCACCAAATTGAGTTACACCCAGACTCAAGGGACATTACAACCTTTGCTGCGCCTAATGGCCTTTACAGATACAAGCGCCTGCTTTTTGGTGTAAACATGGCCACGGAAAAATTCCAGCAAATTGTTTGGCAGATCACCCAAGACTGCCCAGGGGCATACAACCTGCACGATGACCTACGAGTTGTTGGCACAAATGATGAAGAGCATGACGAAAACTTAGAGAGGGTCATGCGCAAGCTTGAAGAAAGTGGGCTTACGCTTAACTATGATAAATGTGAAATTGGTGTTGGCAGCATGATCTACATGGGTGATGTACTCTCTGGGGAAGGGCTGAAAGGACACCGCGGAAATACGTTTTTTGGGGCGCGATACAGTATTTTGCTGATCAGCGGTACACCTTAACAAAACTACAAAATGCCTGCAACTTTTACATTGTTATCGCAGCGAGTCTTGTCGACAGTGAAAAAGATACAAAACTTAGAGCGCACACTGTAAACTTAGCTTTTAAACTCCGCTCATTTGTTGGATAGTTCTCAGTTAATATTATATATTGTGCCAAAGCCAAACTGAACTTGCACACGGTGTGAAATTGTTGTTGTTTCGTGAAAGTTCATGCTCGCAAGCGGCGAGCCAGTGGCAATTTACGTTACGATGTGCGCTAAGGCTAAAACTAAGCAGCTTTTGTGTTGCTGTAGCGGTGTTCTGAGGACATCAACTTCTCAAGTTTGTTGAATTGATGGGCTTGAACCGTGTGAATCGGTATGTCAACGGCATTTCGATCAAATTCGTCGGGAAGACAAGCTCGTGTTCGTCCACTTGTTCGATTGGGGGCACTCGCGTAAGTAAACACGGTCATCCTGTCTCCACTCGGTATCACCGAATTATGGACCAAGTTGGCCGAAATCGAAGCAGTGCTTCGTATAAATCTTGGACATGTTGGTGTAACAAGTGTAGGACTGAATCCCTAAAAGGGTTCAAAATCTGGCCTCAACTCGGGGAAGAATTCACCGAGGTATGTTTTATCATAAAATATCCAATTTTAATTACACTGTACTTCAGTAAGCTTGAGGCTGGCGAAAATAAAATTTTAAATTTTCATGTTTATTATTGTTTCTTTGTTTCTTGTCATAATTTCGAATTGTTGCAGTTCTGTATTTTGCTTTTAGCGCCTCTAAAGTGTGAAAATTATTTTAAACTAGTTGCATAGCTATTAGAGTTTAGAAAAAAAAGCTATTTAGCTATTAGAAAAAAACACAAGAAGTACATGAATCTGATTATCTTAAGATGGCAGAAGACATGGAATACAAAGCTGTTAAAAGGGTAATTAAAAATACATGCATATGTTATTGCACGACAATAAAAATACCATAAAATCTGGGTAATAACAACTTCCAATTAAAACTCAATAAATGAATTTCATTTTTAGTTATAAATAGGCTATCCCCCTGTATTCACACAGCAATCTTCTGATTGTAAGGCCACCCAGATAATTTCTGACCACATTACCTTAGAGCCTGAGACTCTGTATAACTTTCTAAGATTAATATTTGTTTACATATTACTATTATCTGGATTTCCTAATAGAAAACTTCTTCTATTGTACATTTTTTTTCTATTTTGGCTCAGCAAAAATCCTTTTAGATACTGTCCATGGATGATTTTCACAACATCAATGCTGTAAAAACACCAACTGAGAGAACAGTGACCAATGCTCTCCATATGGCAACTCCTCTCCTGAACATTCAGCCATCTGTTGATGGTGGGGAGAGGCAGGGGGCAAGAGCCCGGGAGAATATGGGGCAGGAGCCCGGGAGAATAGGGGGCAGGAATCCAGAGAGAAATGCAAAATGCTAATTTTTGTCATTCATTAAGGCTTCAAATACTTTCAAAAACAAGAACTGAAAATGTTACTTGACTTTCATTTAGTGTCTTTAGAGACTTCTAGGCCGATGGGCAAAGAAAAATTCACCCTTGGGCTCAAAAGGAGGCCCAAAATGAAACCCTTTGACAGTGGTTACATCATAGGTCATTCACTTGAAAGACATGGGTAAGAGTAGCAAGGCTGGAAACGAAGGAAAAGGAAATGCCCAACGGGTGTGCAGCTAAATGACTAAGATGTGTTTTGAGTCTCTTAATTTACAGGGGACAGGAGCAGGACGAACAAGGGTGGGAGTCAAGAGATAGAGGTATGGGAAGTGGGAGAACAGGGTATGGGAAGTGGGAGGTTCTGACTCCGCTGTCTCTTCCCCCACTTGATGCAGTACCTTGTCCCTAAGTAAAAGGTAAAGTCTGCGTAGAGCCAAGTGGCCCATCAGGCCAGGCTTACCTCGGGTTCTGTAGCATGAACTGACTAGGAGTATTTCTACTAACCCCTGCTGGATAGGATGCTAGTCGATCACAGGGTTACCCCCAGCATTATATTCACCAGTACCCATATGTACACCTTTGTGGAGAGAGGCACTGTGAGAGTAAAAGTGTCTTGCCCAAAAACACAACACAATGTCCTTGACAAGGGCTCAAACACGGACCGCTCGATCCATTGCTGAGCGCACTAACCACAAGGCCACCACACCTCTCACCTTGTCCCTTAGGCCTAACCTTAACCCTAAACCTAAAAAAAGGAGTCTGTAGATTTCAGTCAAGTTTATCTCTTTTATCACTTGTGTATTTGAGACAATTTCTAATTTCCTCGCTTTCTGCCATTCAGTTTACAGTACCAAAGCCTGATTTTAAGTGATTTGCAACTACTGACGGAACTTGTTTTTGCAACTTACAACTTCAGACTTTGCACAAAATTTCTCACTGGAGAAAAGCAATGTTGTAGAACTTAAGTGATGAACTAAATGCAATAAATATTAATTTGTAAGAAATGTATCTGTTCTTTAATACATGCTTTTGTGTCTAGTATCTGAGTTGGATGTAGCGAAGATATATTACCAATGGTTTGTAGACGACAGTAAGCCAATTCAGAGACACAGTGGCATAAACAAACCCACTTGTTAGCCAAATATCACAGGAAAAAAAATAAATACATATAATTATATAATTTATTGCCATCAGGTGCTACAATGTCTTGTAATAAAGTGGTTACAAGTTAAGTAAGAATCTTACAGGAGGGAGGATGATACAATATTATGACTAAGGGGATCATAATTAATTTCATATTGATTCAAAGCACGTGATATGTACATGTCTGATTCATTAAGCACACAATGTAAAAATTATTTTGTAGTAATTGAGCAAAGCTCATCTGAATTAAATTAAATGAAAGGAAAAACAACAACAGTCAATTATTTATATCAGTTTATACACTGCACATGTAAGATAGGGAAATAGAAATCGAAAAGTTTCAAATGACTGAGTAAACAAAATAAACTAGTGGGTTTCATTGAAGAGTTGATTACTGCCTCTCTGAAATGTTGAATGTCTTTTCAGCATCAAAAGATGTGAAACTTGACCACATCCCATAAGTGGAAGCGGTTTCGTGTAAACAAATTCAGGTGTTTGGGCATTTTAAAATATTTAGTTACCTGTGCATACATGTACAAGGAAACGGTCTTGAAAATTTCCATGTACTATCAACATGTAATCATGTAAACAAAAGAGACCTCAAGCGAGGAAAAATTGTCTATGAACCGAACATATTGCGCGGTCTTGAATGTTTTCAGTATTTCCAGCGTTCGCTGCGGCCAACAAATCACAGTATTTTCGATTTCTACTCCCTTCGCAAACGCCACTATTATATTTAAATGTAGGCTTAAACAATCTTTAATGATAGAGAAATATCTTGTGAATGAAATGAACAAATGTTTTATTCTGACAGCAAACGGCAGGTACAAAAAATTTATGTCACCTGTTCCAAAAGGCGCAGAAAGTCAGAAAGGTGATAGAAACGCCAAACAAGCCAGTCTTTAAAGACAAATTCTTATCAAAGTTTCTTTGACGCGTTGCGAAATATAATCTAAATGAACAAGCACCAAATGTCGGCGAAAGTGAGTATGAATAAAACGGTCCCGACTTACATGTACCTTAACCACTTCATGCAAATTACACTTTTAATCCAACTAGTCTTCAAAATCCTTGCAAAAGCTTCATACAGAACCAATCTTCTGCTTTGCTGGATACCCATCGTTGTTTTCGACAATTCTGAGGCGAGGGCGACTGAAGCAACACGATCCAGGCTCGAGTCAGCAAACTACACATTACTCCACACAAAATGACTCCCCTGTACCCCTATTCATTACCGGAACATTGTTTGAGTATTAAAAACCCATTTCAGGACGTCAAACTCACCAATAACGAGAATTATCAAGGATATTTTCGACCTTAAAACGAACCAAAATACTGATCTCGGAAAGGACAGCACAGCCTGATGGTGATGACCACTGACCAGTTACGGTGACGTCAAAAAACGTATTTCCGCGGTGTCGGCTGAAAGTGTCTAGTCAACGTGTGAAAGCTATTGTTGAGGCACCAGCACCCCAAAACCCATCAGAAGTAAGAAGTTTTCTTGGCTCCGTGCAGTTCTGTTCAAAGTTCATCCCCAACTTTGCATCAATATCGAGTCCATTGTGGGACCTCACCGCAAAAGACATCAAGTGGAAGTGGGGAGTAAAGGAAGCAAAGTCATTCCAAGAGATAAAAGACCGGCTGACTCGTGCACCAGTGATGGCATATTTCAGACAGGGCGCAGAAACTCGTCTGACAACCGATGCATCACCAGTGGGAGTTGGGGCGATTCTGGAACAGAAGCAAAAAGATGGAAGCTACAGGCCAATATATTATGCCAGCAGAAAGCTGAGTAAGATTGAAATGAGGTACTCCCAATTTGAAAGAGAAGCTCTGGCTGTAAGGTGGGCTTGTGAAAAGTTCTACTTGTACCTCTATGGCATTAGCTTTGAAGTCTGCACTGATCACAAGCCTCTTCTCATCGTACTCGGAGCAAAGTCAAAGCCCCCATCAGCACGAATAGAAAGATGGCTTCTCTACTTACAGCAGTTCCAATACAAGTTGACACATATACGGGGCAAGGACAATGCTGCAGACGTCCTGAGCCGCCTACCGGTGGGTACTACCCATGATCACGAAACTCAAGCTGCAGAAGAGTTTGCGTACAGCGTAGTAAGTGAGGCTGTACCAGCTGCGTTGGTGCCAAAGGAAGTTGAAATCGCTTCTGAAAAAGACCCAACGCTAAAGATGTTACGGCAGGCTGTAATGACAGATGATTGGAGCCAGTTACAAGGCACAATTTACAAAGCAGTTAAAGATGAACTGTGGGTGATAGGACAGGTGGTGATGAGAGGAAGCCGCATCCTCATTCCACAGAGCCTTCAAAAGCGCACTATAATGTTGGCTCACGAAGGACACCAAGGTATGGTCCGAACTAAAGCCAGGTTGCGAGAGAAAGTATGGTGGCCACGAATGGACAAGCAAGTAGAGCAAGCAATACGAACATGTCACCCCTGCCAGCTTGTCGGACCCCGATCCAAACCAGAGCCGGTGAGATCAACCAGACTACCAGACTCCCCGTGGCAAGAAATCTCAGTTGACCTTCTCGAGATTACAAGTGGAGATCACCTCCTGGTAGTTGTAGACTACTATTCTCGCTGGATCGAAGCTGTCCTTCTCAAGAAAACAGATGCACAAAATGTAATCAAGTCCATGGAGGCTATTTTTAGAACACATGGTCTACCAGAGACTGTCCGTAGTGATAACGGACCTCCATTTGCATCCAAGGAATTCGAGGGATTCCTAGAGTATCTAGCAATTGAACACAAAAAGGGCGTGCCCTATTGGCCCCAAAGCAATGGAGAGGTGGAGCGTTGCAATGAGACCTTACTGAAAATCGTGAGAATCGCGCGCCTAGAGGGTAAAGATTGGCGAAAAGCACTCGCAGACTTTCTATTCCAGTACAGAGTTACCCCTCATACTGTTACTGGGATATCACCAGCAGAACTACTGATGGGGAGGAAGCTACGTGACAAACTTCCAGAAGTCCAAATCCCCAAGGATCGAGCCACTGAAGCACAGTGGCAGCTGCTCTTAAAAGAGAGGGATGCTCATGCTAAACTTAGACAGAAGGAGTATGCAGACAGAACACGCGCTGCCAAATTCAGCGACATTGAAGAGGGTGATCAAGTCCTACTGAAACAGGCTCGAGAGAACAAACTCTCACCCAATTATGAACCTGAGCCATACAAGGTCGTTCACAAAGATGGAAATGCCGTCATACTGGAAGATACCAATGGGAACAATAAAATGCGAAACATAGCCCACATGAAGAAATTTGTTGCACCTGAAACCACTGAAAAGGAAGACCAGATACAGCCAGCACAACTACGCCAAGAGCCAGACCAGGTGGAACAAACGCATCCAATGACAATTGCAAGCCAGCCAGCAGAGGTGCAAGAGACTCCACCCAACCCTTTGCCGGGCGATTCAGTTGTTTTGCGACCTGCGCGCTCTAGACAACCACCCGCCTATTTAAAAGCCTACGTATGCACTTAGTTTTAGAATGTGCAAGAGACATAAAGAGAGAGACTGTTTGTTTTAAGGACTATTAATTAGATTTGTAATACTGTTCATTTAGTTTTTCTCTAGTGCTGACATTTGTAATAACTTAGGGGGAGATGTAGTGTTTCTGTTGTGACGTGTCAGTCACATGATCACTGGTCTATTATGGGATGCGGTTAACCGAAGCATGTGGTCGGAGAAATGAGAGCAGAAATAAATCTTGTTGTTGTTATTGTATAAGCTCTTTTTGGTCTACTTGCGCCCGAACCACCACAGTATTCAGTTAGTTCACATTGTGGGTCAGTAATATTAGTGTCATTTGGGTCATCATCAGTGTTTTCCTCAAAAGTAGTCTCTGGAAGAAAGTCACCAGAAGCAGTGAGTGACGACTCACTAGAATTTGTGTCATCTTGTGTACCCTTAACACACTCAAACCAAGCAACAAAGTCAGCAAGGCAAAATTTTTCTAATTGTTTTGGTCTCCGTTGATACCGCTTCATTACATTATCAGATTCTATGTCATGTGAGCTATCAGGCAACTCTTTCAGCTTTTCCAGTTTCTTTATTAAGAATGTTCTTTCATCTGGAGGTGAGGTGCTTATAAACTGAACATCACGAGATGAACGTCTTAGAGGTATTTGTAATACAAGGTAAACTGCTTCTTGAGCACTGATTTCAACTGCATTGAGAAATTTGTTTCCAATATGTCTAACTCTATTGGTAATGTCTTTATTACCTGACTTTGCTTCTTCAGACGCTTTTTCCAGAAGTCTGCTCATACCTCGCTGGCCTTTTGTAATGTACGACAGTATGTATGTAGCACATGCATATGGATCTAACACATATTGTATGTCCATGTTTGCTTGCCAGGCTTGGAGTAAGTGAGCATTGTAATTGTTGATCCTTATTTCTGATGGTGATGTTTTAAGAAATGATGTGTAACGCTTTAATGTGTTCCTGATAGCTAAGAGATAACTTTCTTCAGTTAATCCTAATTTTTTCAGGAAATCTTCAAAGCGTATATATTCCCCATATTTCATGCTGTCAAGGACCTGTTTTATTTTTTTGGAATTTTCTTTTATTAGTTTACTCTCCTTCTCATCGGCATATGTTATTCCCTGATCTCTTGCAAGTTTTGGCATGTCTGTGCATTTGCAAATTGACAAGATTTTCCATTTCACTTGAACTGTTTGGCTTGTGGCAGATGATAAATTTATCGACAAATGTAACAACCTCCTCATTGGAATCTTTTTCATATTGCGGTGCATCCTTTATCCAAAACAATCCATGAATATGTGGGCTTCCTCTTTGCTGAAATTCTACTCTGTAAAAATAATCAGCTATTTCTCCTATAGGTGCAACACTGCTCTTTAAAACATCACGAATAAACAACTGTACTATGTGGTCAAAGTTCCTAGCACAGGTCACAGGATCTTTTTTAATGAGATCTGATTTTTGTTCCCAAGTCATTTGCTGGATTTCATCATCACTGTACTCTTTTTTCTCAACAATTCTACCTAACGTTTGGAGAAGATGAGTCCACCTTGTTTCAGCAGCTGGAAAAGAGCAAAACCATGTTTGGTTGCCAAGTTGACGAATCATTGCAAACAGGTCTTTTTTGCACTTTTCAAAATAAGGTGGTGACCCTCGAACACTTTTTAAAACTCTGAAACCTTCATCTAGGTGTACAAGCTTATTGAGATAATCTTCAGATTTCAAGTCTCCAGCAGTGAGACATTTACCTTTCGTCTTACACTTTCTGAGTGAAATACAAACACTATCTTGAATTTGCTTGATTTGCAGCTTTTTCAGCTTATAAAAGATATTAGGGACAGACATGGCAGCTCTACTATCCTTACTTCTTAATTCCCACTTCGCAATTGTACTGTATGATCCAGGGACGTTTCTTTCATTGTTGTCAGGCCTTCGTTTTCCACAAAATATTGATGGAAATGAAAGGTATTCTGAGTCCTTGTCCAAGAATATCCCTAATGGTTTGTTTCCTTCTCCTGGTGCAAGACTAATAATTCTGTCTGCATTTTCTACTATGTTGGATTCTTGCAGTAATGTATCTGTAACTCCTGAAGGACTTTCCTCAACTCCACACCAATCATCATTATCAACTATTTTGTCTTGACTATCAACTCCAGTGTTAAAAATGTTGTTATTGCTTACATCGTCCATTTTGTCCTTTGAAAGGGCTTCATCAATAGGATTTAGGACACTAGGGTTTTGCACAAATTCTCGCCAATCCTCATTGTTGGTGGAATTAATGTCATTTAGCCATCTATTTTGAACTTCTATACCTTCTCCTTTGAACAAGTCACTTGTGTCTACAAGATACTTAGCTGCATCTAGTACTATCTTAGGTCTAACATTCTGAAACTGATAATGATGCTTATAGTTGAGACGCCTTTTAAGTTTTATAGGAATAGTTTGTGATTCACTTAGTGGCCGTGGGAGACAATGTACAGTGGAATTGGCATCACTTGGGACATTTACAATGTTTCCATGAATGGACAACTGACCACCTCTAGGTAGTTCACGGATTTGCATAAAAGGTATACGTGGTGATATTAGTCGCTCTTCTATATATCAGGCTTGTCAGGAAAACTCATTTTATTGGCTTTAGAACAGCTGGGCAACTTTCCTTTCTTCAGATTTGAATCACAAGTTATGCAAATCCATTCAGTGTCATTAACACTTTTAAAACCAGTAAGACAGGACTTAACCACATTTTGTGAGCAGGATTTGTATCCATTTACATCACATTTCACCACAGAGGACTTGTACCACAACTGATCACAACAAGTACATACATATTCTGGGCCATGCGCAATGTTTTTGTGAAACAAATTTATCATGGAAATTGCATTAGTATCTTTGTTTTTTTGTGCTTGCAACCTGTCACTGCCAAATGTTATCTGTGATACATTTGGGAGATCTTGAAAAAGTGCTTCATTAACTACACCAGCTGTATGGAAACGTGACACAGTTTTGAGCTTTTCTTTGGAATTTCTATTGATTTCTTCAATGTGTTCTGGGTTACTGGCTTTCTTTCTCTTAAAAAAACTGTTTTTAGTCTCCCTTACAAGCTATGGGTTATCTGTTTTTCGTTTTCTACCTGACCGCTTATTAATTTTCAGTACAAGCTCTGGGTTAGCTGCTTTTCGTTTTCTAAATGACTACTTATTAATTTCCCGTGCAAGCTCTGGGTTATCTGCTTTTTGTTTTCCAACTGACTGCTTATTAATTTCCAGCACAAGCTGTGGGTTAGCTGCTTTTCGTTTTCTAACTGACTGCTTATTAATTTCCCGTACAAGCTCTGGGTTAGCTGCTTTCCGTTTTCTAAAGGACTTTCGCTTGAATTCCCTTACATGTCCCAGGTTCATTTCCTTTCTTGTGCACCTTGGTTTAAATTCTTGTCTATATTTGTTTCACTATTACTGTATCTCCTTTGCATCTCACTTGTGGAAACATAATGAATTTCGTGTACATGCCCAATGTAAATTTTTAGGCTACCATCTGTCACATTCATTGATTCAACAACAGTAGCAGGAGAAAAGGCTGGATTTGACTCAATAATATAAATTGAAAAGTTAAGACAGTTAGCAACTGCTTGAATTATGATAGCATCAGCCCATGTTCCTTGATTTGACATGCTTTGTAAATAATCTTGCCAAGAATGTTCAGTGTTACTCTTTATAAACTGTTCAGGGTTATGCACTAAATACTGAACACCAACACTGCGCAGATAAAAATGATTATTAGGATTGCCATAGAGTTGATGTGATACAGCCCTGAAAAAGCTGTCACCACCTCCTCCAACATCAATCGCAGTTCTGTTTAAGTTAGACAATCTAGTTTCTAATAGAGGTACAAAATTTGTAGGTGAACTACACATGGCATTGTTAGACTGATTAGAAGGCCCTGGATTTAACTCAACATCTCCACTAAGTGATATAAGTCTGCTAGTTAAATGATACAAAATTCTAATGTGGAGCTGCTTTAATTTTTGGTGGTTATTGTCTTCAGTACCAATACAAAACAAAGGTAACTTTTTGTGCTTAAATATCATCATTCGAACAAGAAACAAATTACGTCTATTCAAACTCTTCTTTGGGAAAACCGTGAATTTTGATCTTGAGCATTGGTCAAAGAAGTGATTACGAGTATATCCGCAAAGCATAACATTCAACTTACATGTTGTAGGGACACATTTCTTAATGCATAATTTGACTGCCCTTCTTGTCTGTCTCCTTTTAAAAAGTCTAGAAACCATTCTGAAAGAAATTCTCGAAGGCTCTCTCTCACGTCTCATTCGTAAACGAGAATGGGAGACTATCACTGCTCTTGAATTTCGTAGCTGAATATTTCTTTCATTCTCGAGTACATTTGCAATTTGAAGATTATCACCACTGCATATGCAATTGAACTTACTTGAAGCTTGGAATGGTGTTCCGTGTTTATTTTGAAGTTCAGTTTTTCTAATACATGCGTCGATATACTGCTCGGGTACTGTAACAGACTCGCTCTGCTCCTTGGTATTTTCACGTTTCAGCGATTTCTCATGTGATAGGTCATGTGTTTGACAGTTCAACATTTCGTATTTGGCATTTGTTATTTGGTATACATTATTTGGCATTTGTTTAGCATTTGTTTGACAAGTATCTGGCAATTCTCTCTCAATCTCGCTTTCCACGATTGTGGCATTTAAGTCCCAGCGAGAGGGGAACTCGACGTAAGCTTCTTCGAAGCTAAAGGTCTCCTGGCCTTGCGAATTACCCCGGCCAGTAGAGGGTTGCGATAATACTTTTGTCCCCGAATATCCGAGAGACTTGTTATCAGCATTTTCTGTACAAACTACATCCATAGCACCGATAATATAAATCGCCAATATTGAATACACAGATCGAAGAGAACTCTGCAGAGACAACACCCAAAATGACCCAAAATGGCGAAAGGCAGCTCTTTTGAGTCAGAAAACAATGCCTTTTGTCACGTGACCACATTCGGAATCGATTTTGTACCAGTGCTACTTTCCGAACGAAATAATCCCTCCAGTTTAAAAGGCATAGTAAAAAATACGACACAACAAGGAGGCTTACCTTAGCTTCTAGATGATACAGCATTCATTCCCCGTTGCACTGTTGTCCCCCTCCAGGTGACATTTTAAAAGACTTAAAAACGATTCGTCCTCGGTCGTGACATCGTCGCTTTTCAGCATTGTAGCTTTAAAGATTTCGAAGCGAGCATCGTGGCTTTCAGGATTTCAATGTTCATTGCCGAAGCTAGTGTTCCTTAGCTTGATAATTTTCCATTTTACCAATCCACGAAGGTCTCCTCAATAAAATTGAACGAAAAACCATCCTCGTGCCGCGTTACGCTATGCTGCCGCACAAAAATGGTATAGTACTTCCTTCTAGTCTTTCCATGTTCATTTGTCGCAGCTACTGTTGCTTAGCTTATCAACTTTCCATTTTACAACTCCACGAATTGAACCAAAAACCATCATCGTGCCGCGTTAACCGCCATGTATAAACTCCATGCTGTCGGACAAACATTTCGCCTTTCTAGTCCCCGTCTAAAACCTGCCAAACCTACACAAAGAAGTGCCTAGGACAAAAACTATACTTAGCAGGGGAGGGATAGGAGAAAACCATTTAATCCGGTTTTAATCAATAAATTAATCAAAATCGAGTGAGTGAGTGATCGATCGTGAGTGATCGAGCGCCATCCGACTGGCTCCTAAGCTCATGGATGTTACTTCATCCATGAGCAAAAACCGCGGTTGTTGATGAAAAACGTTGATCTTAACAATAGACAGAGGTTAAAAGTCAGGCAGTGAAATGATTTATATATATATATATATATATATATATATATATATATATATATATATATAAATAATTTCACTGGCTAAAATAAATTAATTAACTAAAATAATTTCATGATGAGGCCCAGAAGGCCGAAACAGTACTGTCTGCAGTTATATATATATATATATATATATATATATATATATATATATAGGCAGGATAATATGGTTTTCCAAACGGTGACTTCCAGTAGAAGGATCAAAAGATACCGTGCTTCAATGTGAATTTTAGTTAAGTGTAAGATGAGGCGTCATGAAGCAAACTTCTAACTGTTCCGGCTTTTAATGTGACGTTTCGGCCTTCGGCCTTCTTCAGATTGGAACAATATTTACAAGTTAAAAAAAAAAAAAAAAATATATATATATATATATATATATATATATATATATATATATATATATGAAGTATATATGAAATAATTCATATTTGAACTGCGGTCATAGATGAAAGTGAAGAATGCTCATCGCAGTAAATTTTTCAATTTAAGCAATTGGAAAGAAGAAGCCTGAAAAAATCAGGGCTTCAACGGGATTCGAACCCGTGACCTCCGCGATACCGGTGCGATGCTCTACCAACTGAGCTATGAAGCCACACATTGGGAGCGAGGTCAATTAATTGAATTCATATTCCCGTGAGGAGTGAAATGATGTGAAGTATATATGAAGTAATTCTTTCATATTGGAAAATTTACTGCGATGATCATTCTTCACTTTCATCTATGACCACAGTTCAAATATGAATTATTTCATATACACTTCACATCATCTCTCGGAAAACTGTTCGCTTCTCGGAACAGATCATGTCCGCGTTACAAATATCCTGGCATATTTTCACGCTAAATGGAGGCTATTGTTTATACATGCTAAAAAACCTTTAGGACTCTCAGTCTAAACAGTGAAGGCATGAACAGAAAACTTTTTTTTATTCTCAAAACGTTTCCCTTTAAATTAGAACTGGTATTAATTAATAGAGTTATTTAAATCTTTTTAACCTGGGTACCCATATGACTTTTTTGCTTGTCATCAGTGGTATAAGTGTGTGGCATTTTGTGAAGATCGTGGTTTTTAACCACTAAGTCGTGCAACAATATGTACCGCGTCCCTAAAGTGAGGGAAGCGTCTCAGCGTAAGTCTTTGCAAGGACTGGACAGTGTATCCGCTGACAGTGCCGAAGGTTTCCAGAGAATCACCCAAATTGTTGAACAACTTGAGGAAAAGTAGGAAAAGTAGGAACCGCCTAAAGAAGGCGTTCATTGTCGCAACGAAGACAGCCGTTGTGCAGATCAATGCAGGAAGTTCGCTCTTAGTGATCCCGTTGATAAACACTTCAAACACCAGGGCTTACACGACCATTTATCAAAGTGCGACAGTTGCGAGGAACTGAAGACTGTTCTTCGATCCGTGGAGGGAAAATCAATGAACTTTGCTCTTCGATTTACTCCAAAGAACAACATGGTAATCTTCTTTATGACTTTGCAAAGTCCGTCAACTTCATCAACGAATGGAAATGCCATATTGTCCGATGCGAAAACCAAGAGATCGCAAAACAAAACTTCACACAAAACCTGAGAGAAGATTCCGTGTTTATAGTGATGGACTGGGCAATGAATTTCTTACAGCGGTGATTTCGTGAAAAGCAGTACGATTGGTATGCTAAGAGGGGAATGAACTGGCACGTTAACTGTGCTATCAGGAGTGATGGAAAGGGGAATTTTTTCGTTTCGTTCTACAACCACCTATTCAACAGCTGTTCAGAGGATTGGTTCTCGGTGCTGTCCATCTTGAAGAGTCTCCTAATCACCGTTCGCTCCTCAAATCCAGAGGTAAAGAAGGCTTACCTCAAATCAGATGAAGGCGGCTGTTACCACAACAGCCAGCTTATTGTTGCCACCCGTGATGTTGGAGAGCGTGTAGGTGTGTCACTTCAGAGATACGACTTTTCTGAGCCACAGTCTCGAAAAGACGTATGCGACAGGATCCTATACCCCTTGAAAGGTGCCATAAGGAGATACTTTAACGAGAGCCATGACGTTCTCACTGCCAGTGATATACACACGGCGCTCAAAGAAAGGCCAGTTCAAGGATGTACCGCAGCTGTATGCCGCGTAAATGAAACCAAGAAAGATTTAGATATCGAGAAACTCCAGCAATTCAGTACCATACACGACTTTTCGTATCAACAAGACGGGCTCAGAGTGTGGAAGGCATTCCAAGTTGGGCCTGGCAAACTCATTCCGTGGGATGAAATTTACATAAAGCATCAAGGCGCCACCGATCTCACAACAGAACAGGAGAATTCTGGCTTCACTCCGAGAGTAACGCATGGAAGCGCGCATGACAGTGGTGATGCGGAAAGCAGCTGTGAATTGGGGTTAGTGTTGGAATGCCCAGAACCAGCATGTGCTAGGACATTCAAATCTGTCGAAGAAATGGAGCTGCATATATCTGTTGGACAACATACAGAGAGTGTGTATGACAAACTCAAACGAGGCTGGGTTGAAAAATTCTCACCCCTTACTCTTTCAGAATACGACAGTAACAATGTTATCGAGAGACAAGGTAGTGAACTTTTCCAGTCGAATTCAAGCGAAGGATGGGCACATAATAAACCAAAAGGTGGCGCTGTTCGCTTCTTAGAGAAAGTAAGGCAGTATCTCACCTCCAAGTTTGAAACTGGTGAACAATCTGGAAGGAGAGAGGATCCGCGACAAGTTTCGCAAGATATGTGGAAAGCAAAGGGGGAAAACGGGGAGCGCCTGTTTTCCCTGGAAGAGTGGCTAACCGAAGCCCAAATACAAAGATTTTTCTCCCGTTTGTCCTCCTTGAGAAGGAGACGGGCAGGTCCTTCTCCGAGCACCGCTGTGACGATAAATCTGACGAGGAATCAATTGACGAGAAAGAAGTGAGTCATATGACCACCGTCAAATCAGTTGTAACAGAAATTGGCTTAACACATCCGATTGTCTCTGACTTTTATGACTTGTGTGACTACGTCAAGAAGAAAAAAATTGAACTATTCTACTGTTTCCATGCTTAAGGAAAGCTGTACTTTCTTCGAGCTCCCATTTAAATCTAGAGATTCCAAAGCTGTTCTAAAGTCAAAATTAAAGGGAATGACTCATAAATGCCAGTGCTCAGTGGAAGGATAATTACATCATTAAGCAGTGACGCAATGGCCCTTGTTGCTGTCTGTAATGGAGAGATTGTAAGTTGGTTATGAAAATTACACTTTTTTTCTGTTTTGCTTTGACTTTGTCACTTGGTGTTGTCACAATTTGAATAGACACGCGTCATTCTTACGTAAGGTTTTAACGGGAAACCAAACAGCATAATTTTATTTCCGAGTACGTATATATTCAGTCGTTCTTAGCCAGCATTTTGCCAGAACAAAGTATATGTATATATTTAGTCTGGTACACGAAAAACAGTTTACTTGTAAAAACCGTTGTGTTTTTTTGTTTGTTTGTTTGTTTGTTTTTTGTTTTTTTTATGTATTTATCTTTGCATACAAAAATTGTACAGGGTAACCGAAAATGAAAAAGAAAAGGTGTCCTGCATAGCAGTCTTTCAAATTTCCTTTTAGCTAACAGGCAGTCGTGCAGAGGCATGGGGCAAAAGCAACCAAAAAATTAGGAGCAAAAAATTAATCGTCAAAAAATTAATCGTCTGGTAACAGATAATCAGTGGGCATATCGAAAGGGCTACTCCACTGAGCTCTTCCTTATCCACCTGACAGAAACTTGGAGAGATGTCATAGACTCAGGTCTCGTGGTGGGTGCTGCATTTGTCGACTTTAGGAAAGCCTTTGACTGTGTAGATCATGACATCCTATTAAACAAGCTTCAATATCGATTTGGAATACGTGGCCTCTTACTAGATTGGCTGACGAGTTACCTTACATCTAGGCTGCAGTACACGGCCCTAAACGGGCAACGATCCAGATTCTGCTCGGTGTACTTCCGGTGTCCTACAAGGAAGTGTCCTGGGTCCCACTCTATTTATTCTCTACGCAAGCGATCTCGTGGGGTCAGTTCAGTCTGGGACCGTCCATATGTATGCTGACGATTCGACCATCTACTGCATAGGCAGGAGCGTAGACGAGGTCGCCGCTGCGCTAAATCAATCCCTGACCGAGTTGTATGCGTGGTGTGTGAGAAATAAGTTGACTCCGCACCCGAAAAAATCCGAATACATGCTAATCCACAGAGGATCCTTTACAGGCCCCCACCCGCCCATATACCTTGGAAACAACATTCTAGAACGGGTCACACAAAGTCGACTCTTGGGTGTCGATATTGACGATAAATTAAACTGGTCAGCACATATTAAGGGACTAAAGAAGAGCTTCGTCAACAAGTTGAGTCTCATAAAGAAGAGCAGATTTTTACCTAAGCAAGATCTCTTAAACCTATATTTCAAAGTTGTAATCCCTGCAGTCACGTACCGTATATCCGTATGGGGAGGTACGAATCGCTCAGATGACTTCGACTCACTCGAAAGACTACACTGCAGAGCAGCAAGGCTTATTTTCAACTTTCCTAAAGACCTACCATCAGTTGAAGCCCTCACCAGGGCCAAATGGGACACTCTAAGAACCTATTATAAGAACTCCATTCTGAAGCTAATGTATAAAATGTACTACAATGACTCACCACCTTGTATGACTGCACATATTGCAAAATCACAATCCTACTATAATCTAAGAAACAGCCTTAAGCTGGAAATCCCTCATTTTAAATCAAATATCAAGAAATCCTCCGTATCTTACAGAAGTACAATTCTGTGGAATTTTCTACAGATTGGATGCCGAATGCGAACAGTGTAAACAGCTTCTCTAAGATGATCAATAACCTTACTTTGGTCAGGGACATTAGCTTTGCGAATATATACTGCAGAAGATGACTCGACTGCCAACTGGTATACGTTTATTAGTCACATAATGTTAATAATTAGGTAATTATTATTACCTGCAAATTTTTATGTAAACTAGTTTACATCTTACATTGTAAATTTTTTTTAATTCTTATTTTGTAACTATTCTTTATTTTTTATTTATACACGACCCAGCAAGCTGCAAGCTTAATTACTTATTGTGTTTAAATAAAGGTCACTTACTTACTTAGCAGGGGAAGGAGCTTATTTAGCCGGCCTTTTGCATGTATTTGTATATTTACTCGTAAAACTCTTTGTTGTTATCGTATGAAAAAAATGTACAGGAAAATTGCAAATGAAAAGAATAGGGTTTAGTGATAAAAGGTCAGATCGAATCAAGGAATGAGCTGAAACTAACATAGTTCACTTGACAATTGTATGTCGGGCTTAAAAGTGGACAACGCTAAAAATTGTGCAATACTAGTTTTATTAAACCATAGGTAAATGACATTGCTCATTATTATGGAAAATCATATTTTAGAGTCAGCTTTCTATAAAGCAATGATTATCCATACATTCTTGGGAACTGCAAAAAATGATTTAGAACGAACGTTCCAAGTATAGTGTTCATTCCGTGTAATGGGGTATAAATAAAAGGTTCTGGAAGAAAAGACACCTTATTTTATACCACTGATGACAAGCACAAAAGTCATATGGGTACCCAGGTTAAAAATATTTGAATAACTCTATTAATTAACCCAGCACTAATTTAAAGGAAAAAGTTATGAGAATAAAATAAAAGTTGTCTCTATGACGAAGCATGCCTTCACTGTTTAGACTGAGAGTCCTAAAGCTTTTTTGGCATGTATTCGAATATCCTATGACGATAAGCCCGCCACCCACCCCACCCCGCGCCGTAATGTTTTCACTCAGCGGCTGGTCGGCGGACACGTTTATGAGGTAAACATGGCGATCACTTCCTGATTACCGCCTCGTTGATCAGAAAATCAAAATATCAGCGTGATATTGCTTCGAAGATGAAGCAGTTATGTTATTTGATTCGTACTTCACATTCGAGTCAAAGCTTAGGTGGCACAGGGTATTTTTTACGGTGGAATCGACGAGGGGAACTCGAACACTAGTTGCAGTGTTTAAATCGTTGGGAGAAATGGTCGCATGGGGATGTAGGAATGGTAACTTTAACGAACAATTTTAAATGTTGCCGCTTGAATTGAAAGTAAAGTTCATTTGAATGCTTTCGTATGTATTTCAGACGGTTTTAGATCTACCTGCTCGATTTATATCTACTACGCTTCATGTTGACAAGTCCCTCAAAATGGCGGCCAAACTTGGAGATTGCCGAAAATTAGGTAAGTTCACGGAGTTATAAAGTTTTAGTAAAGGCCGGGCCGCAAAGTTTTTTTCTGTAGTTACCTTTTCTATGGCACCTTCTTCCTAGCCATGTTAGTTGGATCAGTTAAGAACGCCTCACTTTTTTAAAAATTTACTTTGAATTTGATCGGTTTTCGCGTGTGTGACTTAAGCGAACCGATAGGGTGTCACTAAAGTCTTCCTGTTTTCTTGATTGAAACGTGATGTTCACGAAAGTCGCCTCAATGGGTAAGATAAAATTAATATACATGGCTGTGGTATTTGTTTTTTGCTGAGTCCCGTAGTTTTTTGTAAATTGTCTTCCAAAGTTGTCTCAAATTTAAGTCTTAAAAGTGTCACGACAGGCCTTCGCTCGATTGAAATTTAATTTCCGTAAAACTTTGAAAAATAAAGAGATCCGATCAAACGGATTGTTGTTTTAGAATAGGTAAATGAATGGCTTACAACACACAAGAAATGAGCTAAATTTGTGTCTCAAGCAAAATCGACCGAACCGCTCTTACAGAGACACTCTCTTAAACGTCCAAGTAAAACTCGGAGGCCAATCGAGCCCTTCAAGTGAGCCCAGAAGGAAACGTAAAAACCAAAACCCTTTGCTCGAGTGCTTGTAACACAGGTTCTTCGTGTGAAGACGTCTAGTGACTGAATTATGGTATGTGAACTTTTGCTCTGCATATACAAGTTTTGCTTAACAAATTGACGTCAGTTTTTATCCGTCTGTCTTATTATTGACCATGAATCTGGTCATAGCATTGTCAAAGTAGCTGTGGATCCACGGGGCGATAGCCATAAGCCGACGGTGGATCCGCAGACTACTTTAACAATGTTATGAAGAAATTCGTTGTCCGTTGTCAATAACAGAGCAGAAGCATGAAAAACTGACGTCAATTTTTTTTTTTTTTTTTTTTACAAAACACAATGAGCACATGAATTAATGTTTATCTATCAATCAAAAATTATTCTCTCATTTTGATTGGTTTTTGTCATAAGGTTATGTTAATTTTAGCTTTTTAGCCTTTTTATTCCGTTTCTAATCTTGTCACACGCAATTGAATATTTTATGAAATTTGCGCATTATAAATGTTATTATTATTATTATTATTATTATTATTGGTTTTCTGCTATGATCTATTAGAGGACAGAACAGACGTATACATGGCGTCAATATAACAAACACTTTCCCTCTGTTTTTTTAAAGTGGAGGAAAGTCGTCAGAATTTAGATATTATTTTACGTGACTGGGCCAAAGATTAAGTACAAAAAAGTCTCGTCGAGGATGTAAACAGGTGCGAGAAGCGGGAAAAAGAAATGAAAAGCCGTTTCATTTTTTTAGAATTTGACTCTAGTTGAGGACACTGTGTTGTGTTCTTGGGCAAGACACTAAACTCTCACAGTGCCTCTCTCCACCCAGGAGTATAATTGGGTACCGGCGAATTGTTGGAGCCCAAACGTAACAAATTGCAGGGGAGGGACCTGCGATGGACTAGCATCCCGTCCAGGGGGAGTAGAAATACTCCTAGCCGCTTCATGCTGCAGAAACCGGGATAAACTCCGGTAGCTATGAGCCAGTCGGATCCAAGGCTTCACATGGCGCGAAGGAGCAATAATTTGAAGCAAGAGTAGTCAACAGAATCCTTTTTGCAAACAACCGCCGAGCTTATAACGATGCTAACATGCAGTAAACCAGATGGATGTTATATTCCCAGCTACTCCGATGAAATGTTAGCTAGTTCCATGGCTTGCTCTACACCTGTTTGACGCAAATTTTTACGTTGCTCTTTGCAACTTTTTGCCACTATCGCATATTTTGAAATGAAGTTAATGGTCTAAATTTGAAACTCCTGCAATTAATGTAAGAAGCCGAGACACCCCTTCCCCGAGTTACCCTGACTGTACTAACTTTTCACTTATTCCTTGAAAAATTAAACCAACCGTTTACTTGAGGATCGCGAACCCGTCTAGGAGGGCGAGACAAGTCGGGTGGGCGGGTTGTCTCGCCTCGGCAGATAGGGTCACCCTAGCAAGCGGTACAACTTTTCTTCATATACACACTTTGGCTCGGCGTGGGAAGTATCATGCAATGCCTAGATTTAGGATTTAAAGCAGAGATTTGTATCAAGGAAGTGAAATTTAACTCGGCAAAACCTCCTGTAATCGAATGACCGAGGGAAACTCATAGAAAGGGTTATGAATAATCATAGAGGGTCAACTTTGACTCGGCCTACGGGGACAACGTTTTCAAATATAAACGCTCGGTGTAGTTGCAGCAGATGGAGGGTTATCTCGGGTACCCGAGATTATATAAATGAGGAGTAGTGTAGTAAATGGCGCTACCAGCGCATTATGCAAAAAACGGCCTTCCCACTCCTGCACAAATCAAAAAAATACCCTCGCCGGGCCTCAACTCAAAAAAAAAAAAAAAAAAAAATGCATTTTCAGGCCTCTCAGAGCAACTTCCAAGTCAAGCCCTCTCGTGAGCAAATTTAATGTCTCCCACCCCTCCAGAAATTAAAAAAATCCGTCTGCCAGAAAAAATTCGCGGAGCTGTCTCATGACGAAAAAAATAATCTTACCACCCCTCCAGAAAAAAAAAAAAAATCCTTCTGCCAGAAACAGCATAAATTGGGCTGTCCCAGGCCTCCGCAAATCAAAAAATTACTCACCAAGTGGCCAAACAGCGCTTCTGAAAATGACTTAAAGAGAAATCGACATTAATACATTGGGAATAATGAGTATGAAAAATAGAAATTATGAGAAAAAAAATTATCTAGCTATAGTATAGTAGAGATGAATAAATCAGAATTGAATAAATTGACAAAAAAACAATTAGTTGTTCTATTGTTAAAAGATCAATAATAAACAAAATGATGATGACGTCGAAGTTGAAATTGATAATATGGGTGGTAAGCATTATTTGAAACGAAAAACTGCTCATTTCAATAGTAAGGCTAAGACTGTCACAAACATAATTGATTTAAATCAAGAATTGAACATTTCTCAGGAAGAGATTTTGAAAAAGATCGCACAATGGCTATCAGAGGGTAGTGGTTGGATCATAGACTCAGTTGATAAACATTATCTGAATATTGTCAAATATAAACCAATGAAGAGTAAATCATATATTCAACTTCCAAAAGAGTTGAGAAACTCGTTGAAAGGTTTGATAAATATGAAAAATAAGGACAATGAATGCTTTCGTTGGTGTAATATCAGGCATATTAATCCTCAAGAGAAAGATCCAGATAGAATCAAGAAATCAGATAGATCACTTATTAATAAGTTAGATTATTATGATGTTGAATTTCCGGTCAAAATTAATGATTATCATAAAATTGAGAAACAGAATAGTATCAAAATTAATGTTTTTGGTTATGAAAATAAACAAGCACATCCAATTTATGTTTCACAAGAACGATTTGATGATCATTTGAATCTTCTATTAATAACCAATGAGGACAAACATCACTATGTGTTGATCAAAGACTTTGATAGATTCATGTACAATCAAACCAAACATGAGCATAGAAAACACTTTTGTATGCACTGTCTTCAGTGTTTCTCATCTGAAGATGTTCTCAATAAACATAAGACTGAGTGTATTGTGATTAATGGTGAACAAGCAATAAAAATACCTGGGAAAGGTGACAAAATTAGCTTTCAAAATCACAACCGACAGTTATAAGCACCATTTGTGATTTATGCTGATTTCGAAGCCATCACAGAAAAAGTAGATTCTTGTAAACCAAATGATAATGATTCATATACTGAAGCTTATCAAAAACATACAGATTGTGGATTTGCTTATAACGTCGTCTGCTGTTATGATGATAAGTATTCCAAACCAGCCCAAATTGATCGAGGTGAAAATGCGGTTTACAAATTCATGGAAAAAATGATAGATGAAGTGAAATATTGTAGAAATACCATCAAATATAAGTTCAATAAACCAATCAAGATGACTCTTGCTGTCGAAGAGAATTTCAAACAATTAACAGAGTGCCATATTTGCGGCAAGAAGAATACCAACAAGGACAAAAGAGTCAGAGATCATTGTCATGTGACAGGGGCTATGATAACCATTTTATCATGCACCAGATTGGCTAAATAGCTAAGAACAACACCTACATCAATAAAAAGGGTGAGGAGAAAGAAATGAGTATTAACTGCATCCCGAATAACATGGCGTTTATGTTAGGTCGCAATTTGGTATTTATTGATAGTTTCCAGTTTATGAGTTCTAGTTTGGATGAACTAGTCGGCAATCTACCCAAGGAATCTTTGAAATATACATCTGAAGTTTTCCAAGGAAAAGCACTTGATTTGATGTCCAAAAAAGGTGTTTACCCATACGACTATATGGACTCATTTGAAAAGTTCAATGAAACTAAATTACCAACAAAAGAAGCATTCTACAGTATGCTCAATGATCAACATATCAGTGATGACGATTATAAGCACGCTAAAAAAGTATGGAGAGGATTTCTGCTCAAGAATATGGGTGAGTATCATGATCTATTTTTGATGTCTGATAATCTGTTATTAGTCGATGTGTTTGAAAATTTCAGGAAAACATGCCTTGAATACTATAAGCTCGATCCAGCTCATTATTTTACTTCTTCCGGATTATCATGGGATGCTATGTTGAAAATGACTGACATTAAATTGGAACTGATGAGTGATATTGATATGTTTCAATTTATCGAGAGGGTATGCGTGGAGGAACAAGCTATATCGCCAACTGATTTGGTGAGGTGAACAATAAATATATGAAATCATATGATAAGACCAAACCATCAAAATACATCACTTATCTTGATGCTAATAATTTGTATGGTTGGGCTATGAGTCAGCATCTTCCAACAGGCACCCAGCTTCCCTCTTAGAGTACACCTCGAAGCTCCATTTCGTTAAAGTCGTCTTACTCTGCAGACGTAGGCCTACAACGACGCAATGAGTGGATTACGGGTTTTCAATGAATGGCTTTTTTGCAACGTTATTAACTCTTTTCAATTAATTAGTAGCATCTGTAATTACATCGAATTATTAAGTAGTGTAAGTAGTGTTAGTAGTTGTATTATTATTGTAAATAGTTATCACTTCTGTACTCAGCAGTTGTAAAAGTTTTGTAAGTGGTGTGAATCACAATAAAAGTATAAAAGAAAAGAAAAAAAAAACTATTTTAAATTCCTTGATCACAAAAAAAAAAAAAAAAGATGTGCGTGGTATGAACATTGCTTCGAACTGCATTACTTGCCCTTATAAAAATCAAACTTCACTTTTTTTTAAACTCGACCCTCCAAATTTCCAGTAACTTATCAAGACAATTTTAATTGACCTAAAAATTCTACAAAGCCGTGTAATCGAATGGCTTGTGAGAAATATTCGAACTCGGCAATATACTCAGCTTGCAAAAAATTAGCTCTAAAATACTATAGTTAAGCTCAATGCAATAAAGAGTAAAAGTCATTCTAAAAGTCATTGACAAGTTTAAATTTCGTTTCTGTACTGCACCTTTCAATAACGTTCGGACTCTATAATTCAAAGCTTAACCGACAAATGCGTTTTTCGCTACTGTCAATCAAATGTTCGGCGGCTCCTCCCAGCTTCCGACTACTGCCGAGCACGTGATAAACAAATCAAATCTTTGAGTACAGTTCAGACAACATAGTCGTAAGCTGGGAGGAGCCGCCGAACATTTTATTGACGGTAGCGAAAAACGCATTTGTCGGTCGAGCTTTGAATTTTAGAGCCTGCATGTATTGAAATGTTTTAACTGGCATGCGTTCACAATGTTGCGGCATGTATTCCAATTTTGTGAACAAGTCAATCGTTTAAATCAACTCTGTGTCGCCTACAAATAAAATCATGTTTCACTTCGCAGGCAATTTTTGTAGCTACCGGCCTCAAGGAGGCGTAGCCACTAATATCATCGTCCTTGAAAGTAATTTTCGTAACCCCAATAGACCCTTTTCATAAATGGCTGCCAATTTAAAAATTATTTTGTATGCATTTAAATTAGCCTCACTAAACTCGTTTGGGAGCAAAAATTCTTTTGAATTATCAACTCAAAAACGAGGTTAGTCAGGCTAATTTTAATACTTACAAAAGAATTTGTAATTGGCAGCCATTTATAAAAAGGGTCTATCTTCAGATAGTTTTCGTAGCCCGTCCATGTAACCTTACTCTTCAGATAGTTTTCGTAGCCAATCAGATTGCGTTCACACAAGCGTAATCCCCGGAAAGTGTTCGGTGACCAATCAGAGCATCAACTGTCCCAGCAAATCAATGGTACGTAAACAATTTTTTGAAGCGAAAGGCTGATCCGATTCAAATATCACGAATCATTTTGATTTCTTATCAAAACGAGGAGTTCAGCCAATTGTTTGTATCCAAGGTAGCCACATGCAGTTCTCGACTGCCTATTTTTTGACAACTGATATGAAAGCCTGATTCATCTGTTGCTGATGTAGCATCATGGATTGCATCGTTTCTTGCTGTTTTTCCTGTTCCTTTCGTTTAATGTCCAACTCTTGCTGGCAAAAGGTCCCTTTCGTGGTTAGCATTTTCGCGCAAGACATCCACTGGCGGCTCTGCACATCTCTTGCAGCCTGAGTTCGTTGACTGATCATCATCAGTCGTTCCCCTCGACGGTTTTCGCTTCTTTTTTTTTTTTTTTCCATACTCTCCATAACTTTCTTCCTTATGTCTTCGGCTTTATCTTTGTCATTCGTCTGTTGAACTGATAGGTTGTCATCTGGTTTGATGGTATCCTGTCCCTCGATCAACTCTTCGATTAGAACCTCCTTCTCTGTCAGATCTTCAACGACGACACCTCTAGCCGCCTCCTCCTCTCTGATCTTTGACCTGAATTTTCGTCGACGCAATACCCAGCGTTCTGTAACTCCTCTCTTATCTTTGCTACGAAACTGTGGTGAATCTATCTGATATATATTGCCTAGTTCGTGTTTAAGCCTTCGGAAGCCAAATAAGAATGGTAGATATTTAATGCATGAAAGCAAAAAATGTACTCACGTTTTATGGACAACGGGAAACTCGCTGTTCTCATCTCGTCCGCGCGGAGAGAGGAGGGCTTCCTGCCAAAATGTAAGACGTCTATCAGAAATAAATTTGACTTCCGGTCGCAGTCGTCGTCGCCGTCGCAAAACTTTGCGTTACTAAAAGTCCCTACGGTTTTCTGGGGGGCGCTCTGACCATACATTGCTCTCCTGTTCCTCATTGAATTTACCTGCTTTTGAGATAGTTTAAGTGCCTTTCGAGGGCAAAACCTGGGTAAATCCTTGTAATGTGGTGTGATGAAAACGGTTCAAGCTGTAGGGGCATGTCGGTGGCACCACTTCTCATTTCTGAAAATGTGGTTTCGACAATAAGCGTTTAAAGGCGTTGAGATACTGTATTTAGTGGTAACTGACTTAATCCTTTAGGCTCCTAGTGGAGTAAAGAGCTTCAACAGTGCTCCGCCAGCGGAATCTGTTTTCTGCCATATTCCCAGCTGTGCCATCTTCATCTGTTCTTCAGTCGACCTTATCGTGCACGTCTTAAGAGAATCCACTTCAAGGCCTGCTTAGTCGTGTCAGTGGCTCGTTTTCGTAGTGCATGGCCTACCCAAGGCCGTCTCCGTCTTGCTATGTCGGTTGGTATTTGGTCTTGTCCCGTCCTGCTTCAAAGTTCTTTGTTACTAATTTATCCGGCCAATGCATGTTGTGGATCTTTCTGAGATATTTATTGACAAACCTTTGCAACTTTTTCGATAGAGCTTGTCTCACTTTCCAGGTCTCTGACCCACCGGGGAGCGTAGCTTTAACATTTGTAGTGAAGATGCGCAATTTGATTTTGTTAGAAATCGACGATCGAGGCATTCCAGACTAAGCGTGTGGACGGCCAGTCTGGTTTTGCCTAATCTGCTTTTCACACCCTCCTAAGCTTCGCCGGTGACTCTGATGGCGCTAACCAGATATGGTGAGCCTTTCTGCATCTTCCAGATCTTCGATTCGCCGCTCAACTTGATTTTACCCTGCTGCTTGTTATTAGCTCGCATGACTTTGGTTTTCTCTTTGCTTAAACTGAGGCCAGTACTCTCTGCGATTAGCGCTAGGTTGTTGGTCTTGGCCTGCATATGTTGCAGTTTCTGATAGGAAAGGCGTATATCATCTGCATAATCCACGTTATATAGCTGAGTTGTTAGTGCCCACTGTATGCCTGTCTTACCCTTATCTTCCACCTCTCTCATGATTCACTCGACAAACATAGTAAAGATTATAAGGGACAGCAAGCAGCCTTGCCGAACTCCTGTACTCATTTCGAAGATTCAGACTGTTTTCCATTGTGGATGACTTGACAAGATGAGGCTTCGTAGAAGTCCTGGAACAACTTAATAAACCTTGATGGAATTCCATAGTGGTGTATAAGCTTCCATATGACGTTCCTGTGTAAACAATACGTTTTCAAAATCAATAAAGTTCATTTATAATGGCGTCTGCCATTCATTAGACTGTTCTACGAAATCTTATCCTTACGGTGGCAGTATGTTCTGTGCAAGATTTGTCATTCCTAGAGCCGGCTTGCTTACATTGTAGTTGTTTGTTAAGGGCATCCCTCAGTAATTAAATCTAGATTAGTGTTCCCTTGATCCCATCAATCTAATCAGGAGTTCTGATCTCTTGTTCCCTGAAAATAATTTGACAATATTCCTTGTTCCCTTAAAATAAATGCCCCTGTTACCCCGCTCCATAAGATCTGAGAGCCCCAGCAACAATTAAATCAGGGTGAATGAAAAGAAGATGTCAAAGCCTTATTTGCCTTATAGGATAGGGATTGGGCTCTGTTCATTCGCACCAAATAAACCATGATCGATGTAAACACCAGAACGTTTTATTTAGGTCTTTTTATAACAAATCCTACAATTTAATCAAAGTTCTTGACTTTTCCTAATTTCTCAACATTGTTTGTTGGAAATGCTATGGTAGCTCCAACATGCCTAAAAGCGATCACTCTATAGAAAAGTAAAGTTAAGTCTGGTTTTTCAAGCGATGGACAGCCTTTTCCACCGGTTAAGTTACTATATGACGGACGACATTGTTGATTTTATGAACACTTCTGTACTGGATAGTGTGGGATCTGTATATAGCTTTTTGCACCCTTTATAATACCGGCCTGGAGTTCTCTTTAAAATTAACCTGGTATTACAAAATCGCTTAAATGAGTGTAACCTACAGTTAGAAAATCGTCGAACATAGCTTAACCTAAAGTGATCAAGTCGCCTAAAATGACAAAAGCGCCGTAATTAGCATAACCTCGTGAGACATAATTTTCTAACAATGATATAGCGTAACCTAACATGGCAAAGTCACTTTTAAAATGCTAAAGCCAGTGCAACGAATCAAATCCCCTTAAATTCTGTAACTAAGCGTCACAAAAAAAAATCGCTATTTTTCTTGTCTCCTACGTTGGTGTCTGGTGAATACTTTAGGGAGGCACACAATGCATTAGCAAAGTACTAACATGTCTCTAACAATTCATTTAATGTAGCGATGTACTTCTTTGCCAGTCTTAGAGTTTGGATTCTTGACAGCCTGTCTCCGGGCTCTCTCTTGGAAAAGTAATCGGGTATTACGCTGCGAAGCACGTTAAACGCTCTCTTCAGACGCGTCTGCCTTTTGCGCTCTCTTTCTCGGTTCAGATCTCTTCGATTGGTCAATGGCATTCCCGAGGAGCGGTGACGTTTGGAATACAGGTTGTTCATAGTTTCCTTAGTCTTTTGTTCAAATTCCTCCATACTTTGTCTGTGTAGCAGTGTGTCCCAAGAGGCAGGACAGTCGGGGAAGGGCAAGCAATTTTGTAGCAGCACTTGATTGTTGTATATTTGTTCCATGGGTTTATTCACTTGTACTGATGCTTCGTCGGGAGTATACGTTTGGTTGAACTGCATCTGCAGGGAATTAAGAAGGGATCAGCAAATTTATCGACAATGCCCGGTGGGAGTCAGATATAAAAGTGACGGGGATAAGTTTCGGATAATTGTAAATGACCCTTGAAAAGCTACCAAAATGTCGTTTTGTGGACCCAGAAGAAAGCGAGATATCCTAAAGATAACTCTAAGGGTGTTTGGTTTTGATTTTAAAAACGCTTTAAGCGAAACCGAGGAACAGACTTTAATTAATCTCCAAAAGCTACGACGACTACCGCCGTCGCTGTTACGTAACTGAAGTGGTGTTCCCATCCCCCTGCCCACAGCTCCCAGACTATAATTATTAGCCTCAGAGAAACGTACATTCTTTTCTTCGGGTTTCTCTATGTCTTTGAAGAAAATTCCTTGAAAAACGGCAAAAAAATTCCAAATAAACCTCCCTACATTAAAATAGTACAAGTATCCTAGCTTGCCAGGTACAGCGTGTTTCACCCGAAATAACAAGTGCTGGAGGATATTTAAGATGATTTCTGGATGGGGTGATACACCCAGGTATAGTATAGTTAACAAGCGATGGCTTGGTAAAAAAGGCGATGTAATCAGGCTCCTCTGTGCCCTGAAGATTACAAAGAGTTTAGTTTTATCTAGAATCTTCCAAGAAAGTAACGATTGTGAATTTGGATTTAGACTTTTGCAATTAAATCCAAGATACTCTTCTGGTTCATATTACAATTCCGATATTGTTTAAACAACACTGAAAAAGTCTTTACCCTTACAAAGAAGGTGTCTTCAGAGTAAAACTGGATACCATTGAGTTCAGCTCTGATAAAACTTCGCTGGGTTCTAGCAAGAGTTAACTTATCTTTCCCTGCCGTGATTGATCTTCCATGTCAATTTTTTTGGAATTATTCAAGCGAATTTCACATACTGTTCAATCAACATTACCACGCCGCACCATTCAGGAGCTTCGTTCGTTTCCTCTCCTGGCAAAACTTAACACTGTGACTGTTTATATTTTATGTTATCTTATTTGCCGCCTGATAAAACGCCCAAACAAGGATATACTTCAATGTGCGATTTTGAAGGCAAGCAAGCGATACAACCCTATTTTCCTACACAGGATCTTGTGTAGTTTGCGCGGCAAGCGTTCCCGCATGTAATAAAAACTTTCTCTGTATTTAGGGGCTGGACGAGGCATCGTCGTCCCCTGTCTGAGCACTGAGCAGTTTAGTCACAAAGAAACGTTCGCGTTGTCAAAATCGTATCGCACGTGCAAAATTAGACATGCGTGATTCACACGTGTCTCCACAAGCGACATTGGCATGTCGATTCATCGATTAACTCATTGATTTTGATTAAAAATTCACTTTCACCTTCTGTAAGGAAGCCGACAACTAAATAGTCAGGGGCACCCAACGACCGTTTTCTCTCAAATGCTTTTAAACGCTGTTTCAAGCTATCTGGAGTACTTTTTAAGCTCTGTGGGTTAATTTTAGGTGGCGTTAAAAGAAAATTTATCTGTTCGGTTATTCTAGGGGAACTCGAGTACTCTCGAATTTATTAGGGCTGTTTTGTCCATTCCTCGGAAACCTTACCCAAGACGACATTTTTTTTACAATCCGAAAACAGCAGACATTAAATTTCTCATATCACGAAAGTTCGAGGTGACAATTCTCTTCAGAAAACCGGAGGAGATTAAAGGCTATCCGAACAGATAATTTACCGAAACAAACCATTGGGTGCCCCTGAATAGTGCATCTGTAAAGCTCAACAGACTGTTTTTGCTGTCATTTTTCACAACTGTAAAAATCCAAACCACTGAATTAAAGAAGTCAGGAATTTAAAATATTAAAGATGATTAAAAGTTGATCTCCCAGGTTGAGTTCTAGGTCTGTGTGATATTCCGTATTCAAGTTTTCTAAGTAAATTCATAGCGGTCAGTATGGAAACGCCATCTTTGTTTCCTGCGGAAGGACGTTAGCTAATGCGAGGGCCGAAAATCAACGATAACTGCCATGAACTCTTGTTCTAATTATGACAAGTTTAATGTTTAGTAAAAGTTGCTGGAAAATTAGTTTTAACATACATGGCACCCTTCTTGCAGCTATTGTGATGTCGTCAGTGGTGCAAGAACTCCATAAGAAAAAATAATTAAAATTATACATATCTCTCTCACGCCTGTTGTACACGCGCTATTTCACACTTTGAGAATTACAGTCTACCGACCGTAATAAGCGACCGCTATCTTCGTTGTAAGTCTCACGTATCACATGATATTTTTTTGCTCAGTTCTACCGGTTTTTTGTTATGCCAAGAATTTTCCCTTTTCAAAGTTTCTGAGTGGAGAAAGAAGCTGTGATTTCGCAGGATTATAACAGGGGAGCGCCTGCTATAGCTCATCGATATGGACTACTCGATCAAGGGAGTCATGAAGTTCTACGCAGTGACAAAATGCCCTTATCTTATTCTATGTTTGTTCGGAAAGGTCTGACCACAAAGCGTCGAAAGCATACATTTTATGGCATGCTAAGACTTAAAAAATCCATAAACTGGAAAAACCAAAAGAGTCCTTTGAATCGTTGGGAATTTCTTACAGAATTTTTCAGTTGTTTAAAGAATTTGTTCCGTTGCAATTCTTCAGCAATTTCTGACTGCAAGGCATTTAGCGCACTTGAGCTTAACCGAAACAGACATCATTGACGAACTGATATCATGCCCAAGCTCCAAAGATTTGTATATACTACAAATCGATTGAAAGTAATTCTAGGAATCGATTGACATTTCTTGATAAACATAGAGTACTCTCAGGGCGTTTGGATGCGTCTTTTTCTCGAAATTGTCATAGTTTCTATCAGCGAGTTCAGCTTTAAATTTCCTAGGTGTAGAGACCATGGTGATTTCAGAGTAGACCGAAATGATTTGTGGAATTGCTTGGCATTTTCAAACAATCATAAAACACTCACAAGAGGCTTGAATAAGACTTTCTGTCGATAATCTGTAAAAATTTAAGACTGCAGGACATTAAGCTAAGGACGTATTAAAATAATAATTAATTCTAGTCAGGTAAAAGAAATCAACAGTGTCAGGCTCAAATTATGACAACATGAATACAAGACATGTTAATAACAATTTCAAAATGTCAAGAACAAGGTATTCACCTTCACTTGTCGTACAAACTGTCCTTTGTCCCTCAACGGCAATTAATTAAGGCAACTCAGCATCAGTTGTAGCTCGTTGTAAACATAGTTGATAGAGGGGAATGGTTACGAAACTCGACAAAGTTCTTTGTTTCATATTTTTGTTCTGTGTTTTGGGCTCCACCGTGCACAAAACACAATAGTTGTTTACTCCGTACCGAGGAACTAACCAATAGAAACGTGTTGGTTACGTAATTCATGCATATAGTGTATGACCGCAAAATGAAAGATTGTCCACGGTCGTGGACCAACATAAATCTTGGTATCTTTGTTTGCTCCTTTGATGTTTGCCGGGCTTCATAACCAGTCGCCTTTATTAAATACGTTGTGAAAACTTGAAAATCACCTGAGCCAATTATCGCAAAAGTCGATGGGGTGCAATTGAACTTTGATTGATATGGTAATAGCCGCCATACGTTATATTGTGCTATTCTGTATGCTGTTGTTTCGAGTCGTCACTCAGACGTGTGGTATGTACAACGATAGTTATTCTTTTTCAGGTCATTAGCTTATTAGCCTGAAGGACAATGCAGTTTCCGTTTTGTGTAACTGAACGATTAGTATTTATTCGGCTTTGTTTGTCCATGATATGATTGTCCTAATTGTTGCGGCATTATAGAGGTATTTTGTGGGGGAGAATATAGTAATCAACGAATTTTGCGAATTCTTCCGTGCTGTACATGTTACCCTGAAAACAGAAGTCTGCCATGTTGAGATAACATCTCGTAAGGTCATACTGTTATTTTGTTTTATTAAAGAGGGGTAGACCATGTGGTATGTGAGAAAACGGCGTTGCTTTTATAGTTTTATCGTGTATAAAGAAATAAGTGCTTTCCCTTACCTTTGGCTAATCGGAGCAGTATGATATCTGTACACTATAAGTATTATTTCAAGCGTCGTGGTCACTTAATAATGACGCTTTCGAGGGACGTAATCAATCTCCTTGTCAGGTGTGTAGGTGATGAGAATAACGATACTGATCTGCTCACACCCACCGCGAGTTCACGAGGAGAGCCAAATGTTTCTTGAATCGAATGTTATATGTTTTACTGGATCTTGACACAGTTAATGTAGTGTTCGTTTGCTCAAAGATAAACAAATGAGAGTTAAATACAACAATGAAAAACCCTAGCCGTCCTTTATTCCTGCCTAGGGTGCATCTGAGCGAGATCAGCGACCTTAGTCCTTAGACACGAATTCAAAAAAATTTGTTCGTTCGTGAACTGAATTCTCCCGAGTATTTGAATCTGATTGCCCGAAGGTCTAGTGGCATTTTATCAAATTGATTGTGCAAACAGACCAGTTGGTTTGATTCAAGATTAACCTCGTGGTCTTTTCACTGACTTTTTACTATTGCAGAATTTCAACAAGGATCACAGCCTACCGTCAAAAAATAAAAAAACAAAAGACAAGGATAAGGGATGAGAAGAAACCAAACAACTACACCTCGACCTAGTCCCCCTCGCCTGGTGGGCTCTTATCCAGCCCCGGGTCGTCTAATGTCAGTCCAAAACAGTAAAGGATGATTTTAACGACAGTGCTTTTTTAACGAATTACACCCCACAAACACAGTGGGTATCGGAAAATAGGCCTAGACAAATTCTGCTCAAAAAATGTTAAAAAGTTGCTTAAAAATATCCTCAAAATTTGCTCAAAAGTTGCTTAAAAACTTTTTATCGTTGCTTGCTGAAATCAAAGAGCAGCAAGCCGGCTCTCTTTATGTAAAACAACAAAAAAAAAAGAATAGTTTCAGTTCAGTTACAGTTTCTTGAAGATCAAGCTATAACACTGGTTTCATCTTAGTGCTTTCTTCGGCAACTGTTGTACCTGATCATCTCGGATGCCTCAATGTAATCTTTCAAGGCGCTTTCCTGCTGGGATGAAAGGGTACTGAGCAGACTAAATACCCTCTCGGCAGAGGCAGAGCTCGGTTGGACGAGGAGTATTTTCTTTACAAGGGAAGCCATGGATTGGATCTCCTTGATGTTGTTCTTCATCGGATTCTTCATTGTCAGAAGAAAGCGCTTTTTTGACCTAGTTGTACCATATTTGGAATATCAACACAGGATACCCATTCTGGAAATGGAGTCACATCCGGCATATCCATATTTGGAATCTATCAACACAAGATACCAATCAAAACGCAAGAGAGTTTCTAGTGAAATTCTTGTGAATTTCCAAAAAAAAAAAAACGTGTTAAAATCATTATCAATTACTTATGAATGTGATTTTGAAATAATGAAAACATGCCAAAAATATGCTAGCTTTTAGAAAAGATGCTGTAAAGTTGCTCACCCTCCGAACAGTTGCTCAGAATCGAATAAGTTGCTCAAAATTGTAAAAGTTGCGCAAACGTTGCCGAGCAGAATCTGTCTAGGCCTATCGGAGATCATGTCACAAACGTCAATTAAATTTCGAAATGTTTTTTTTTTTTTTTTTTTCAACGGTTAGTATGCTCGGCGACATTTTGTCTAAAAAACACCAACTAATTGATTAACTAATGCGTTCCAAAACCTCCTTTTCACACCCTAAGAAAGACGACAAGCATCTCCTGTTCCTTCGGTCCGCGTGGCTCAGGGGACAAGAAGGAGTATTTTTTTCGAGTCTACTATGACGCAGGTAAACCTATCTAAATCGATATTCAGTGGTGTCGATTACGTCTCTTCCACTTCCCCTCTGCACTACACCTGATACAATAAATGACCAAACAGGAAGTGTTAAACGTCCAGGTAATATTCGGAGGCCAATTGAGCCATTTGAGCCCATAAGGAAACGTTAAAGCCAAAACCATTTCCTCGAATGCTTGTAACACAAGGTCTTCGTGTGAAGACGTCTAGTGATGAGTTATGGTATGTGAACTTTTGCTCTGCACGTACAAGTTTTGTTTAACAAATTGACGTTATTTTCTATGCGTCTATCCTGTTATTGAACATGTCATAACATTGTATTAGTAGCTGTGGCCGGTCCACGAGGCGATAGCCGCCTTATCCGTAGACTACTTTGACAATGTTGTGAAGAAGTTCATTGTCAATAACAGGACAGACGCATGAAAAACTGACGTCAATTTGTTTTGAGCACTTCAATTAATACTTATATAATAACTCAAATTATTCTTGAATTTTGATTGGTTCCCGCCTATGATCTATTAGAGGACAGACGCATAGATGACGCCAATAATACACTTTCCCTAGGTTTTCAGAATTTAGATAATATTTTACGTGACTAGGCGAAATATAAGGTGCAAGAAGGTCTTGTCGAGGCTGTGAGCAACTACAAAAAGCAAGAAGAAGAAAGAAAATACAGTTTCTTTTTCTAGAAAATGACTCGAGTAGTCTCAGTCGGCAGTTGAACGAAACTATAAGCCAAACACAAAATTGGTCTTAAAATTAAGCTTACTTCAAGGTAAGAAACTATTGCTTTGTCCCGAATTTAGCAAACCCAATAAGCAAAATGTTTACGAGGTTAATTTATTTAAAAAATCCAGTTTTTCTATGTCTCAAAATAATTGTTGACACAGATTGATGTCAGGAATGATACATAACAACGCCACCTCTTAAAATCAGTTAAAATAAACACATGACCTTGCTTTCCGACGCGAATGTTCAAGTCCATTTCAGGGCACATTAGCGAGCAAAGTAGAACTCACTACAGCCTACGGCCAACTTTATCGCAGCTAGAAAGTGTCTCCGACACTATATCAAACTGATCAAGCACTGAAGCGAAACAGACACAAATTTTCAGCTCCAAAAGCTACAACGTCTTCTCTGTATCGCTGTTACGTAACGAAAGTGGAGTTCCCATACCCTCTCCCCAGCTCCCAGGCTATGATTGTATATCCTAGAGAAACGTACAAGATTCTTTCACGTTTCTCTATGTCAGTAAAACGCTGAGTCAAACTCGGCAGGAAAATTCATTGACAAACACCAGCAAAATTCCAAATAAACCTGTGTGTATTTGTATCACAAGTTGCCATTTACCGCGTGTTTCACCAGAAACAACAGGTGCAGTAGAGTGCGGCAAAGTGAAGAATGTTTCAGTGCAATTTACACAGACGTCTTGTTGGATAAGCTAAATTGCGCCTAAATTCACGGTGCAATTACGAAACAAATTGAATCTTGACCCAAAAGGGCGACTATCCGCCAAAGCAAAGCTGACAATTGCTCCCACTGCGTCAAGGACGTCTTTTTAATTTAATTCAGTCTGGAAGAGGTGATACACTCAGGTATCGTATAGTTAACAAACAATGGCTTGGTAAAAAAAGGCGATATAATCAGGCTCCTCTGTGCCTTGAAGATTACAAAGAGTCGTGTTTTATCCTGTATCTTCCAAGAAAGCAACGATTATAAATCCGGATATAGTCTTGTATTAATAATTATATCCAAGTGGAGAATGGATTCTTCTGGCTCATATTACACTTCAGGTATTGTTTTAAACAACAAAACGTCTTTACCCTAAAATGGAAGGTGTCTTAAGAGTAAAACTGAATATAATTGAGTTCAACTCTGACAAAACTTTGCTTGGGGCTAGCACGAGTTAACTAATCTTCCCATGCCGTGATTTATCTCTTATGTCAGTTTGTTCGAACCATTCAAGCGAATTTGACATATTTGTCAATCACCTTTACCACGACGCACGATTCAGGAGCTGTGACTGTTACGTTTATATCTTATCTTATTTGTCGCCTGACATACCGCCGGAACAATTATATAATTAAATGTGAGATTTTAAATGCACGCTAGCGATACATGTACATGCGCTCTGTTTTCTTACACAGGATCTTGCGTAGCCTACGAGGTAAGCGTTCCCGCACATAATACGAGCTTTCTCTGTATCTAGGGGCTGGACGAGGTTACGTCGTCCCCTGTCTTGTTACAAAGAACCAGACGCTTTGTCAAAATTGTATTGCACGTGCAAAATTAGACAGACATAGACATGGGCCTCCACAAGCGACGCTTTGGGTAGATTGGCGTGTCAATTCAACTCATTGTTCTTTTCCCGATGTATCCTTGAGCAAGGATAGCTTACTTCATGTGCAAAATTAAACGCGCACAAGCGGTGCATGCACTATTTTCCCAAACACGTACTTGCTTCAAATGACTGTACAAGCTACCAACGAGAAAAATGATTTTGATGAAAGATTCCCATTCACCTTCACCAAGATAGGCGAAAACTAAATAGCTAGTACATTTGTCAAGGTCAACTGGCTGCTTTCAGTGTCATTTTCACAATAGTAAAATCTAATCCACTGAATAAAAGAAATCAGGAATTTGAAGTACTAAGAAGATTAAAAGATAATCTTTTTTCGGAGTTTCAGGTCAATGTGATATTCCATATTCAAGTTATCCAAGCAAATGTAAAGAGTGCAGTATTGAAACGCCATCTTTGTGTCCTACGAAAGGAAACAAATATTGTGGCTGGAAATCAACGAGAACAACTGAAATAAACTCTTCTTCTAATAAGTTAACTGTTTAAACTACTAAAAGTCGCAGGATAATTAGTTTTTTGACATTCATGCATGGCTGCCTTCTTGCAGCTATCGTGATGTCGTTAGTGGTGTACTGAACTCCATACAAAAATTTAAAAAACTTCTCAGGCGAAGGATGCTATTGAGTTAGCCGCAAACTTTAAGAAAATGTATTTTGAGGGCGTCTTATAGGCGAAGAAGTTAAACATTCAGTGGGCCGTACGATATTTTATAAATTTTAGAATTTTCTTTAACATAAAGAGATTAGGAGCAAGGACATCATTGCTCGCTCCGCTTTTCAGCTACTTCTACCCTCTTTAAATAAAGTCTTTACTAACTTACTTACTGATGGTTTGGCACTCTCTGTATTTTGTCGGGTTAGAAAAGCTGTCGACTTCACTTTCGGTCTTGGCCCTTCTTCAGTGTGTTGAAGACACATTGAAGATGGTCCAAGACCTGACACGCACTATTTCACACTTTGAGAATTACAGTCTACTGTAAACACTATGTTAGTTGCCGATAAGGGGGCTATGAAGTTCAACGTAGTGACCATATGCCCGTCAAGTAGCTGGGAAGAATTTCTAACATAACTTCTCAGGTGTTTGAGGAATTCATTCCGTGGCAATTATGTAACAACTTCTGACTGCCGCATGTATAGCACATTGGAGCCTAACCGAAATAGACTTGGCGAATTGATAGTATGCCCAGCTCAAAAGATTCGTCTATCATCGCTACATATTACAGTAATTCTAGAAATGGACTGACGTTTCTTAATAAGCGTAGAGTGCTCTCTGCACTTTTGAATGGATCTTTTTCTCCAAATTGTCATAGTCTCTATTTGAGAGTCCAGCCATGAATTTTTTAAGTGTCGAGAACATGGTGATTTTGTATTAGACCGAAATGATTTGCGGAATTGCTTAGCATTTCCAAGCAAACATAGAACACTCTCCAAAAGTTTGAATAACACTTTCTCTCGAAAATCTGTGAAAATTTCACACTTCAGGGCATTTATTCAAGAATGTTTTAAAATCAAGAATCAACTCTAGGTAGATAAGAAAATTAATAGTGTCAGGCACAAATTTTGAAAAATAAATAAAAGACATGTTAACAACAATTTCAAAGTTATTCACCTTCACTTGTCGTGCAAACTTTTCTTCGTCCCCCAACGGCAAATAAGGTATCTCAGTATCTGTAGTAGCTCGTTGTGAAGAGCTCGAAAACCACTTAAGACACTTATGGCATATCGACAAAGTTAAATTGAACTTTGATCAACATTAATTGGTATGGTAATAGCGGCTTTACGTAATATTGTGCTATTCTGTCAGCTGTTGTTTCTAGTCGCTCAGCCATGTTGTATGCAGTACAATAGTTATTCTTTTCAGGTCATTAGTTTAAGAGCCTAAAGGACAATGTGGTTTCCGTTTTGTGTAACTGAACGATTACAAATTAAACAGCTATTTGTTTTCGGCTTTGTTGGTCCATTTTATAATAGCTCTACATTGTTGTGGCATAAGAGAGGTTTTTCTAGGGGAGAAAACTAGTAAACGAATTCTTCCGTGCTGCTAGTTTGAAAACAGTAGTCTGCCATACTGACATAGCGTCTCGCAAGGTCAGACACTTATTTGTTCTATTGAGAGGGGTAGACAATGTATTGTGCGGGAAAACTAATTATATGGCTATAATTGGGTTTTGGTTTTCAATTCTTAGACACGAACGCGTCAGTGTTGCTGGATATTTTTATCGTGGATAAATAAATGAACATGTGTAGGTGTTGAGAATAACGATACAGATCTGCTCACACCCAGCGTGAGTTCATGAGGATAGCCAAATGCTTGTTGAATTGAATGTTCTTGTTTTATCGGATTTCAGGACAATTAATGATAAAGTGTGCTTTTTGCTGTCTTCTAGCCCTGTTCACGGTGCATCTGAGCGAGATCAGCAAGTTTAGCCCTTGGATACAACTTCCAAAGCAATTTGTTCGTTTATGAACTGAATTCTCCCAAGTATTTGTAACTCAGTGCCCGAAGGTCCACCGATATTCTACCAAACTGATCGTGCAAACGGACCACCTGGTTTGATTCAAGATCAACCTCGTGGTCTTTTCACTGACTTTTTAATCATAAAAATTTCAACAAAGATCACAGCCTGCCAACGGAAAAAAAAAAAAGAAAAAAAAAAAAGATAAGGGAATGGGAAGAAAACAAACAACTGCCCCTCGACCAAGTTCCCCTCGCCAGGTGGGCTCTTATTCAGGCGCGGGTCGTCTAACGTCAATCCAAAACAGTAAAGGATGATTTTAAAGTCAGTACTTTTTTAACGAGTTACACCATACAAACACAATGGAAATCGGAGATCACAAACGTCAAAATTCAAAATGATTTTTTAACGGTTAATATACTCGGCGACATTTTATCCAAGAAACATCAACTAATTGATGAACTATTACGTTCCAAAATCTTTTTTTCACACCCCAAGCAAGACGACGAGCATCTTCGTTCCTTCGGTCCTTGTGGCTTTGGGAACAAGAAGGAGTATTCTGGCGAGTCTCTCATGACGCATACAAACGTAGCTAAACATTTCAATCAATCAATTAAACACTTCCAATCACTCAACTGAAATCAATCAAATATTATAGCATAAGTTTAATTTTGACACTGACAGTGTGTCCAGCATCATGGTTGTTCAGAAAAGTAGGAAAATAGGAAATTCGTGTTTCAAAAAAATAGGAAAAATAGGAACTTTCTTTCCAAAAAATAGGAAAATCCTTGCTACATGCAAATGTAGCATTGTAAATGTGTAAGTTATGTACATACATCTGTATGACAATACAAGCATTTATTTTTTAAAGTTTTTCTTAGAACTCATTGTGATAACAACATCAGTTTATTTAACAATAGATTTTAAAAAGAAAACAAATGATTGAAGGGAAATCGGCAAACAATAACTGTCAAATTGAAATTTGAATATTTTTTTAGAAACAAGACTAGTGATTCTACAATGAATTAATCCACTCGAAATCCCTGGTTTTAACGGTACTTCAGTAACAACTGAACTACGCCACCTTCATCTTGTTCAGAAACTACCCTGGCTTTTCAAAACTTTAGCATCAAACCAGCAGATAATGGCAAACAGAACAAATCCTTAGTGAAGATTAATAACAACACTTCACTCTTAACTTCACTTAAAACGATAGTTCACCCTTAATTTGACTTTAAAACGACAGTTCACCTATAATTATTGTATTTAAGACAACATTTCACCTTTAATATGGCTTAAAAACGACAGTTCACCCTTAATTTGGCTTTTTATTTCGTTGAAGGAGAAGCAGAGATATCATTTAATTTTTTAGTGCTTTTTTTCCGGTAGATGATCATATTGATAATATACAGTGAGCAGCAGTTCAGCGGCGTAAGGACATGTATGAATACCGCAATGTATTTTCGATGGATTAGTGCAGAATATTATCCATTGAGCTCAACATAATCACCTGAACTAGAGTTATATAACTAGTAGATACAATAGGTGCAGTGGAAAATCATTGAAAAGCATGGTTCAAACAATAAATGTAAGTTATGAACAGAAATCCATTAAGCAACAGAAAACAAACAATGAATTACTGTTGCTAACATGTTGTTGATTTAGAACATCTGGTGAATACTTTAGAACGGCGCACAATGCATTCAGTAGCAAAGGCAACAGAACCATGTCCCTAACAATTCATGTAATTCTTTGCCTGAGTTTTAGAGTTTGGATCCTTGACAGCCTGTCTCCGGGCTCTCTCTTGGAAAAGTAATCGGGTATTACGTTGCGAAGCACGTTAAACGCTTTCTTCAGACGCGTCTGCCTTTTGCGCTCTCTTTCTCGGTTCAGATCTCTTCGATTGGTCAGTGACTTCCCGAGGAGCGGTGACGTTTGGAATACAGGTTGTTCATAGTTTCCTTAGTCTTTTGTTCAAATTCCTCCATACTTTGTCTGTGTAGCAGTGTGTCCCAAGAGGTAGGACAGTCGGGAAAGGGCAAGCAATTTTGTAGCAGCACTTGATTGTTGTATATTTGTTCCATGGGTTTATTCACTTGTACTGATGCTTCGTCGGGAGTATACGTCTGGTTGAACTGCATCTGCAGGGAATTAAGAAGGGATCAGTAAATTAATCGACAATGCCCAGTGCGAGTCAAAAATAAAAGTGACGGGGATGAGTTTCGGATAATTGTAAATGACCCTTGAAAAGGTACCAAAATGTCATTTGTAGACCCAGAAGGCACCGAGATTAAGGGCGACTTGTCTTAGTTTTAACACCTTAAGCAATGAGCGAAACCGAGGCACAAACTTTAATTCTCAAAAGCAACGACGACTACCCTCCTCGCTGTTACGTAACTGATAGGGAGTTCCCATCCCCCTTCCCACAGCTCTCAGGCTATGATGAAAAGCCCCAGAGAAACTCCAGACAAGCCTTTTTTCAGGTTTCTCTATGTCTGTAAAACGCTGAGTCGAAATTGGCAGGAAAATTCATTGACAAACGCAAGAAAAATTCCAAATAAACCTACGGACATTAAGATATTTGTGTCCTAAGTTGGCAGTTACCACGTGTTTCACCAGAAACAACAGGTGCAGTAGAGTGCGGCAAAGTGAAGAATGTTTCAGTGCAATTTCGAAAAGGGCCAGTATTGTTGGATGAGATAGTTATAACATAGCGCGTGCGCTGGTCGCACCTAATTTCTATTGAGCCATCATGATAACAATCCCTATTCACGCACGACCTGTGTAAATAACATGACGTGTGCAGGTTCATTTTAGCTGCAACATTTCCGTGCAGTTAAGACGCGAGCTCCTTTTGTTAAAGTTTCCGCAATGTGAACATCATTCTGAACAATCCAAACCCTACTTTGAGTCTTTGAATTTTGCCAAGCTAAGATGGTTATTAAAGCTTGAGTATTTTTACTTTGTTTGCCCACATTTCCATTGTGTATTTCTGACTTTGTTTACTTACATTTTCATCAAGTCGAAGAAGCGAATGTTTCATTGACAAGTTAGGAACCAGATAAACGTTTCGTCGTTCTGAACTGTTGCTCGACTGATTGTGGCGTGTTTTTAGCCAGCCAATAGGGTCCTTTGTTTTCCTTCACCGTGCATTCTGAGAACTTTGTAGTTAATCACAAAAAACAAAAACAAAAACATGTTCTAGCGTTCAATATGTTGTCCCTATATTATAAAAGAGTTTGTTCACGCTTTCATTAGCTGTGCGTATATCGAGTTGTGGATGCACTTGGGTAGTTTGGAGAGCACTCCAGAAGCTAGAGTTACTGTCGGCTGCACCTCTAAAAACTCTTGGGCCTCCCTCGTGCTAGTTCTCGAAACTTCCCGCGTGCATCCATAATTCGATGTACGCACGCTAAGTACGAACCAATTCTTTAATGTGCCCTGAACATTACAAAGAGTCGTGTTTTATCCTGTATCTTACAAGAAAGCAACCATTATGAATCCGGATTATACTTGTTTTGTAATTAAATCCGCGTGGAGAATGGATTCTTCTGGTTGATATAACTCTTCCGATATTCTCTTAAACAACAAAAAGCCTTGACCCCAAAAGACGGTGTCTTCAGAGTAAAACTGGATACCATTGAGTTCAACTCTGACAAAACTTTGCTTGAGGCTACCACGAGTTAACTAATCTTCCCATGCTGTGACTGATCTTCCATGTCAATTTGTGATCGAATCTTGACATATTTGTCAATCAACATTACCAAGCCGCACCATTCAGGAGCTTCGTTTCTTTGGTCTGCTGATAAAAATCAAGACTGTGACTATTTATTATCATCTTATTTGTCGCTTGATATACGCCAACTGCAATAATATAGTTAAATGTGCGAATTTGAACGCGCGATAGCGATACATGCGCTATATGTTTTCTCACAAAGGATTTTACGAGCTTTTTCTGTGGTTTGGCGGCTGGACGAGATAACGTCGTCCCCTGCCTGAGCATCAGGAGTTTAGTCACAAAGGAACAGACGCTTTGCCAAGGTCGTATCGCACGTGCAAAATTAGACGTTCGTAATTTAGTCATGTGTCTCCACAAACGACGCTTTAGGTAGATTGGCATGTCAACTGAACTCATTTTTGTTCGCCTGATGTATCCCTGAGCAAGGATAGCTTCCTTCATGTGGGAATTTAAACGCGCACCAGCTAGTACTACTACAAATCTCAGAATTATGCATCCTTCCTTCTTGCAGCTATTGTGATGTCGTCAGTGGTGCAGCGAACTCCATATACAAATTTTAAAAAAACTTTTTCCTCAAACACACAGGATGTTATTAGTAATAGCATCCTGCGTTTTTGAGGAAAAGGTTATCTGAAAAAACTGGTTAGAAAATGCATATTGAGGGCGTCTTATAGCGTCTTCAGACATCTTATAAAAATTTTGGGTGATTTTTTGTAAAACTTTAGAATATTCTTTAACATAAAAAGACTGGGAGTAAAGAAAACATTTACGGCTCGCCGCACTTTTCGATAAGCTCTACCCTCTTTAAATAAAGTCTTTACTTATTTACATACTTACTTACTGATGGTTTGGCACTCTCTGACTTTTGTCGGGTTAGAAAAGCCATCTAGGCTTCACTTTCGGTCTTGGCCCCTCTTCAGTGTGTTGAAGACACATTGAAGATGGTCCAAGACCTCTCATGCTTGTTATACATGCACTATTTTAAACACTTTGAGAATTAAAGTCCACAGAAATGGCTATTTCCGTTGTATGTCTCACAGAGCACATGAGGCTTTTGGCTCAGTTTTACTGGTTTTTTTGTTATCCCCCCCAAATTTTCCATTTTCAAAGTGTCTCAATGGAGAGATAAGCTGTGATTTCCCAGGAACATAACAGAGGAGCTCTTTCTAGCTCTTAAATATGGACTGCTCGATCAAGAGGCTATGAATTCCAACGTAATGACCATACGCTCGTCAAATAGCTGGGAAAGGTCTTAAATTAGTTAAATTCCCAGCAGCCTAAAATTTCCATCGATTTTTAAATTCGAATTCTTTTCAATGTTTGTACCGGAAACGTCTGACCACAAATTTCTCAGAAGTGAAGACAAGCAATATATGGCACGCTAAAACTAAGAAAATTTGTAAAATGGAAAAACCAAAACAGTCCTTGGAATCGTTGGGAATATCCATCAAAACTTTTCAGGGGTTTAAGGGATTCTTTCCGTGGCAATTACGTAACAATTTCTGACTTCATGTAATTTAGCGCTCTTGAGCCTAACCGAAACAGACATGGTGGATTGATAGTATCCTTAGCTCAAAAGATTCGTCTATACTACATATTAAAGTAATTCTTGAAATGGACTGGTATTTCTTAATAAACATAGAATACTCTCAGGGCGTTTGAACATGTCTTTTTCTTGAAATTGTCATATTCTCTATCTGAGAGTCCAACCATAAATTTCCTAAGTGTCGAGAACATGGTGATCCTATAAAAGACCAAACTGATTTGTGGAATTGGTTGGCATTTCCAAGCAAACACAGCACACTCTCAAGATGTTTGAATAACACTTTCTATCGAAAATCTGTGACAATTTCAGACTTCAGGGCATTTAGTCAAGAAAGTTTTATAGTCAACAGTTAGTCTAGGCAGAAAAACAATCAACCGTGTTATGCCCAAATTATGAAAAGAATTAAGACATCTTAATGTCAAGAACAAGTAATTCACCTTCACTTGTGGTGCAAACTGTTCTTTGTCCCTCAACGGCAATTAAGGTAACTCAGTATCCGTAGCAGCTCGTTGTGAAAAGCTTTAAAACCACTTAAGACACTTAACGATGAAGTCAAATTGAATTCAAGATCACGCAAACCAACTTCAGACTAATTGGTATGGTAATAGCGGCATTACGTAACGTTGTTCTATTCTATCAGCTGTTGTTTCGAGTCGGTCAGCCATGTTGTATGCACTACAATAGTTATTCTTTTCAGATTATTAGCTATAAGCCTGAAGGAGAATGCGGTTTCGAATTCTAACTGTATAATAAAAAAACTGCACAGCTATATTTATTCGGCTTTTTCTGTCCATTATAATATTTATACATTACTGCGGCATTATAGAGGAATTTTGTGGGGGAGGAAAAAGTAGTAAACGAATTTTGCGAATTCGCTGGTGTTCAATTAGCCAGAAGTCTGTCATATTGAGATAACATCTTATGACATAACATCCATTGAGACGGGTAGACAGTGTAGTATGCGGGAAAACTCATGTATGGCTATAACTGGATATTCAACACCTATTAAACGGCCACCCTCGGAGAAATGGATAGTGTCCGCTTAAGGTGGCTCAAAACAGTTTCCAGCAGTTATATTTTGATGGGTGATTGTAACCACTCTTTATCACTTGATGCTACCACCATGGTATCAAAACAGTGCTCAATCATTGGTGAACACGCTGTTATCATTTTCGTGACACAATAGGTTACCATAGCAATAGTATGACCTGCTAAAAACACTTCAATTTACGGCTTTAGGGGCTTATAATTCAAAAACGGCAGGGTGATTTTTTTTCTTATCAAATGTTAATAGGTATGATAAGACGCAACTTTGGACAAAGTTTAAGAAACCTCCGTACAAAAGTTTAAGAGCCACCTTAAATTTTCGAGACTTCCATCACCTTTGACCAAAATTGGCACCATCTATACTCAAGTTCTGCAGAATGTAAGAGATGTTTCCAATGATACCCAGATCAGAGTGATCGGCTCAATGGAGCCTGAAATACGCAAGGAAATGTTCAGAAATTTGCGTGAAAAACTTGCAGCAAAATTTCCTGCCACTAAACTTAACTACTCCATCTAAACAGTTGCTCGTCTCCATGATGCTTTCTCAGAAATGTTTCAACTGGAAGCAAGCCCGGTAGAAGGTCAATCACTGCAGCAAAAGGAAAAGAAAAAGACAGAAAGGAGAGGCGGAAAAAAATAAATAAATAAAAACCGAAGAGCCTAAAGTTGAACGTCACTTTCTCGTCCAAATCTCGAAATTTTAATCTCTGCGCATGCCCGAGCAAAAATGTCGTAAAAGCGCCATGCTAGTGGAGAGAAAGGTATACTGTCATTTTGCAAATACTTTTTTGAGTAAATTGGAGCTAATTTGGCCCACATTCAGGCTGAAAATCTCCAGAATGTCCAAAAAGTACGTTTTTGGCAAAAAGCTCTGGGAGTCATTAGGTTAATAGAGGTAATACATAAGGACCAAAAACTGTTCATTTGGTTTATTTTATGAGATCTGAAAAGTTTATGCAAGTCTCCTAAATTGTCTTGCGCGCAGGGTTGTCAAAGTTGAAATAGCAGGTCTGGAGTATGTAAATTTGGTATCGTTCTTATTATTTTGTATAATCACAAATAAACAAATGACGCTGAAAGATATCCTTTCTTTGCGGGGGCGATGTCATCCACTATTGCAATAGACCTATTAGGAAAATTCTTTCAGATAGTATTGCTGCAACCTTTTCATGCATATGATCTTGAACATGATGAGACTTCAGCGATAGTCTAAAACTGAAGAGAAAGAGTAACACTTTTTTAGTGTCTAAAAAAACTGTTTGCATTCCATCTAGGGGCGTTCCATTTAAAGGGTTTTCTTTTGCTGTCCTTAGTCTATATTAAATGTCATTCAAGTCAAATCGATACATTAAATTTATCGGCTAAAAATCGTGGAAAACGCACCAAGAATGCTTCAGGTTTCCAACATTTTCTGGGGTGACCCCCCCCCCCCCCTAGTTAAATAAGCCCTTCAGTCCTATGTTTCTATTGGACGGTCACTCACAGAACCCTAGCTTAAAACCTGATTCACTGCATGGCTACAATGAATTTTATTACAAGGGTAATAAATCAATAATTTCCCTAAACATCAAACGAAAATAGCAATGCAGCCCCATTTAGGCAATAGCGCTTGGATGTATCTGATAACTGGTTCTGTTTCCCCCGAGTATAATTTTGACAGGAAAGCAAAACGACAGTGTGAAAGTTTAAAAAAATATATTTGTTTGAACTTGAAGGCTGTTTTAGGCATTCAGATTGTGGCGAGGGTGTCAAGATTGTGATTGCTGCTGTAGAAAAAAATTGGTGCAGTGGACTTGCCCCCGAAAAAAAACATCCTGCTAATGTAGTGGACGTGAAAGAAAATTCCTGCGATCTGAAAGACCGTCCTTTATAATGTAGCCTTCCAATAATAATTTTCTAATAATTAAGTGATGTGTTTTTTCTCCACTGAGACTGTGGACTACAGGAACTGGGTGAGCCCATTAATTATTAAAATTGTTATTAAATTACGCCAAAAATTAAAAATTAAGCTTGAAGTAAGTAATATGATGTACATCATTTTACCTTCACTACACGTAGAAAATCGAAAACACACGCAAGTTTTGATGCATGTGTGCATTTGGTCAGCCAAGCCAGGATATGTTTCAATTGACATATAAATAACATTACAGCTAAACGGATAAACAATTTATCCTACATGTACCAAAGCTGAACACGTAAACCCCTCAAAAGTTGGGAAATAGGGACCATGTATCCCTGGCCATTAGCATTAATGCAGTGGCACAAATGGAATCAAATAGCAAATCAAAATCAATGTAGAGCTTTCTTTGCATGTAGGTAGGGTTACTGATAGTTGAAGAAAAAAAAAGTTCATGTTGCAAAAAGTTGTTGGGAGGGCTGGAGGCGCTATTACCAATCTCCCAGTATTTAATAATAATAATAATAATAATAATAATAATAATAATAATAATAATAAAATACTTATATAGCGCCAATCCACTATTTGTCCATGGCGCTTTACATTAAATAAAAAAAAATATTTAAAAAGCCAAAAAAGGGGAGTGGAAAAAAAAAATTTAAAAAATAATCTGAAAATTAAAAGAGTTAAAACGCTTGTTTAAAAAGATATGTTTTTAAATGCCGTTTAAAAATGTCAATCGAACTACTGGATCTTAGTTCAAGTGGGAACTAGTTCCATAGTCTCGGTGCCGCCACAGCAAATGCTCTCTCTCCATATGTTTTCAGTCTAGCTTTCGGGGTCGCCAGAAGGTGTTGAGAGGACGATCTTAATTTTCGTTGAGAGGTGTTGTACTTAATTAATTCACTGATGTAGTAAGGCGCTGTTCCATTGAGAGCTTTGTAGACCAGTAGGAGAAATTTAAACTAACGGACTTTTCAGCCGGACACACATCGTGATTAAATTGGGCGCGTTGGACAGCGAAGCCATCATAGAGTTAAAAAGAAAGGGCTTGGGTTAAAGTGACAATGATTTTGAATCCCCTAATCTGCTTGCTAGAGAGTCTTTTATGTAAGTGTTCTTGGCAGAGACTGAGGCCCAACGGACGAACATGACGTTCCAGGTTCCTATCAGACACACCAGAGTTCGCAGCCAAAGTCGCACCACCTGATCTGGCAGAGTGTGAAATATAGAAACACCTGGTACACGTGCAATACGATTTTGGCAAAGACTCCTGATGTTCACACAGGAGACGATGTTACCTCGTCCAGCCCCCAAAACACAGCTCAGAAATTAAAGCTCGTCTTTCGTCTGGGAACGCTTGCCGCGCAGGGTACGCGAGATTCTGTATGGGAAAACATATAGCGCATGCATCGCTAACGTCCGTTCAAAATCGCACGTTTAACTATCCTTGTTCCCTCATTATATTAGGCGACAAATAACATAACATAAAATATAAACAGTCACGGTCTTAGGTTTTGCCAGGAGACCTACCGAACGAAGCTCTTAAATGGTGCTGCGTGGTAATGTTGATTGACAAGTATGTCAAATTCTTTTGAATGATTCGAACAAATTAAAAAGGAAGACTCAATCAGGACAGGGGAAGATAAGTTAACTCGTGCTAGCTCCAAGCAAAGTTTTTTCAGAGTTGAATTCAATGGTATCCAGTTTTACTCTGAAGACACCATCTTTTCATGTTTGGGGTCAGGACTTTTTGTTGTTTAAAACAATATCGGAAGAGTTATATGAACCGCAAGAATCCATTCTCCACGTGGATTTAATTGCAAAACAAGTATAATCCGGATTCATAATCGTTGCTTACTTGTAAGATACAGGATAAAACACGACTCTTTGTAATGTTCAGGGCACAGAGGAGTCTGATTATATTAAAGAATTGGTTCATACTTAGCTTGCGTACATCGAACTATGGATGCAAGCGGGAAGTTTCGAGAGCTAGCACAAGGGAAGCCCAAAGTTTTTGGAGGCGCAGCCCACAGTAACTCTAGCTTCTAGAGTGTTCTCCAAACTACCCAAGTACATCTACAACTCGATATACGCACAAATAATAAAAGCATGAACCAACTCTTTTATAACATAGCGACAACATCTTGAACGCTAGAACATATTTTTTGTTGTTGTTGTTTGTTTGCTTGTTTGTTTGCTTGTTTGTTTGTTTCTTTTTTGCTTTTTGTTTGTTTGTTTTTTGTTTTTTGTTTTTTGTTTTTTGTTTTTTGTTTTTTGTTTTTTGTTTTTTGTTTTTTGTTTTTTGTTTTTTGTTTTTTGTTTTTTGTTTTTTGTTTTTTGTTTTTTGTTTTTTGTTTTTTGTTTTTTGTTTTTTGTTTTTTGTTTTTTGTTTTTTGTTTTTTGTTTTTTGTTTTTTGTTTGTGATTAACTACAAAGTTCTCACAATGCACAGTGAAGGAAAACAAAGGACCCTATTGCCTGGTTAAAAATACGCCACAATCAGTCGGGCAACAGCTCAGAACAACGAAATGTTTATCTGGTTCCTAACTTGTCAATGAAACATTCGCTTCTTCGACTTGCTGAAAATGTAAGAAAACAAAGTCAGAAATACACAATGAAAATGTCTGCAAACAAAGTCAAAATACTCAAGTTTCAGTAACCATCTTTGCTTGGCAAAAGTTAAAGGCTTAACTTAGGGTTTGGATTGTTCAGAATAATGTTCACAGTGCGGAAACTTTAACAAAAGGAGCTCGCGGCTTAAGTTCACGGAAATGTTGCAGCTAAAATGAACCTGCACACGTCATGTTATTAACACAGGCAGTGTGTGAATAGGGATTGTTATCATGATGGCTCAATAGAAATTAGGTACGACCAGCGCACGCGCTATGTTGTAACTAGCTCATCCAACAGGACTGGCCCTTTTCGAAATTCCACTGAAACTTTCTTCACTTTGCCGCACTCTACTGCACCTGTTGTTTCTGGTGAAACACGTGGTAACTGGCAACTTAGGACACAAATATTTTAATGTACGTAGGTTTATTTGAAATTTTTCTTGCGTTTGTCAATGAATTTTCCTGCAACTTTGACTCAGGGTTTTACAGACATGAGAAACCTGAAGAGAAGCTTGTCCGGCGTTTCTCCGGGGCTTTTCACCATAGCCTGAGAGCTGGGGGAAAGGGAATGGGAACTCCCCATCAGTTACGTAACAGCGACGGGGATAGTCTTCGTAGTTTTTGGAGGTTAAAGTTTGTGCCTCAGTTTCGATTATTGCTTAATGTGTTTAAACTTAAACAAGTCGCCATTAATCTCGGTATGTTCTGGGTCTACAAATCGCATTTTAGTACCTTTCAAGGGTCCTTTTTTTATGCAACAATTATTTCCGTCACTTTTATACTGTATTGGGCTTTACTTGGGCATTGTCGATAAATTCACTTTCCTTCTCAATTCCTTGAAGATGCAGTTCAACCAAACGTATGTTCCCAAAGAAGCATCAGTACAAGTAAATAAACGCACAAAACACATACACGACAATCAAGCGCTTCCACAAAATTGCTCACCCTTCCCCGACTGTTCTGCCGCTTTGGAAACACTGCCACGGAGAGAAAGTGTGGAGAAATTTCAACAAGAGACTGAGCAAACTGTGAAGTATCTGTATTCCAAAGGTAACCGATCCTCGGGAGTGCCACTGAGTAATCGAAGAGAAAGGAATCGAGAAAAAGAGCACAAAAGGCAGACACGTCTGAAGGGGGCGTTGAACGTGTTTCGCAGTGTAATACCCGATTACTTTTTGAGAGGGAGTGCCCGGAGACAGGCTGTCAAGAATTCAAACTCTTAGACTGGCAAAAAAGTACATCGCTACATTACATGAATTGTTAGTTAAAGACATTTTGATACTATTTAATGCATTGTTGCCTTTGTTAATGTATTGTGTGCCGTTCTACAGTATTCACCAGATGTTCTACATCGCCAAAAATGTTAGCGACAGTAATTAGTTCTTTGTTCTTTTTTGCTTATTGGATTTTTGTTGATAACTTAGATTTAGTGTTTGAACCACGTTTTTCAATGATTTTCCACTGCACCTATCGTATCTACTAGATATACAAATGTATGTGGAAGTCAACATGTAATATCCCGCATTAACTCATCGGAAAAACATTTGGTATCCATACATGTCCTTACGCTGAACTGCTGCTCTCTTAAATATATATCTGAGCGATTTGGCAAAAACATGCCGGCTAGGTTTTCGCCAAGATTCGGGTGCAGCCCGAATCCAGGCGAAAATCCAGGCGAATCCAGCTAGCGACTTTACACCCAAGGAGCGGGTTCCGTAACGGCCAGGCTGGGCACATGGCCCAGGCTGACTGGCTTATCTGCTGGTGGTTTGCTGGCGGCCAGCTGTCAAGAGTAGGGGGAAGGGAGGGTGTCTTCTACTGACATCCCCAGCTAGCTAGAGTTTTCAGCGTTAAGTTCCTATTTTTTCTATTTTTTTGAAACAAGAATTTCCTATTTCCGTATTTTTCTAAACAACCATGCTGCTGCACACACTGTCAGTGTCAAAATTAAACTTATGCTATAATATTTGATTGATTTCAGTTAACTGGAAGTGCTTAATTGATTGATTGAATTGTTTATACTTCCTGGTCATTTTTATTAATAACATTAATATTGTCTGTGATCAAACAAATTGTTTTAATATAGCGCATTTATTAATAACCAGTGCATTGCAACACAAGCTTTGCGTTGACCTACTACTGTAACAACAGCCATAAGCAATTATTAACTTACTTTAACCACACACGATTGAATAGTGCACCTTATCATGAAAACACATAATCAATTGCCCGAAGATGTTGAAGGATATATTAAATTATAATATTGTTTTTCCGGTACTTTTGTCAAGTGGCAAATCACTGAGCTGGATTTTTTTCTGGCGAGTATTGTTTCAAGAAAATAGCGAGGAAAACACAGGGCCAAACCAAAAAAGCTCTGAATGATTTCTAAATATCTCGGAAACTTCTGAATATCCAAACGGGCTATGCTTATTTTGCCAAATTATTGGAACGATAAAAGGATTCATTTACAGACTTCCTTACGACACGACTCTGTCAAAACAGACAAATGGTTATAAGTAATGGTAACAGGACTGAGTGGAGTCCAATTCGGTCTGTTATCATAAGAGTGATAACAAAATCGGACGACCGCGCAATGGGAGTCCGAAATGTTTATCACGAGCATGATTACAGACCGAATTAGACAACACGAAGTCTTATTACCAATTAATCATAAAAATTACAATTTCTGAGAAAAGAAAAATAACCAAGTTATGAAAGAAGGGGAAAATTTGCATTAAAATACCTACAAAGGAGGTGTAAACATTTTAAGGCCACCGCGCCTCCTACCGGCAATTAGGCGCCAAAAACACAAAAGCAAGCGCGCGCACGCACGTAACCACAACTTTGAATGTGACTGGTTGATTTAAACTACAACTTTGAATGTGATTGGCTTATTGAACTGCCCGATAACAACTTGGCATGTGAATTAGTGGAAAATAGGAGTTTTTTAAACCAATCGCAATCGAGGAAATTGTAATTTTTAATATTTTAATTGGTAGAAACAATGGAACGGTGAACAAACAATAACAGCGAACACGGTATTGCTAAATAAACACGATACTTTAGATGTAGACGTGTGCAAATAAAAAAGAACGTCTACCGTTCTTAATCAATATTTACGGGGAAGTGAGGCGGTGAAAATACTCAACGTGATCGAGACGATAAAGTGGGCGGTGTGTAAAAAGGTCATAAAAGCTATCGACATAACAGGTACGTTGAAAACAAAAAATAACATTAAAAAAAATATATAAAAAAGGGCAGAAGTTGCCACAACGGTCGGGCTTTATGTACGAAAAACTACCAATTAAAATCGTTAAAACTAGATGAACTATTAAAGCAGCTTGGTCACTGTAATTAAACAGTAGTCACTTACATGAAAGTGTAAAAACCATCAAAAAAAAATCTCGCGATAAACGTACGCGCAACTTAAGGACTGTGCCTACTTTTGTTAGTGCCCACACCTTCTGCGCATCACGCAAGCCATGGTTTAAGCGCCATGCGCGCGCTGGGTTGACATTGACGCAATCAACTATTCTACCAAGTACACGACTAAAATGAAAGCAAAGTTTTCCTACTGTGACCAAATCAAGCTTAATAAACCTGTACTTAAACCAAGAACACCAGAATAGCAGCATATCGCCAACCACTAACTGTTAACGTCTTCCAGCTGAAAACCTATCTGTTATCTGCCGAAAATTATACTGAAATCTAACTGTAAACATGTACCTGCAGATGGTGTAGTGCGCGTGCAAAAAAAGTGCGAGATACGCAAATGTCTTACTTACTGGGGAGGTGACAGGAAAAAATGTAATGGGCACCGTAAAAGTTTTCAAAAAAGATCAATAACTTTAAAAAAAAAAAAAAAAAAGCGTGGTTACCCCTACATTTTATGTTATGAAATGGAAGTGGCAAGCCTATTTAGCACGTGATTAGTTTCTGGTTGTGAGCAAAATGTATTTAGAGTACTTTTTTAGCTGTACCAGAGTAAGCTGTCAGAGACGCTAAAAGCGCTGTTGCCACGATTTGGTTATCAAAAACATACCAAAAATGGTCCTAATGTTACCATTTGCCATGTAGCCTAAAGATCTTTTTCAATGTGTTTGCTTTTCTGTATGTAAAGGCCACTTCCAAGGAAACCTGTGAAGAAATATCGTTTCCTTCTTTATTCAGAAAAATGCTGATGTCAGCATTTAATTGAGATTCAAGGCTAATTATCTCGAAAAAAATGCGTGGCTACCAGCATTTTTCTTTGTGGATTCCAATAGCCCTCGCAAAGACCCACTTTTTCCGCGGGATCCTAATCTGGCGCAGAAATCTTTGTATATAGTAGGCATCGTCCTTAAATTCAAAATATTTCTGTGAACGCGCACTCTTCGCGCGTTACGCCATTTCGGAATTATCTTCTTAACATTTTCCTCCTCCCCACACTGAGGGTTCTAGTATTTTTTTCTAAATAACTGACTAACAATTTATCTTAAGCGGAATCAGTTTGGCAATTGGTCTCACGGCAGTCTTCAGCTACACGGGTGTGGCCATCACGTCCACGAAACACTTCAGTAACTCGCTCCCCTAACGACAACGTCCTCTTGGAGAATCGGGCTGAATCACTGGAACTACATCGTCAACTTTTAGATCTCCGTTTTCTGAGATCCACTTCGGCCAGCTGCTAAGGACAGGAACACATTCTCTGAGCCATCTTCTCCACACTTGTGAAATAATGTCCCGAACCTTTCGCCATCGTTGACTTGGTTAAAAAGAAGCGGTCTCAACAGACGCAGGCGCCAACTGTGAGGGTCGTCCAATGCACACAAACAGAGTCCAGTGGAATGGTACTCAATCCAGTTGTGTTCCATTGGTGAAATGCATCTCATTATGGCCGGGTCTTCCGATGGCTTCGGGCTGGGGGAGTAGGGGTGCATTCTACTCGTCCATTGGCACCAATCGTACGATAGCTATCAATGGGACTCAATTCATTGGTATTCCATTGGTAAAATGCATCTCATTATGACTTCCAATGGCTTCAAGCTGTTCTACTCGTCCTTGTACCAATGGAATGGCACTCAATCCATTGGTGAAATGCATCTCATTAAGGGGACTTAGAATATTTCCAAAGGCTTAGTGGGGGTGCATTCTACTCGTCCATTGGTACCAATGGTATGATTGGTACCAATGGTATTGCATTCAGTCCATTGGTATTCCATTGGTGAAATGCGTCTCATTATGGGGACTTATATATTTCCAATGGCTTCAGGCTAAGTAGGGGTGCATTCTACTCGTCCATTGGTACCAATGGTACGACTGGTACCAATGGAATGGCACTCAATCCATTGGTATTCCATTGGTGAAATGCGTCTCTCAATCGGTACAAGGGAGGGTAGGTAAGTTTAGCCTTAACATCTTCAAAAAAATCACTCAGGCCGCCAATGCCCTGTTCACCAAAATGCTCATACTGTAAGTCTCTTCTTCTGCCTTTGCTTTTCCCATTTTTTGTCGAAGTTTAAGCCCTTCAGCAGCCATTCTTAGCGCTCGCTTCTGCTTCTACAGCCTTAGCCTTCGCCTCAATTAACTTTATTTTAGCAGGCAATGATTAGAAAAGAGAGCCCTTAGTGTGGCGACATGCTTAAGATTTCACTGAGCTCGTGTCACGTAAACCGCTACGAGGCTTCTTTACTTCGTGCAGAAAGTCATTAATTCTTTGCTTTGATCGTAACATTATTATCACGAGTGTCATACCATTGATGAGCTAATTCAATTTCATTATCGTCATCCAAAGCATTGAGGTACATATCATATTCTTCTTGCATTTTCACAAACAGTTGATCTAACTGAACAACCTCAATACGCACTTGCTTTTCGTTCTCAAAATCCACCAGCAAGGGCAACATTACGTTAATCTGTTTAGTTAAGTTGGCAAGTGCAGTTTTTCGATGTTCTTTCGATTCAACCTTTGAATCGCAAACTGCCTACCCTTCTCTGTAGGAATCCGTTTCTCGCGTCCACAGCCGCGTCCACATGAGTTTCTTGAAGGTCCACGATGCCGGTCAGCGGAGACATTGCACGTGTTGACAAGCTGTGAAGTGTCTCGAGCTCCATATTCACTTGGCGTCCAAACTGTAAAAGCCGTAAAGTCCATCGTTTCTTCGTCTAGATCAACGGGGGAAACCCTCGACACTCCTGTTTAAAATACGAAAGTCCTTAATTCACGAGTGTTCGTACCGCTCGATACTTTTGTTTCCCGAAGTTCCGTTACCTTGAAGGAAGCTTAATTTCAAGACCAATTTTGTGTTTGGCTTAGTCTCGTTCGACTGCCAACTGACACTGCTCGAGTCACTCTCTAAACTCAAAGGCTCCTTCGAGCTACCTCATGGTATGTGGTAATTAATCTATGAAGTACTGTCCTTTGCTTCTTTTGAAACTAAGAAGTGTTGCATTTGTAAGGCGTTAAGTTGAAAAGTGCATCATGTTAATAAGCAGCCATTAGTTGAGCATGTTCAAAGAAATAAGGTCTTCATCTAATATATATAACATTTTGACAGGAAACACTGGTAATCCTTTTAGTGTCTTTTTCTCTGTCTGGATTATGAACATCAGCAGTGCAAATATTGTTTTGACAATTTGTGAAGATTTCATTAGTTTGCACATCAACACTGGATGTGTTAGGGTTTTGAACAAACTCACCCCACTCTTCATGGGTTGCGAAGTTATGCCATCTAGCCATGCATTTTGCACTTTTATGCCTTCAGTTTTAAATAATTCACTAGTGTCTACAAGATATTTGGCTGCATCTAATACTTTCTCAGGTCTGACAATCTGAAACTGATAGTGATGCTTGTAACCAAGACGCCCTTTAAGTTTCATTGGAATGGTCTGTGATTTGCTTCTTGGCCTTGGGAGACAATGAACAGTCGAATTTACATCACTTGGCACATTGACAATGTTTCCATGAATAGACAATTGACCAACCCTAGATAGTTCACGGAGTTGCATAAAAGGTATAAGAGGTCATATTAGTCTCTCTTCTAGTGATGTGAAATTCAATACATTAGGCTTACAAGGAAAACCCATGTTATTGGCTTTAGAACAGATGGGTAACCTGCCTTGTTTTAGACCTTTTGTATTGCAAGTTAGACAATTGTTTTTCAGACTTTTTTTAGACTTTTTTTTATTGCAAGTCCTGCAGATCCATTCAGTGTCATTGACACTTTTAAAACCAGTAAGACAGGACTCAACAATGTCTAGTGAACATGCCCTACATTTGTTTGGATCACATTTCACTACAGAGCACTTGAACCACAATTGGTCACAACAAGTGCATACATATTCTAGGCCACATGCACTGTTTTTTGTAAAACAAATTTATCATAGAAATTGCATCGTACTTGTTTTCTTGTGGCTGCAACTCATGACTGCGGCATGTTAGTAGTGATACACCTTCCAGAACCTCAGCCTCTTGTCTTTTTCTTACCAACTGTTTGGTTATTTGCCTTATGTGCTATGGGTTATCTGATTTTCGTTTTCTGAAGGAGCGCTGCTCAATTTCTCTGACATGTTCTGGGTTCAATTTTGTTCTTTTAGCAGCCTGGTGTTTCTTGTTCCCAGATGTTTTGTTATTAATGTTGCAGCCTTGTACTTGCTTTTGATTCTCATTTATTCTAAAGTTGTCATCAGCTCTTCTGTCTTTCATGTATTCTGTCATGTATTTTCTTCTGTAAGCTTTACGTTTTTCACTGTTATTAACCGGTTTGTTTTCATTTGCATTTCTTTGTTTGTTTGCTGTTGTCACTTATCTCCATTGTTCTGTTTTCTACTATGGAAACATAATGAAATTCATCTAGGTGTCCAATGTAAATGTTTAGGGCATTTGTAACATTCACTGGTTTAACAACAGTAACTGGAGAAAAAGTTGGATTTGATTCAGCAATATGAATTGATAAATTAAGACAATTGGCAACAGCTTGAATTATGATAGCATCAGCCCATGTTCCTTGGCATGACTTTCTTTCCAAATAACCTTGCCAAGAATGCTTCGTTTTACTCTCTATAAAATTGTTCAGGGTGATTCACTAAATACTGAATGCCAACACTGCACACATAGAAATGACTATTAGGATTTCCATAGGGTTGATGTGATACAGCCCTAAAAAAGCAATCACCACCTCCTTCAACATCAAGTGCAGTTCTGCCTAACTGAGACAATCTGAATTCTAATAAACAGACAGAATTTGTGGGTGATATAAAAGGTACTGATATGCAATACCGGTACTCATTTGCAGGACCAGGATTTGACTCCATATCTCCACTCAATGATATGATTCTGCTCAAAAGATGATACGTTTTCATTTGGAGCTGCCTTAATTTTCTGAAAATATTACCTTCAGCTATCATACAAAACAGAGGCAAGTTTTTATGCTTTGGAGTCCTTGTTCAAAAAATACACAAACTTAAACTTTGTCTAATGAAATACTTCTTTGAGAAAATCATGAATTTTAAACCTCTATATCACTCTAAGAAATGACAACCATGGTATCCACACAACATAGCCTTCAGCTTGGAGGATTTCGTGACATTAATTTCTAATGTATAATTTCACCGACATTTTTTTTTTTTTTTTTTTTTTTTTTTTTTTTTTCTTGCCATTAGAAAGTCTGGTAACCATTTTGTAAGAGATTATGGAGGGTTCTCTTTCACGTGTCATTCTAAACTGAGGATGGGAGACAATGGTAGCTCAGAATTCCATACATTCACATTTTTATCTGCATTTCTGTAGAGACAATTACTTGACAACTGAACTGGTATTTTATTTTGATTTTCAAACTGCTCGGGTATTGTAGGATTACCTTCGATAATCAATTGTTCCTGACCTTGGTGTATTTCAGGTGGTATTCAGCAGGTAACAGATCATCTGTTTGGCATTTATTTGTTGTTTGATATTTTGTATTTGTTATGGTATTTGTTATTTGGCGTATATTGTATTTAGCATTTGTTTGGCAGTTGTGTTCAATCTCTACAGCTTGTCGCAGTTGTGGCATTTAAGTCCCAGCGAGAGGGGAACTTGACGAAAGCTTCATCGATCTCCTTTGTCATGTGACATTTTCCGAGCAGCTTCCCAGCGAATTGCGAAATATTAAAAGCGCATTTAATTTTAAATCATACGTCCGGCGAGTATTTTTAGAAAATTCAAAATGCAATACAGTAGAAGGAGGGCAGCTTACCTTTTTCCCCAGACCATAAAGCATTCATTTCGAATAGTTCGTTTTGTGCATTCTACTCCTCGTCATCCAAATGTATCTTGGAGACATCGTAACTTTTAAGACTTTAAAACCCATTTCTTTCCACTCGAGCTTTCTTGAGCACATTTCCTGTTCGTTTGTGAGGTCTTCAAACGTGTACTTTGATCAAAGATGGAGCGAAAGGAAAGAAAACTCGCCTTGACAATTTTTGCGCCGGGCTCGACACAACAGACGCCATTTTGTAAACATGTACTGCCACCTATGTCCCACCCGCTTCCCCCACGTATATGAACATAAAACAATGACACGACTTTGTGACAAAACCAAACCTAGTATGGGGGACAGGGGGAAACGTGTTTAATTCATGTTTAATGCGGATTTAATGCATAAATTAATTGTCTAACGGGAATGGAGTGACAAATCCAACCATCACTATACCTCATGGTATGAAGTACATACCATGAGGTGAAAATGAAACGGCTTTTTGTTTCTTTTTCCCGCTTCTCGTACCTGTTTACAGCCTCGACAAGACCTTTTTTGTACCTTATCTTTGGCCCAGTCAAGTAAAATATTTATTATCTAAATTCTGACAACTTTCCTCCATTTTAAAAACAGAGGGAAAGTGTTTGTTATCTTGACGTCATATATGTATGTCTGTTCTGTCCTCTAATAGATCATAGGTGAAAACCAATCAAAATGAGAGAATAATTTTGAATTATTATATAAATATTAATTGATGTGTTCATTGTAGTTTGTAAAAAAAAAAATGACGTCAGTTTTTCATGCGTCTGCTCAGTTATTGACAACGAATTTCTTCATAACATTGTTAAAGTAGTCTGCGGATCCACCGTCGGCTTATGGCCTGTGGATCCACAGCTACTTTGACAATGCTATGACCAGCTTCATGATCAATAATAAGACAGACGGATAAAAACTGGCGTCAATTTGTTAAACAAAACTTGTATCTGCAGAGCAAATGTTCACACACCATAACTCAGTCACTAGAAGTCTTCACACGAAGAACCTGTGTTCCAAGCATTCGAGCACTTGGTTTATGTTTTCAAGTTTCCTTCTGGGTTCAAAGGGCTCGATTGGTCTCCGAGTTTCACTTGGACGTTTGACACTTCCTGTTTGGTCGTTAATTGTACCAGGTGTAGTGCAGAGGGGAAGTGGGAGGGGCGTAATCAACACCACTGAATATCGATTTAGATGCGTTTACATGCGTCATGGTAGACTCGAAAAAAATGCTCCTTGTCGTCCCAGAGCTAAACGGACCGAAGGAACGGAGATGCTCGTTGTTTTTCTTGGGGTGTGAAAGGGAGGTTTTGGAACGCATTAGTTAATTAATCAATTAGTTGGTGTTTCCTGGACAAAATGTCGCAGAGTATAATAACCGTTAAAAAGTCATTTTGAATTTCAATTGACGTTTAATTTGTGATCTCCGATACCCATTGTGTTTGTAGGGTGTAACTCGATTTTGTTACGTTTGCATGCGTCGTGGAAGACTCGCCAGAATACTCCTTCTTGTCCCCAGAGCCACGAGGACCGAAGGAACGAAGATGCTCGTCGTCTTCCTTAGGGTGTGAAAAAAAGATTTTGGAACGTAATAGTTCATCAATTAGTTGATGTTTCTTGGATAAAATGTCACCGAGTATATTAACCGTTAAAAAAATCATTTTGAATTTTGACGTTTGTAATCTCCGATACCCATTGTGTTTGTGGGGTGTAACTCGCTAAAAAGTTACTGACTTTAGAACCATCCTTTACTGTTTTGGACTGACGTTAGACGAGCCGCACCTAGATAAGAGCACACCTGGTGAGGGGAACTAGGTCGAGGGGTAGCAGTTTATTTTCTTCCCATTCCCTTACCCTTTTTTTTTGTTTGTTTGTTTGTTTGTTTTTTACTTTGCGGCGGCAGGCTGTGATCTTTGTTGAAATTTTTATGATTAAAAAGTCAGTGAAAAGACCACAAGGTTGATCTTGAATCAAACCAGCTGGTCTGTTTGCACGATCAATTTGGTAAAAGGCCACTGGACCTTCGGGCAATCAGTAAGATAAGATAAGATGAGAACTTTATTAACGTGTCGAAGTCGCTAGCATACAATGTATACTAACTGGGGACACCTAACTACAATTCCTTATCTAATAATTAATAAAATATGAAATACATGTACGTATGTAACAGTTACAAATTCCTACGTATGTAACAGTTACAAACACCTGGGAGAATTCAGTTCATGAACGAACAAACTGCTTTGAAAGTTGTATCTAAGGACTAAGTTTGCTGATCACGCTCAGTTGCAACGTGGGCAGGGCGAAAAGACGGCAAAGGTTCTTCAATGTCTTAATTTAACTCTCATTTTTTATCTTTCAGCAAACGAACACACTTTATTAACTGTCCTGAGAGCCGATAAAACAAGAGCATTCAATTCAAGAAGCATTTGGCTATCCTCATGAGCTCGCCCTGGGTGTGAGCAGACCTGTATCGTTATTCTCAGCACCTACACGCGTTCATTTATTTCTCCACGATAAAAAATATCCGGCAACGCTGAGAGGGTCGTGTTTAAGAATTGAAAACCAAACGAAACCCATTCATAGCCAGATAATGAGTTTTCCCACACAACACATTGTCTACCCCTCTCAATAGAACAATTGGTTGAAATTTTATGATTAAAAAGTCAGTGAAAAGACCACGAGGTTGATCTTGAATCAAACCAGCTGGTCTGTTTGCACGATCATTTGGTAAAAGGCCATTGGACCTTCGGGCACTGAGTTACAAATACCTGGGAGAATTCAGTTCATGACCGAATAAATTGCTTTGGAAGTTGTATCTAAGGGCTAAGCTTGCTGATCTCGCTCAGGCGCAACATGGGCGGGGCTAAAAGACAGCAAAGGTTCTTAAATGTTTTAATTAAACTCTCATTTTTTTTTTTATCTTTCAGCAAACGAACATACTTTATTAACTGTCCTGAGATCCGATAAAAAAAGAACGTTCAATTCAAGAAGCATTTGGCAATCCTCGTGAGCTCGCGCTGGGTGTGAGTAGATCTGTATCGTTCTTCTCAGCACCTACACACGTTCATTTATTTATCATGATAAAAATACCCGGCAACGCCACCACACCACATTGTTTACCCCTCTCAATAGAACAGAATAAGAGTCTGACCTTTTGAGAGGTTATGTCAGTATGCAGACTACTGTTTTCAGGCATGCATCACGGAAGAATTCGCAAAATTCGTCCACTAGTATTTTCCCCCAGAAAAAGCCCTATAATGCCGCGGCAATGTAGAAATATTAAATAATGGACCAACAAGGGCGAAAAAAAAATAGCTGTGTACTCTGTAACCGTTCAGTTATACAAAACGGAAACCGCATTGTCCTTCAGGCTCTTAAACTAATGACCTGTAAAGAATAACTTGCTATTGTGGTACATACAACATGGCTGAGCGACTAGAAACAACAGCTGACAGAATAGCACAATATTACGTAAGGCCACTATTTAACCATACTAATTAATTTTGATCAAAATTTAATTTCACTTTATCGATCTGCAGTAACTGGCTTAAGTGGTTTTCGTGCTCCTCACAACAAGCTAGTACGGATACTCAGGCACCTTCTTAGCGACTGAGGGACAAAGAACAGTTTGTACGACAAGCGAAGGTGAATAACTTTGAAATTGTTGTTTTTAAAACATTCTTAACTAAATGCCCTGAAGTGTGAAATTTTCACATATTTTCGAGAGAAAGTGTTATTCAAACTTTTGAAGAGTGTTCTATGTTTTCTTGGAAATGCTAAGCAATTCCACAAATCACTTCGGTCTAAGATGAAATCACCATGTTCTCGACACCAAGGAATTCATGGCTGGACTCTCAGAGAGAGACTATATGACAGTTTGGAGAAAAAGGCACATTCAAACGTCCTGAGAGCACCTTACGTGTATTAAGAAACGTCGGTTCATTTCTAGAATTACTTTAATATGTAGCGATGATAGACGAATCTTTTGAGCTGGGCATTCTATCAATTCGCCAAGTCCAATTCCGTCAGGCTCAAATGTGCTATACACGCGGCAGTCAGAAGTTGTTACATAATAGCCACGGAATGAATTCCTCAAACACCTGAGAAGTTCTGTAAGGAATTCTTCCCAGCTACTTGATGGGCATATAATCACTACATTGAACTTCATAGCCTCCTGATCGAGCAGTCCATATTTAAGAGCTAGAAAGAGATCCTCTGTTATGTTCCTGAGAAATCACAGCTTATCTCTCCACTCAGATATTTTGAAAATGGAAATTTCGTGGAATAGCAAAAAAACCAGTACAACTGAGCCCAGGAACTTTTGTGATACTTAGCCGCAACTAAAATAGCGTTTACGGTAGACTGTAATTCTCAAAGGGTGAAATAGTGCGTGTACGGGTGAACAGGTCTTGGACCATCTTCAATACGTCTTCAATAGCTTTTCTAACCCGACAAACCATCAATAAGTAAGTTAGTAAAGACTTTATTTAAAGGGGGTAAAAGTAGCTGAAAAGCAGAGCGAGCAATGATGTCCTTGCTCCTAGTCTATTTATCTTAAAGAAAGTTCTACAATTTATAAAATATCGTACGGCCTACTGAATTTTTAACTTCTTCGCCTATAAGACGGTCTAAAAATACATTTTTCTTTAAAGGTTTGCGGCTAACTCAATAGCATCCTTCGTTTTCAAAGAGAGGTTTTTTAATGTAGTTCAGTGCACCACTAACAACATAACAAAAGCTGCAAGAAGGCAGCCATGTATGAATGTTAAAAAACTAATTATCCGGAGACTTTTACTTGTTAGAACAAGAGTTTATTCTAGTTGTTCTTTTTGATTTCCGACCACAATATTAGTGTCCTTTCGTAGAACACAAAGATGGCGTTTCAATACTGCACTCTTTACATTTGCTTGGATAACTTGAATACGGAATATCACACTGACCTGTCATGAAACTCCGAAAAAAAGATCATCTTTTAATATCTTATGTATTTCAAATTCCTGATTTCTTTTATTCAGTGGTTTAAATTTTGCTATTGTGAAAATGGCGCTGAAAACCGTCAGTTGAAGTTGACAAATGTACTAGCTATTTAGTTTTTGCCTATTTTGGTGAAGGTGAATGGGAATCTTTCATCAAAATCATTTTTCTCTTTGGTAGCTTGGTCAGTCACTTGAAGCAAGTACGTGTTTGGAAAAATAACGCATGCATCGCTTGTGCACGTTTAAAATTGCACGTGAAGCTATTCTTGCTGAACGATACATCAGGAGAAGAATAATGAGTTGAATTGACACGCCAATCTACCCAAAGCGTCGCTTGTTGAGACCCATGTCTACGTCTGTGTAATTTTGCACGAGCAATACGAGTTTGAAAAAGCGTCTGGTTCTTTGTAACGTTACCTCGTCCAGTACGTTAATACAGAGAAAGCTCGTATTATGTGCGGGAACGCTTATCTCGTAGGCTACGTAAGATCCTGTGTAAGAAAATAAAGCGCATGTATCGCTAGCGTGCATTCAAAATCTCACATTTAACTATCTGATTGGTCCGGCGGTACATCAATAAGATAAGATAAGATATGAACTGTCAGAGTGTCTTGGGTTTTGTCAGCAGACCTAACGAACGAAGCTCCTAAATGGTGCGGCATGGTAAAGTGTGATTGACAAATATGTCAAATTCGCTTGAATGATTTCAACAAACTGACATGGAAGATTAGTCACGGCATGGGAAGATTAGTTAACTTGTGCTAGACCCAAACAAAGTTTTGTCTTTGAACTCAACGGTATCCAGTTTTACTCTGGACACCTTCCATTTTACGGTAAAGACGTTTTGTTGTTTTAAAACAATATCTGGAGTGTAATATGAACCAGAAGAATCTATTCTTCATGTGGATATAATTGTTAACACAAGGCTATATCCGGATTTATAATCATTGCTTTTTTGCAAGATACACGACTCTTTGTAACCTTCAAGGCACAGTGGAATCTGATTATATCACCTTTTTTTACCGTGCCACTGCTTGTTAACTATACTATACTGGCTGTATCACCTCTTCCAGAAATTAAATTAAAAATACGTCCTTAGCGCAGTGGGAGCAATTGTCGGCTTTGCTTGGTCGGATAGGCGCCCTTTTTGGTCAAGATTCAATTTGTTTTGCAATTGCACAGTGAATTTGGGCGGAATTTAGCTTATCCAACAACACAGAAGTTTGGTCAACGTTGTTTTATTGTTGGAGGTTAGAACTACACTTTGTAGAAGTATCATGTCATTTCTCGTTGTTTCTAGCTTGCAACAAGTTATCAAACTTGATGTATATTATTACCACAAATTTGAATACTTTTCATTGTCTGACAGGTTGATTGACATATCTCATAAACAATAGACAGTTGAACCAAACCGTTTTACTTGGTTAATGTATTAGTGATGTTGTACAAGTGTGCCAAGTTTCAGGGGAATCAGTGATGTGCGCTGTAGATTTGCCTACATGTCCCTCAGGTGGAATCTCTCAATTTTTTCGCAATTGCACCGTGAATTTAGGCGGAATTTAGCTTATCCAACAGACTTCTGTGTAAATTGTACCGAAATATTCTTCACTTTGCCGCACTCTACTGCACCTGTTGTTTCTGGTGAAACACGCGGTAACTGGCAATTTTTTTATTTGTTTCTCAATGAATTTTCCTGCCAATGTTGACTCAGCGTTTTACTGACATAGAGAAACGTGAAGAGAATCTTGTACGTTTCTCTACGATATACAATCATAGCCTGGGAGCTGGGGGGGAGGGGGATGGGAACTCCACTTTAGTTACGTAACAGCGATACGGAGAAGACGTTGTAGCTTTTGGAGTTGAAAATTTGTGTCTGTTTCGCTTCAGTGGTTGATCAGTTTGATATAGTGTCGGAGACACTTTCTAGCTGCGCTAAAGCTCGCCGTAAGCTGTAGTGGGCTACACTTTGTTCGCTAATGTGCCCTGAAACGGACTGGAACATTCGCGTCGGAAAGCAAGGTCATGTGCTTATTTTAACTGATCTTAAGAGGTGGTGTTGTGATGTTTCATCCCTGACATCAGTCTGTGTCAACAATTATTTTCAGACAAAGAAAAAATGGATTTTTTAAATAAATTTATCTCATAAACATTTTGCTTTTTGGGTTTGCTAAATTCGAGACAAAGCAATGCATGGTTTATTACCTTGAAGTAAGCTTAATTTTAAGACCAATTTTGTGTTTGGCTTAGTTTCGTTCGACTAAAGACTACTCGAGTCATTTTCTAGGAAAAGAAACTGCATTTTCTTTCTTCTTCCTGCTTTTCCAAGTTGTTCACAGCCTCGACAAGACCTTCTTGTACCTCATATTTCGCCTAGTCTCGCAAAATATTATCTAAATTCGGAAACCTTAGGGGAAGTGTTTCATTGGCGTCATCTATGCGTGTGTCCTCTAATAGATCATAGGTGAGAACCAGTCAAAATGCGAGAATAATTTGACTTACTATTGCGTCCGACGCTAGGAGAACGCATACTAATCGCGTCATTCTCGCGGGTTTATGTCCCGCGATTTTCCGCGATGCCAGATGATTTCAGGGTTTGGACGCCATTTTGGACTGGCTTTTTGGCACACATAGCCTCGGTCTGATGTGATGCCTCGCTTTGAATAATAGTGAGGTCTTACACGAAGTGCTACCCGTGCATTTCCGTGTGCTTTTCTTCGCTCGTTGTTCTACGTAGGAATCGTCGCAGTTTTCCCCAAGGTTAGTGAAGTTGTTTTGATTTATTCGAACTATTACTAGCTAAAATGCCTAAAGGTACTTATCTAAGCACCAGAAAGCTGTGTAGTGCTGTACTTTCTCCGAAACTGGGTGGGTAACATATCGATTTGTGATCTGTGTCGTTCTTCAGGAGTCAGCTGCTTTTCTCGGCGATTCACCTTCTCTGTGAGAATGAAGTTGCAACACTCACTCATCCTCATCGGGCCCATGAGAACTCTTGAGGCCGGAATGAAGTTGCAAGGCTCGACCGTAACAGCTCGAATAAATCAACACGACTTCATTGACCATGGGAAAGATAGCAAGTATTCCAACGTAGCACAGCAAACGACGAAAAAAAATGGCAATGCACCCCACTAAAGGGTTTCCACTGCAGGTCATCTTAATAGGCTCTTAATTGATGTAAGCCGGGTGTAAGCTTGCATATGAACTTAACTGAAAAACGTTCATGTTTGGAAATAAAGTTTCATACACTGTTATTCTTTTCTATTGTTATACACAGTACCAGAAACATATTTAACCTTACTAAACAATGGCCCGGCTAGAGCTATGTGACATGTGATGCTAATAAAGGACACAAGAATTAAACAACACCCTGAAGAATACACAACTTGGAAAACCCTGAAAGCGGAATGACATAAATGGGCTTTAGTATGCGCTGCTGTCAAGGGTATGCTTTTCCAGCAGTCTGCTTTGGGTATAGGAATCAGGATCTGGCAAAACAGTCGTGGATCTTGATATAAAAAGAATTGAGTTTCTGATTTGTTTTTATTTAATATAGTATGTAATATTATTTAGCATGAAATATTAATAGATAAGGTATTTCTGGTACTAAGCCTACAATTAGATGTCCAAATACTAACTGAATATCCGCTGCTATATCCCAATCAAAGGAGACCTATGGCCAGACTCGTGGATTAAGTAATCTAGGGATGAAACATGTTGGCGAACGTGCAATTATTGGTATATTATTATAGGTGGTTAAAACATGCCGGGTTTGTACCACGCAAGGTCACACTTATCTCACAAAGCGTAGGCTTTTTTCGTTGGCTTTTGTTGCACACATATTACAAACACATACGTCCAGAATAGCTAAGGTGGCAAAATTGCAGCTGAACATGGAGTGGTAAAGCTTAAGGGTTCTTGGGTAACAGAGGACACTCCTACCAAAAAATTCATAGAGTACTCTTTGTCTGTCTGCTGGGAAAATTTCCATGTATTCAGGTCGTACGAGCTTACACGCCTTTTTCATTGCATTTCACTCAAGGCTATAGGTAAGGTTTCTTACGAGACAGCACTTCTTTTCCAATGTGGGACTGCTTGTCTCTCTATATATTGCATGTAAAATAGATCAAAATAAGTAGCCTCTTTTGCAAGCATTTTCAGTGTTGATCCAAAAAATCTGTCGATCCATAAATACGTGTTCCAACAAGCTCACAGAGGGTTTCTTTCCCTTTGTTATATTTTCAGTCAGGAAGCAAAAGTATAAACAAAGGAAAGGGTAAAAATCATTTAAGCATATCAAAATTAAGTATTTGGGAATTTTTTTCTCCAAGCCGGTTTATGTGCATTTCACATCCCACTCCGAGCTCAGGTCAATGTACTAAAATAAACAAGACAAGCATAGAGAACACAACTTTAATCTAGACTTAAGGTAATTCCTCTGAGATAAAAGTGACAATAGATTTTTGTTCAAACTTTGTCCACTGAATATTTGTCATATGATAACTTCAATTTTGAAATAAAAAAGGGGGGTGCCCATGGTCATTAAGGAGCAATGAGGCATTGAAAGTGCCCCATTTTGGCATTATTTAAAGCTTATCATAAGAACGCATTCCCAGTAATTGTAACATATTTGTGAGCCCGGACTCATAAGAACACGCATTAAACTACGGTCAATACAATGTGTCGGACACAAATAAACGTTTTAAGTTTGATTCAGACGGAAACCTAAATCCTTGATTAAAAATTTGAACCAAATTTCTTGACGTGGTTACCGACTGCAAAATAGAAAAGACCACAGTTTATCTGCTATTTTTCTTATTTATTCAATTTTCAGCAATAGAAATTAAATCAGTCTTTTCTCACGCAAAGCTTATGATTAGTTGATTACAATGACTGGAAAAAAAATTGGGGTGCCCGTGCTCGTTGGTGAGCTAGAGCAATTTTTCAACTGACAGAGCTCAATATCAAGGCAAATCCGTCATGTTTTCAATGTGCGCGTGCACGAGCCCGCGCTAATGACACCATAAATTATGCGCAGTAAGGATGCGCAATGCAAATGTGAGGAATGACCTTAACTCGATGTCCGTTGAACATGGACAACTCAACATGAAAAACTTAAGTGCTATAAACTACAAAGCAGTGAACGAAGGTCCTGCTTGATTAAACGCTGGATCTCACAGGAGATCTAATCAGCCAGACTTGAAAAATAAGACGATAATACGTCAAAGACTACTGCAAGACTGGCTCAACGTCCTATATTCAAAACAATATTTCGGCAGGCCTCAGGTTTAGATGTTACTAAAATATAATCAAAGGAGACCTATGGCCAAACTCGTGGATTAAGTAATCTAGAGATGAAACATATTGGTGAAGTTCCAATTACTGGTGTATTATTATATGCTGTTAAAACAGGCCGGGTTTGTACCATGCAAGGTCGCAATTAGCTCACACAGTGAAGGTTTTTTTTTTCGTTGGCTTTTTTTGCATACATATTACAAGGAGATACGTCCAGAATAGCTAGGGTGGCAAAATTGCAGCAGAACGTGGAGTGGTAAAGGCTAAGGGTTCTTGGGTCACAGAGGACACTCCTGCCCAACAAATCATAGAGTATTCTCCCCCCTTCCCCTCCCCCCTTCCCTCACACCCAGATCTTGATGTTGATCTGCCTGCTGGAAAAATTTGCATGTATTCAAGTCGTACGAGCTCACAAACGTTTTTCACTGCATTTCATTCAAGGCTACAGCTAGGTAAGGTTTTTTTTGAGACAGCACTTCTTTTCCAATGTGGAACCACTTGCCTCTATATATATTGCACGTAAAGTACATCACAATAAGTAGACTCTTTTGCAAGCATTTTCAGTGTTGATCCGACAAATCTGTCGACCCATAAATATGTGTTCCAACAATAATAATAACAGCTTTATTGAAATGTCAATGTATTTAGTATTAACTAATAATTGGGGGCAAGCTCACAGGGGTTTTCTTTCCCTTTGCTATCTTTTCAATCAGGAAGCAAAAGTGTAAAAACAAAAACAAAAACAAAAACAAAAAGACTTTGTTTAACGAGGGTAACATAATTTACTGGTTGCCCAGTAGTTTACAATATGGTCCTCCCTAATATTAAGTGTAAACAAAAGACAGGGTAAAAATCATTTAAGCTTATCAAAATCATGTATTTGGGGATTTCTTTCCAAGTTTATGTGCATTTCACATCCCACTTAGAGTTCAGATCAATGTACTAAAATAATCGAGACAACTATAGAGAACACAACTTTAATCTAAACTTAACTCGATGCCGGTTGAACATCGACAACTCAACATGAAAAACTTAAGTGTTTAAACTGCAAAGCTGTGAACGAAGGTCCTGCTTGATTAAACGTTGGATCTCACAGGAGATCTAATCAGCCAAACTTGAAAAGTAAAACGATAATACGTCACTACTGCAAGGCTGACGCAACGTCGTAGAGTTAAAACAATATTTCGGCTGGCCTCAGGTTTAGATGTTACTAAATTATAAAAATGAAATTACAATATTATACAATG